>NC_059106.1:60663054-61022638 GCF_020740685.1 Jaculus jaculus | reverse complement strand
AAGAAAGAGAGAGAGAAAGAATAAAGAGTAACCAAGGCAAAAAAGGTACTTTTCAAAGGGTTTTGTTCTTTGATCATGAAGTTAACTTCTTCATGTTGATGGTAACAGTCCCATTTTACAGATGAGAAAATTAGAACAATTACTAAACATCGTACAGGTACTTAGTTCTGTGTGTTGACACTCTGCCTCAATGCATATGGACTTGCACTCAGATTTGAGGCTCATCTATCTGGTTCCAAAGTCCAAGCTCATTCCCTGCCAACAGTCAGACAGCTCTGCTGAGTGTGTGAGAGTTGGCTAGGGAACAGTCAGCCAGGCAGGGAGCCATAAGGAGAGCAGAGTTCACAGCCTCAAAAGGACCCACTTCCTGAGTGCCACCAGCTGGGTCCCGCACTAGACCAGAATTCTACTGGATACAAACATATATGTACACTCCACATATACTACACGAATCAAGTAACAGAGACCAAAATGACTCCTTCCTAGGATTTGCAACCAAATGGAGAGATGAGAGAGACAAAAGAAGAAGAGGAGGAGGAGGAGGAAGGAGAAGACGAAGAAAAAGAAGATGATGAAGAAGAAGAAGAAAAAGAAAACTGAGTATGGGAGGCAGAGGTAAGAGGATCGCCGAGAGTTCGAGGCAACCCTGAGACTACATAGCTAATATAGCTAATTCCAAGTCAGCCTGGACCAGAGTGAGACCCTACCTGGAAAAAAAAAAAAAAAAGAAAGGAAAGCCAGGCACAGTGATGCACACCTGTAATCCCAGTAGCTGCCTGGGAGGCTGAGGTAGGAGGATCGCCATGAATTCAAGGCCTGCCTGGGACCACAGAGTAAGTTCCAGGTCAGCCTGGCTAGAATGAGACCATACCTTGGAAAAAACAAACAAAAAAAGAGAGTAGGCTACAGTGGGATCCTACTTCAAAAATAAAATAAAGTCTAACTAGACAGATGGCTCAGGGGTTAAGTGCACTTCCTGTGCAAGCATGAGGCCCTGAGGGTGCCTGAGACAAATCTCCAGATCCCCCATAAAACAGCTGGATGTGGCCATACAGGCCCACAGGAAAGCAGGGAGCCAAGAATCTTCAGTTCCACAAGCTCTGGAGTTAGTAAAAAAAAAAAAAAAAAAAAAAAAAAAAAAAAAGGCTCAGGCTGAACCAAGACCAGGCCAAAGAGCCATGGAGTGGCACATCTGCCGTTCCACTCTGGCCTCTGCAGTGAGCCACAGGGGAGTCTATGGGGTGCTGGGTGCTACAGGGGCACACACAGAAAATCAATTAAGGGCACATGTACCCTAAGACTTTTTTTTTTCAAGGTGCGGTCTCACTCTAGTCCAAGCTGACCTGGAATTCACTATGTAGTCTCAGGGTGGTCTCGAACTGATGGCTATCCTCCTACCTCTGCTTCCTGATTTCTAGCATTAAAAGAGAGCACCACCATGCCTGGAAAGACTCCACCCCCCACCCCCCAGAGGTAGAATTTCACTCTAGCCCAGACTGACCTGGAATTGACTAGGTAGTCTCAGGCTGGCCTCGAACTCACAGCAATCTTCCTACCTCTGCACCACTATGCCCAGCAAGGAGGAGGGAGAGTGGGTGTACCAGGGCCTCCAGCCACTGCAAACAAACCCCATATGCATGCACCACCTTGTGCATCTGGCTTTACATGGGTCCTGGGGAATCAAACTCGGGCTGTTAGGCTTTAAGAGCAAGTGCCTTAACCTCTGAGCCATCTCTCCAGCCCAGAAGCAATTAAAAAGGAAGTCCTATGGCCGGGCATAGTGGCGCATGCCTTTAATCCCAGCACTCAGGAGGCAGAGCACACATGGCAGATTGCCATGAGTTCAAGGCCACCCTGAGACTCCATATGTCTTTAATCCCAGCACTGGGAGGCAGAGGTAGGAAGATCATGATGAGTTCGAGAAAAAATCAAAACAAACAAACAAATAGTGGGAGAACCAAAGAAAGGTTTTTTTTTAATTTTTTTTTTTTTTTTTTTTTTTGCGGGGGTAGAGTCTCACTCTAGCTCAGGCTAACCTGGAACTCACTTTGTTGTCCCAGGCCGGCCTTGAACTCACAACGATCTTCCTACCTCTGCCTTCTAATTGCTAGGATTAAAGGCATGTGCCACCACACCTGGCTAGCCTTTATTTATTTATTTTTTTCATTTATTTGCGAGTGGGGGGGCAGGTAGAGAATAGACTCAGCAGGACCTTTTGCCACGTCAGGCTTTGCAAGTAAGTGCTCTTAACTGCTGAGCTGTCTCCCCAGCCCAAAGTTTCTCTTTATTTCACTATTTGGGGGGAGGGATGGGGGAGTTGTTGAGGTTGTTTTTTTTTTGTTTGTTTGTTTGTTTTTGTTTTTCGAGGTATTGTCTCACTCTAGCCCAGACTAACCTGGAATTCACTATATAGTCTCAGGTTGGCCTCAAAGTCACAGCGATTCTCCTACCTCTGCCTCCTGATTGCTGGGATTAAAGATGTGCGCCTACTGAGAAGTGACACAGGAGTGCTCAGCAGAGAAACATCTCTATCACACCTTCCAAGGCTCAGGGTCCATTGCAGAAGAGGTGGTAGAAAGAATGTAAGAGCCAGAGAAGTTTCTTACAATGCAATCTCCTCCTTACAATGCAATCGTTCTGACACAAATTGACCTCGATATCCATGACCTCACAATGCCTGTTACTCACAATCCTCCCTCGTAACAGGAGGAAAAGATGATGACATCAAAATGAAAATGACTGAGAGGGGGAGGGGATATGATGGAGAGTGGATTTGTGAAGAGGAAAGTAGGGGAGGGGAGGGAATTATCATATTTTATTGTCTATAATTATAGAAGTTGTCAATAAAAAAAATTAAAGAAAGAAAAGGCATGTGTTATCATGCCCGGCTTTTATTTTATTTTATTTATTATTATATATTTTTTTGAGACAGGGTCTCATACATCTTAGGCTACCCTTGAACTTGCCATGTAGCCAGAGAAGACCTTGAACTTCTGATCCTCCACCACTTTGGTGCTGAGATTACAGTATACGCCATTGCAAAACCTGGTTTATGCAATGCTGGAGATTGAACCCAGGGCTTTATGTATGCTAGACAAGCACTCTACCAACTGAACAACATACCCAATCCCAAGAAACATTTTTAAAAAATTTATTTGCTGGCCATGGTGGCACACACTTTTTTTTTTTTTTTTTTGTTTTTTTTGTTTTTTTTTGTTTTTTTGAGGTAGGGTCTCACTCTGGCTCAGGCTGACCTGGAATTCACTCTGTAGTCTCAGGGTGGCCTCGAACTCTCGGAGATCCTCCTACCTCTGCCTCCCGAGTGCTGGGATGGCACACACTTTTAATCCCAGCACTCAGGAGAGACAGAGGTAGGAGGATTGCCATGAGTTCAAGACCACCCTGAGACTACATAGTGAATTCCAGGTCAGCCTGAGCTAGAGTGAGACAATACCTTGAAAAACAAAAACAAACAAACAAAAAATTTTATTTGTGCCGGGACTGGTGGCATACACCTTTAATCTTAGCACTCACACTCCAGGGGCACAGGTAAAATTGCTGTTAGTTTAAGACCACCCTGAGACTACAGAGTGAATTCCAGGTCAGCCAGAACTAGAACGAGACCCTACCTCAAAAAAAAAAAAAAAAAAAGAAAGAAAGAAAGAAAGAAAAGAAAAGATAAAGAAAGAGTCTGGCATGATGACAAATGCCTTTAATCCCAGCAGTAAGGAGGTAGGAGGATTGCTGGGAGTTCGAGGCCACCCTAAGACTACAAAGTGAATTCCAGGTCAGCCTGGGCTAGAGCGAGACCTACCTCAAAAAAAAAATTACTTATTCATATTCACAAGAGGAGAGAAAGAACGAACTCCAAACACCTGTGCCACCTTGTGCATCTGGCTTCTACATGGGTGCTAGGGAATTGAACCTGGGCAGCCAAGCTGCAAGCAAGCATTTTCAATCACTGAACCATCTCTTCCCTCCTCTCTCTCTCTCATTCTGACACAGGTATCACAATATAGTTCCAGACTTGTCTCAACTCAAACTGCAATGATCCCCCTGCCTCGGCCTCCTATGTGCTGTGATTATAGGCACTACCAAGCCCAGCCTCATTTTTTTGTGTTTGTTTATTGAGAAGCTTCATTGTTCCAGAAGCTTTCTTTGTATTCTGAATCCTCATGCTTCCATTTCCCAAGTGGCTTATACCACCATATCCCGCTTTTTATGTTTTTCTTAAAATAGATGGTCTTGCTGTGCTTAGTGACACATGCCTTTAATCCCAGCACTCAGGAGGCAGAAGTAGAATGGCTGTGAGTTTACAGCCACCTGAGAATGCAGAGTGAGTATATATATATATATATATATATATATATATATATTTTTTTTTTTTTTTTTTTTTTTTTCCGAGGTAGGGTTTCACTCTAATCCAGGCTGACCTGGAATTCACTCTGATATGTCCATTCTCTATCTCTCAAATATATATATATATATATATATATATATATATTTTTTTTTTTTTTTTTTTTTTTTTTTTTCCGAGGTAGGGTTTCACTCTAGTCCAGGCTGACCTGGAATTCACTCTGAAGTCTCAGGGTGGCCTTGAACTCACGGCGATCCTACCTCTGCCTCTCGAGTGCTGGGATTAAAGGTGTGTGCCACCATGCCCTGCTCAAATAAATTTTAAAAATTAAAAATAAATAAATAAATAAATAAATAAATAAATAAGGTCTCACTCTATAGCCCAGGCTGGCCTCAAACTCCCAGAAATCTTCCTGTCTTGTTGCAGTCAGGTTCACACTGCTGACAGAAAACACCCATCCAAGAGCAGCCTGGGGGGGGGGGCAGTTGATATTTTGGCTTACAGACTCAAGGAGAAACTCCATGATGGCAGGGTAAAATGATGGCATGAGCAGAAGGTGGACATCACCTCCTAGGCAATACCAAATGGGCAATAGCAACAGGAAAGTGTGCCAAACACTGGCAAGAGGGCACTGGCTATAATGCCCATAAGCCCGCTCCCAACAATACACTGCCTCCAGGAGGCTTTAATCCCCAAATCTCCATCAGCTGGGAACCTAGCAGTCAGAGCACCTAAATTTATGGGGGACACCTGAATCAATCTACCACATGTCTCAAACTCTCAGGGCTAGAATTATTGGCTTGAGCCACTATGCCCAGATAGAAAGAAAAGCTTCAGAGAGCTGGCTTAGTGGTTAAGGCACTTGCCTGTGAAGTATAAGGGCCCAGGTTCAATTCCCCAGTACTAATTAATGTACAAGCATGTCACATGCATTGGGAGTTTGTAACAGCTAGAGGTATCTTTTCCCCTCAAGTAAATAAATGAAATATTCTTTCCTTATTTTATTTTATTTACCTGGCTGTCTGTGCTACTCATTGGTGTATGCCTTTTTTTGAGCTGAACTTTTTATTTTTAATTTTTTTTCGAGGTAGGGTTTCACTCAAGTTCAGGCTGACCTGGGATTCACTATGTAGTCTTAGGCTGGCCTCGAATTTATAGTGATCCTCCTATCTCTGCCTCCCACGTGCTGGAATTAAAGGTGTGCACCACCACGCCCACCTCTTATTTTTTATTTTTTTCAATTTTTTTATTAACAATTTCCATAATTATAGACAATAACCCATGGTAATTCCCTCCCTCCTCCCACTTTCCCGTTTGTAACTCCACTCTCCATCATACCTCTTCCTTCTCTCAATCAGTCTCTCTTTCAGTTGAGGTCATCATCTTTTCTCCTATTATAATGGTCTTATGTAGGTAGTATCAGGAAATAGAATACTTTTTTTAAAAAAAAAGAGAGGCTGGGGCTGGAGAGATGGCTTAGCAGTTAAGCGCTTGCCTATGAAGCCTAAGGCCCCGGTTTGAGGCTGGATTCCCCAGGACCCATGTTAGCCAGAAGCACAAGGTGCATTTGCAGTGGCTGGAGTTCATTTGCAGTGGCTGGAGGCCCTGGCACGCCCATTCTCTGTCTCTCTCTTTCTCTCTGTTGCTCTCAAATAAATAAATAATTTAAAAAAAAAAAGAGGGGCTGGAGAGATGGCTTAGAGTTTCAGGTGCTTGCCTGCAAAGCCAAAGAACTCAGGTTCAATTTCCCAGGTGGAGTATGCATCTGGAGTTCATTTGCAGTGACAGAGGCTCTGATGCACCTATTCTCTTTCTCTCAAATACATAAAATAAATTGGGCTGGAGGGGTGGCTTAATGGATAAGGCGTTTGCCTACAAAGCCAAGGGTCCCAGGTTCGACTCCCCAGGACCCACATTAGGCAGATACACAAGGGGACACATATGTCTGGAGTTTGTTTGCAGAGGCTGGAGGCTCTGGTGTACCCATTCTCTCTCGATCTCTCCCTCTTTCTCTGTCTAATTAATTAATTAAGATTTTGCTCTTATGATCCATATGGAAGGTTGTTGTGTGGATTAAATCAGACCATGTGACCGGGCTTGGTGGCACACGCCTTTAATGCCAGCACTCAGGAGGCAGAGGTAGAAGGGTCACCATGAGTTCAAGGCCACCTGAGACTACATAGAGAATTCCAGGTCAGCCTAAGCTAAAATGGGACCCTACCTCAAAACACACACACACACACACACACACACACACACACACACACACACACACAAATCAGACCATGTCTATGAAGAATTTAGTAGAACACTACAGATAAGTAAGTCTAAATAAGTCTTGTTGCCTTCTTAGCCCCTCTTCTAATAAATATTATCTATTTTGCAGTCAAGTGCCATAACCACTGAGCAATCTCTCCAGCTCCTATATTATCTATTTTGTATTAAACCACAAAATCTCCTTTGAAGACTTCCACTTGCCCACAGGGTAAAGTCCAGTATTTCAGGATGAAACCCAGGGCCTGGAGCATCTGAGCCAAGCACCTTACCATTGAGCTACACCCAGGCCAAAGTATAAAGTTCCTGCCAGATCTGCCTAAGACTTTCCAAACCTCAGCTTTCCTCATGTTCTCCAGACCCCTCCTGTTCCCGCAAGGCTGCCTTCCTCTTCCTTCTATCACCTCCTGTATCTCTGCCTCTGCCAGGAATCTTCTGTAGCTCCTTGGGCTTTTTGTTGTTGTTGTTTTTTGTTTTTTGAAGTAGGATCTCACTCTCAGCTCAGGCTGACCTGGAATTCAAGATGTAGACTCAGGCTTGCCTTGAACTCATGGCGATCCTCCTACCTCTGCCTCCGGAGTGCTGGGATTAAAGGTGTGCGCCACCATGCCCAGCTCCTAGGACTTTTGATTTCTCCAGGCTTATAACAAGAATTTGTGTGATGTTCATCTTTCTTTCATGAATTTATTTATTTCTTTTTGTGCCAAGCATGTTAGTATACTCCTTTAATCCCAGCACTCAGGAGGTAGAAGTAGGAGGATTGCTCTTAGTTTGAGGCCAGCCTGAAACTACATAGTGAATTCCAGGTCAGTCTGGGCTAGAGTGAGACCCTTGAAAAAAAAATTTACATAAGAGAATAAGAATGAGAATGGGTGTGTCAAGACCTCTTGCGGCTACAAAGGGACTCTAGATGCATGTATTACTGAGCATCTGGCTTTACATGGGTAGTGGGGAATTGATCCTGGGACAGCAAGTTTTTTTTTTTTTTTTTTTTTTTTTTTGAGGTAGGGTCTCACTCTGGCTCAGGCTGACCTGGAATTCACTATGTAGTCTCAGGATGGCCTTGAACTCTTGGCGATCCTCCTACCTCTGCCTCCCGAGTGCTGGGATTAAAGGCGTGCGCCACCACGCCCGGCTGGACAGCAAGTTTTGTAAGCAAGCACCTTTAACTGCTGAGCTATCTCCCTAGTTCCCCAACCTTCATGGAATTTATCAGCTATAAAGTCCATAACTGTCTGTCTCATTCAGGGCTGCACCCCCCGCCCACACACACACCCATACACAATGAAGATATTTAGCCAGGTGTGGTGGTGCACACCTTTAGTCCCAACACTCAGGAAGCTGAGGTGGGAGGACGATCACAGCGAATTTGAGGCCAGCCTGGGCTACAGAGTGAGTTTCAGGTCAGCCTGGTCTTGTGAGATCCTGCCTTGAAAAAAAAAAAGGAAGAAGAAGAAGAAGGAGAAGAAAAAGAAGAAGGAGAAGGAGAAGAAGGAGGAGAAGAAGAAATAAATGAAATAATGATATCTGCAGGGTGAAGAGAACATGGGAGACCCACTTCTCAGTTTATGGTGGCAGTGTTCAAACAAATGGGAAGTCAGCAGAAGAGTGCTCAGCTTAGTCACCGTGTGGTTTTCCTGATGAGTTGACTAGTTCCTGGTGCCCAGAGCAGCTGGAACAAGGTCAACACCTTTAAAAGCAGACGTGGGCTGGAGGGATGGCTTAGCAGTTAAGGCATTTGCCTGCAAAGCCAAAGGATACAGGTTTGATTCCCCAGGACCTACATTATCCAGATGTACAAGGGGGCGCATGCATCTGGAGTTCGTTTGCAGTGGGTGGAAGCCCTGCTGTGCCCATTCTCTCTCTCTCTCCCTCTTCCTCTGTCAAATAAATAAAAATATTGGGGGAAAAAAAAAAAAAAGAATCCCATGACAGAGCTTATGGAGCTCATGGGGAAGGGTTGAACACATGATGTGAACTCCTAGTTTAAAAAATAAATAAATAAAAATAAAAGACATAACTAATTGGATGCTTTTAACTCATGTATGTATATGTATGTATATGTATATGTATATATATATATGGCCAGACATGGTGGCACACACCTTTAATCCCAGCATTTGGGAGGCATAGGTAGGAGGATCACCATGAGTTTAAGGCCATTATGAGACTACATAGTGAATTCCAGGTCAGCCTGAACTAGAGTGAGACCCTACCTCCAAAAACAAACAAAATATATATGTGTGTGTGTGTGTGTGTGTGTGTGTGTGTGTGTGTGTGTGTATTATTTATTTGAGAGAGAGAATGAGGCAAAGAGAGAATAGGTGTGCCAGGGCCTATAGCCACTGAAAATGAACTCCAGATGCATGTGCCCCCTTATGCATCTGGCTTACGTGGGTCCTGGAGAGTCAAACCAGGATCCTTTGGCTTTGCAGGAAATGCCGTAACTACTAAGCCATCCCTCCAGCCCCCTTTTAACTCTTTATACTGTTCCTGTCTTTGCAGGGCTGGAGAGAGAAGGATGCAAAGCAGAAAAATCATGTGGTGGGGTACCCCTAAACTGTCAAACACTTCCCTCTGTCACAAGGTAAATCCAGTAGTAGAATAAAACAGCTAAGGTAGAGGGCTGTGGCAGTTTGAATGTGAAATGTCTCCCCATAGCCTCACGTGCTTGTGATCAGGCCTTCTATTCAAGCATCAGCCGGTGACAATTGTAGAGCTGAGCTTTGCTGAAGGAGGTAAGCCACTTTGGATGGGGCCCTGGGGTGCTTTAGCCCAAGCCTCTGCTTGCCAGGGCCAGCTCACTCTTGCTGCAGTCTCCCAACTGCTGTGGCAGGACGTGTGGCCAGCCTCTGCCCCGCCTGCTCTCCTCATTTTGCAGAGGCTATTTCCTGCTTCTGGTCTGCTGTTTTTGTCTTAGCACTGAGTAGGTAAAGCAACAGGTACTGCGGCCTCAGTCAACCAGACCTCATTGGAATCCTGGCCCAGTTGGTTTTAGCAATGTAATTTCACCTCAATTTCAATTCTTTTACAAGACTGCTGCAGTCTGGAGTAGCCTCCAAGTACCCAGCCCAGGACCAAACTGAGAAAAACAACATGGCCGTTATTATTCCACAGGCCACAGATGGGTGCCAGGACTGGCTACCTAAGCCACAGTAGACTTTTGTTTGTTTGGTGGAGCTAGGGATCTAACCCACAGCCTCATGCATTACTAAGCAAGCTCTGCCACTGAACCTCAGCCCCAGCCCAGAAGATTTCCAATGCCAATGACTCCCAACTGTGCAGTCACTGGGCACAAGTACAGGCAGGACAGAGGCCATCAGGTCACATCCATGACGCAATCACAGCGCCCAGCTTGTACTATGAGGTGAACCCTGACCTTCAGGAAATGGAAAAACATCCCAGGACTACAAAACAAACCTCAGTGAACTTTTATTTCTCGTCACCTAGAACTGGTCGTAAAACCAAAGATTTCAGCACTTTAACACTGGATACCCCTCCCCACCCACCCAGGGGACATTTACAGAGTTATCATGTCCCCTCTAGAACCCAACCCCCATGCTGGGGCGCCTCCCCTCCGGCCCCCCTTCTTTGCAGGAAGGGTATGAAGGGGTGCTAGTCGCTTCCCCGTGCCTGCACGGGCATGAAATGTGGCACGCTGGCCAGGCTCCTCTCCTGCCTAACCACATGGAGGAAGGGCAGCAACAGCCGCATCCCCGCCCTCGCCTTTCCCAGGCACCTCCGAACAGGCATGAGAGGAGGCATCTGCTGCTGGAAGGGTGAGGGAAGTCGGAATTCACAGTTGTTTGCTATTGAAAGTGCCTGGGGTCAGTCCTTGGCTGCTTCTGTTGCCAAGTAATCCATCTAAAACCCAGGAGAAGGAACAGATGGGATACAGGGATCAGGGAGGGTCCTTGGAAGGCAACCAGAAGAGGCTGACTGTGGGAATAAGGGTCCCCAGAGGCCTTCAAGGTCTTGTAAGAGAAATTAGTTTGCTGTTGGCAATTAGGTATGAGTGCCCAGGGCAAAAACCTCAGACCTTGGGAAATGTAAGCCACCCCCTCAATCTGCCGCTTGTTCCTCAGCTGTGGAACAAGAGAGTTGTGGTAATGTGCCAAAGCCACTCAACCAGTGGCAGGACCTACATAAGAACATTGGTATCCGGCTCTTACTGGGTGGGCCCTGGTACCATCTAGAAAGATTCAACTTTTTGGCAAGCATTCTTGGCAGAGCCCATGGGGACAGAAAGATAGGAGGCCAACCTCTGCAAAGCAATGCAGCCTAGGAGAATAGTTTCTCCTCTCTTGTAGGTATTGACTATGGCTTCACAGGTAAGGCCCTGATAAGGTCATATCTCATCCATAAGGGACCCAAATAGAAGTTCTGTTCTGAATGCAGACTGACCAACACAGGCTCCAACTCTCTAGAGCTAGTCGGCTCTGCGTGTGCTTGGCTCTTTCTCTCCTCCAAGACCTCACACCATGGGCCATGGGAGAAAAGGGTATGAGGACAAAGGAGACAAAAGGTTTAATCTAGGATTCAGGCAACTAACAGGCTGCCCAAGAGAACAGGCTTTGGGGGACCTGGGCACAGACCAGCTGTGACCCAAACTTTCACATTGATGGGTGAAGGGTAGGTGTGAGGTAATGAAATCTGATAACAAGGGGAAGGGGAAGGCAAGCTGCCTGGAGTGTCTGTCCCTGGGGGTCTTTGCCCCTCTCCCTCAGGGGCCGTACAGGGGCTTCCCAGTCCAGAGAGGTCCCAGGACTTGGTGCCTATGGCAGTCTGCTGGCACATAAGTGTGAACTCAGCCCCCTACCCCTCCTTCATCCTCTGTTTCTGGGGGCATGGGAAGGAGGGAGAGGAGGGGTATGGCCCTTGGGTTTTCCTAGTCCTCTTCCCGTTCCAGGGCAGAGCTGAGACCCCAGAGTCAGTGCAATGATCCTGTCCATTCCAGTGAGAAAAAGGAAGGTGTGGTTCAGCTCGGAGGCTGCACACCACACACATGCCCAGCCCCAGGGTGGGGATGGATGGGCAGGAGACAGAAAGGATCCTGGCTCTGTCTCCAGACACAGAAGTCCTTGCAGAGTGGACGATGCCCCGGGGTCAGCTGCTCCAGGTGCGAGTCCTTCACAGGAGGGAATCAGGTCATGTAGCGGGTGATGGCGCGGAGAGCATAGAGCAGGGCAGCTTGCATTCTGGCCTCTAGGAGCAGCAAGTTCACGTGGACCTGGGACACAGACCAGGGCTTGCTGACAACTGACCCACAGTTCTCCCTGCTTACCAGCTCCTGACCACTCACCTTACCCTCCCTTCCCCATGGAGACGCCCTGACCCTTGCTGGGGCTCTGAGCAACTTGGTGTAATGACTATGGAAGAATTTCCCTATCATGACTAATCTCTATCACACCTATCACACAATGCTAAAATAAGATCCACCACTGACTAGCAATAATGCAGGATTACATACATTGTCTCATTTCATCTTCCCAACAACCTTGAGAAGCAGGCAGCATGTATTCTCATTATAAAGAGGAAAAGCTCAAAGAGGAAAAGTAACTTGCCCAAACTCACATAGCACCCAAGTGAGTGCTAAGATTTGAACCCAAAGGCTTCCACTGAGGACACTGTGAGGAACAGGTACCTATCTTTTTACAGGTGAGTAAATGAAGTTGACAGTCACACAGAGGAATAGGGCCTGAAACCAGGTCAATAGTCCTGGGTCTCCCACCTGGCAGGACAGCCTCGCCCTGAGTCCCTCACTGGGTCCTGCCTTTTGCCCCCTCTGCTGGCTTCCACATGGCTCCTACCTTCTCTGAGTGGCGGAAGTGCCTCCAGAAGTGGTTGTACATTCTTCGGGTGGTCTTTTCTGGGTAGCAGGCCACTGTCTTGATGTAGACCTTGAGGTTCCTCTCCAGGAGCTGGTTCACCTCCCCATAGTCATAGTCATCATATCTGATGGAAAGACCCCATCAACGCTGTTACCCTCTGGTCTCAGAAGTAGCACAGCCCCCCAGTCCCACCCTAGGGAAGGAGGCACAGAGTGCGCCAGGAAAAGTCAGAAGGTAAGAAGCAGCAAAAAGCCTGTTTCCTTTTAGAAAAAAAATAACTGACATCACATAGGCCACTAGACTTGTAGGGGACCGCTCCAAGTAATGCATAGTCAGTGAGCATGCTCTATGGAGCTGTAACTGTGTGCCATGTGGACATGCAGTCATGGAATCCTCAACCCTACATACTACTGGAGTGTACAGGAAACTACGTCCATCAGCCCCATTTTACTGAGGAAGAATGTGACAGGAGTGAAGTCACTAGGTCAGACAGCAGGGTGTGAGTTTCCAAGTCAGTTCTGCTTGACTCAAAGGTCTTATCACTGTTCTTCAGTAAAGGAGGGGCAGGTGAGTGCACATTTACCTGGAGAAGGAAGAGAGTTAGGGCAAGGAGAACTCAGGACTCATTTTACAGATGGACAAACTAAGGCCTAGCAAAGACAATTCACTTGTCGGAAATCAAAAGGCAAGTTGGTGACAAGTCTAGAAGCCACTCTCGAGTTCTGTGAGCTAGGGCAGACAATGTACAAGAAAGAAAGAATGACTACCAAAGGGAGTGTAAGCTCAGTAGATAGAAATATGGGGAAAAGGACAATGTTAGAAAGGGAAGGAACTAGCCTATTCTATAATTCACTCTTTTGTTTTTGTTTTTCATTTGTGCACATGCACACGTGTGTGAATATGTGCCAGGGCCCTTTGCCACTGCAAATGAATGTCAGGTGCTTGTACCACTTTTTGCATCTGGCTTTACATGGGTGGCTGGGGAATTGAACCCAGGCCAGCAGGCTTTGCTAGCAAGTTCCTTTAATCACTGAACCATCTCCCCAGCCTTTAGAATAATTGAAAAGAAAAAAAAAAAACAGGGTCTCTTAACAATACAAACAAATATCAGATATTTGTGTCACTTTTTGTGTGTGTTGGGGACTTTAACCCAGGCCAGCAGGCTTTGCAAGTGAAAACCTTTTAACCACTGAACAATCTCCCCAGCCCTGGAGTAATTTTTGGAAACTGTTAAATGAGAGAAGCAAAAAAGGATTGGTGGTACAGGTCTGGGATCCCAGCTACTCTGAAGCAGGAGAATCACAGTTCCATCAACCTGGGTTATACACAGGAGCAGCCTAGGCAACTTAGTGAGACCCTCCCTCAAAAAGTGAAGAGTCGGGCGTGGTAGCGCACACCTTTAACCCCAGCACTCGGGAGGCAAAGGTAGGAGAATCACCATGAGTTCAAGGCCATCCTCTAACTACATAGTGAATTCCAGGTCAGCCTGGGCTACAGAAAATCCTACCTCAAAACAAGACAAACAAAAGCAAAAAAGTGAAGAGAGCCAGGTGTGGTGGTACATGTCTTTAATGCCAGCACTACCTTGAAAAAAGAGAAACACACACACACACACAAAAAGAAGGAAGGAAGAAAGGAGGAGGAGGAGGAGGAGGAGGAGGGGGAGGGGGAGGGGGAAGGGGAGGAAGAGGAGGAAGAGGAGAAGAGAGGTGATAGAGCACTTGTCTATCACTAGGTTTGATCCCCATAACTTCAAAAAGAAAAAGGAAAAAAAAAAAAAGACAGGAAAGTATGTGCTCCACTAAAGTAAAGTACTCTGATGTTTTTTAGTACATGAGTAAGACAAGTAAAATGAGTAGGCAAGAAAATGACAACAGGTCTTGGTTTTATAAAAGGAGATACAGGTGTGCTGATATACACCTAGGATTGTAGCACTTGGGAGGCTGAGGAAGGAGGATCTTGAGTTTACAGCCAGCTTGGGCTACACAGTAAGACCCTATCACCAAACCAAACCAAACCAAACAAAAAGAGCACATATATGTGTACACAGACAAAAGATACCTTGTGTGTGTGTGTGGGGGGGGGGTGGTGTTAGGGCCTCCAGTGGCTGCAAACAAATTCCAGACACATGTGCCACTTTGTGCATCTGGCTTTATGTGAGTACTGGGGAACTCACATTGGGTTGTTAGACTTAGCAGGCAAGCCTCTCTCTGCTTACAAATAAATAAATAAAATATTTTAGGGTTGGAGAGATAGCTTAGAGATTAAGGCACTTGCCTGCAAAGCCAAAGGACCAAGGTTTGGCCCATGCATGCTAGATGCACAAGGTGGTGCATGCATCTGGAGTTCATTTGCAGTGGCTAGAGGCCCTGGCACACCACTCTCTCAATCTCTCTGTCTCTGCTTCTTTCTCTCTCTCAGATAAATAAATAAAAATAAAATGTTAAAAAGTCTGGAGTTCAATTGCAGTGGCTGGAGGCCCTGGCATACCTATTCTCTCCTCTTCTCTCTCATAAAAAAGTACCAAAAAAAATTGTTTTAATTAGCTGGTTGTGGTATCTCACACCTGTAATCTCAGCATTATGAGGCTCTAACAGGAACACTGCCATGAATTCAAGGCCAGCCAGGGTTGCATAGTGATATTCTGTCTCAATAATAAAAAATAAGGTGCTGGAGAGATGGCTCAGCAGTTAAGGTGCTTGCTTGGAAAGCCTAATGACCTTAGTTTGGTTCCCCAGTACCCACGTAAAGCTAGATGCACAAGGTGGCACATGCATCTGCAATTTGTTTGCAGTGGCTGGAGGTACTGGTGTGCCCATTCTGTTTCTCTTCTCTCTCTGATTGCAAATAAGTAAATAAAAATTAAACAAACAAGAGCTGGGTGTGGTGGTGCACACCATTAATGCCAGCACTCAGGAGGCAAAGGTAGGAGAATCACTGTGAGTTCGAGGTCAGCCTGAGACAACATAGTGAATTCCAGGTCAGCCTGGACTAGAGTGAGACCCTACCTCAAAAAAAAAAAAATAAATAAAATAAAATAAAATAAAAAACATCAGGTCAAATAGCTTAGCAGTTAAAGGTGTTTCCGTATGAAGCCAAAGGACCCAAGTTTGATTCCCTAAGATCTACGTGAACCAGATGCACAAGGTGGTACTTGCATTTGTAGGCCATCTGCAGCAGCTTGAGGCTGACACTCCCATTCTCTCTCTATTCTATTTCTCTCTCCTTGCAAATAAGTAAATAAATGGCTGGAGAGATGCTCAGCTGTTAAGGTGCTTGCCTACAAAGCTCAACAACCTAGGTTCAATTCCCAGTCAGTACCCACATAAGCCAGATGCACAAAGTGATGCATGCATCTGGAGTTTGTTTCTAGTAGCTGGAGGACCTGGTGTGCCCATTCTGTCTCTCTTCTCTCTACCTCTCTCTCTGCTTGTAAATAAATAACTAAAAATATTTGGGGCTGGAGTGGTAGCTTAGCAGTTAAGGCACTTGCCTGCAAAGCCCAACAACCTGGGTTCAATTCCCCAGTACTCATGTAAACCAGATGCACATGCATCTGGAGTTTGTATATAGTGGTTGGAGGCCCGAGTACACTTATTCTCTCTCTCTCTTTCTTTCTCAAATAAGTAAATAAAAAATAAAAATTTAAAAATATATATTAAAAAAAAATCCAGGCTAGAGAGCTAAATGGCTTAGAGGGCATAGCACTTACCTGCAAAGCCAAAGGACCCAGGTTGGATTCCCCAGTAGCCACATAAGTCAGATGCACAAGGTAAAACTCCAAATGCAGGCATGTACCTTAACTGCTAAGCCATCTCTCCAGCCCAATGAACATATTTTTAAAGGGCTGGAGGGTGACTTAGCAGTTAAGGCGTTTGCTTGCAAAGCCAAAGGACCCAGGTTCCACTCCCCAGGACCCACATTAGCCAGATGCACAAGGAGGCGCACGTGTCTGGAGTTTGTTTGCAGTGGCTAGAAGACCTGTCATGCCTATTCTCTCTCTCTCCCTCCCTCCCTCCTTCTTTCTCTGTCAAATAAATAAATAAATATAAACTATTAAAAATATTTTTTTAAAGGAGAAACATTTGAAAAATAGTATAGACAAAAAGGAAAAGAAAAAAGCAAAGAAAATGATAGTGAGTTTAGGGGGAAAACTTGTGGCATGACATGAATGACACATGACATGAATGAGATAATAATTGCTCACCTGATGCCGAAGACACAGTGGATGTAGTTCCAGATAGCCCTGCGAAGCATGGAGGTGTCCACACCGCTGTGCATGGCAATGGTGTTGTAGGTGAGACTGTAGGCTGCCTGAAACTTCTCATCCAGCAGCTGTCCTCCCTCAGGGTAAAGCCGCTGGATCAGTGAGTAGCCATGGTCTTCCCAGGTATAATCCTGAGGAATGAGGGGAGAGGTCAGTGAGGCCTTAAAGCCTGAGGTTGGCCAAATACCTATCCTCTGGACGTCTAGAATACACACTTTGGCTCTCCACAAAGTTCCTTCTCTGTACCACAAATCTGACACATTGCCAGTTCTAGACCTTAGGAGCCAAAGATGTCCCTTCTTGATGAATTTCTCTCTAGCCCTGGGACCTCCTTCACTTAGGGTACAGACAAGACCTTCTGGGTCTTCACTGCCTTCATTTGCCCGCTGCTTCTATGTAGATCTTAAGCAATGTCCAACACCAGTGCAGGGAGCCCTACCTGGGCACGAAAGGTGGGGGGTGCCTGAGCCCCTCTCCGGGTGAAGTCCTCGTAGCCAAAAGTGGGGTCTTCCACAAAGCATAGCATGTCTGGGTGTGGAGATGGCTCCAGGATGTCAGCTAAAGAGCATGTTAGAAAGAGGTCACAGTAAGACTAAGGCATTATACATATACAAGGAATGGGCTCTATTTTTTCTCTCTCTTTCTATTTCTTTCTCTTTTTCTTTAAAATAAATTAAATTAAAAAATTAAAGCCTTCAAGAATTTGGGGGGATTACCATGGTTTACTGTCTATTATTATGGACGTTGTCAAAAAAAAAAAAAAATTAAAGCTGGGCATTATGGCACACGCTTTAATCCCAGCCCTTGGGAAGCAGAGGTAGGAGGATCACCATGAGTTCCAGGCCATCCTGAGACTACACAGTGAATTCCAGGTCAGCCTTGGCCAGAGTGAGACCCTACCTCGAAAACCCCAAAAAGAAGAAGAAAAGAAGAAGAAGAAGTGGTAAGAGGTGGGCAGCCAATGGGCCAGGACACACATGATCCTGTACCTGAAGGGGTAACCAGGAGGCTCTCTGACTTCTCCAGCTCAAAGCGGTTCTCCATTTCCTCCTGGGAAGCTCCCTCCTCTCGCAGCAGGCTCTCCTGCAGCTGCCTCATGCGTTCCATCAGAGCTTCCACATCACGTGCTGCTTCAAAGCCCTGCAGGAAAGATCCAATGGTAACCGCCTAGTCCTCCTTCCTACATACCAGGATTTCCTAAATGGTCATAAAAACTAGGGCAGCCTCTGAGCACCCACTGACATGGGCTGTGCTACCCAAAGGGAAGCCCTCGAAGCTACAAAAGAGACAAGTGACTTCCTGAGCATCAACTGTCCTCACAGGTAATTTATCAAGAATCTGGGGTCTAGCCAGGCGTGGTGGCACATGCTTTAATCCCAGCACTCAGGACGGCAGAGGTAGGAGGATTACTGTGAGTTCAAGGTCACCGTAAGACTACATAGTGAATTCCAGGTCAGCCTGGACTACAGTAAGACTCTACCTCAAAAAAAAAAAAAAAAAAAATCTGGGCTTTTTTTCTTCTTCTTCTTCTTTTGTGGTGCTGTGGGTCAAATCCAAAGCCTTATTTATAAGCTAGGTAATCAAACCACCACTGAGCACAGAGCACAGCAAAGATTAATTTGGGGCTGGAGTGATAGCTCAGCTGTTAGAGTGCTTGCCAGAAAAGCTTAGGGACCCAAGTTTGAAACCCCAGTACACATGTAAAGGCAGATGCACTAAGTGATGCATGCATCTGGGATTTGGTTGCAGTGGCTAGAGGCCCTGGCATGCCCATTCACACTCTGTGTCTACCTCTTTCTCTCTCTCTCAAATAAATAAAACTTTAAAAATATTAGATTTGTTAAAGTGCCAAAAAACAACGGTTGTGATGGGTCAGTCCTATAATCCCAGCTCTTGGCAGGCTGATAGTAAGGCAGGAGAGTCATGGTAAATTTGAAGCTAGCCTGGGCTACAGAGTAGGACTTTGCCTCAAAAATAGATGCATGAAAGAAGCTGGGCGTGCTGACACATGCCAAATCCCCACACTCAGCTGGCTAAGATAGGAGGATGGCCATCAGTTCGAGGCCAGCTTGGGCTACAAACTGAGTTCCAAGTAAGCCTGGACTAGAATGACAACCTGACTCAAGAAAGAAGAGAAAAAAACGTTTTAAGGGTTGGGGGATATAGCACAGTTGGTGCTAACTAGCTCGTACAAAGCCCTGGGTTCCAACCCCAGCTCTGCATAAGACCCGGCATGGTGGTGCACACCTGTAATCCAATACATGGTGACATACCAAGTTTGAGGCCAGCCTGGGCTACATGTGACCTTGCCCCACTGAAAAAGAAGAAAGGAAGGAAGGAAGGAAAGAGAAAAAAAAGAAAGAAGGAAGGAAGGAGGGGCGAGCCCGGTGTGGTGGCGCACACCTTTAATCCTAGCACTCAGAAGGCAGAGGTAGGAGGATTGCCTTGAGTTTAAGGCCACCCTGAGCTAGAGTGAGACCTTACCTTGGAAAAAAAGAGAGAGAAAAGAAAGAGAGAAAGAGCCAGGTGTGATGGCACACACCTTTAACCCCAGCACTTGAGGTAGGAAGATCACATGAGTTCGAGGCCACCCTGAGACTCCATAGTGAATTCCAGGTCAGCCTGGGCTAGAGCGAGATCCTACCTTGAAAAACCAGAAAGAAAAGAAAGAAAAGGCTGGGTGTGGGGGCTCATGACTTTAGTCCCAGTACTTGAGAGGCAGAGTTAGGAGGATTGCTATGAGTTGGAGGCCAGCCTGTGCTAGAATGAAACCCTGCCTTGAAAAATCCAAACAAAAGAGCTGGGTGTGGTGGCTCATGCCTTTAATCCCAGCACTCAGGAGGCAGAGGTAGAAGGAATGCCATGAGTTTGAGGCTACCCTGAGACTCCATAGTGAATTCCAGGTCAGCCTGAGCTAGAGTGGGACCCTACCTCAAAAAAACAAAAAAAAAAAAAAAAAAAAGAGGGCTAAAAAACCCAGACTAAGAATCTGTTTGGCTGTTATAAGGTTATAAGGTCAGACACATATGGAACTTTACTTAAACCTCACCACCCACTGTAAGTAGGGGTCTTTATCCCCATTAGGCAAGGCAAACTGAGTTTTCTTTTTTCAAAATGAGTTTTAAAGCCAAACAACTTTTCTGTGGCCTCTCAGTGTAAAGAGATAGGAAAACAGTAGCTTCTACAACCACAGCCCAAACCAGATTCCTCCCCAACCAAGACTCAGGACCATGACTTACCCCAGAGTTGTTTAATGAGTCCCTACTAGGGGGGCTGCCTTGTTCACTGGGGGGCGATGGTGCCTGGGGGGCCGGGCTGCCGTCTGTATCCCCCTCAGGAAGGATACCACAGCCAAACACGAAGGAGGCCAGCGAGTGGCAGTGAGTGAGCAGTACCAGGGCTTGGATGAGTTCAGCCAGGGACCAGCTGTGCTCACCAGTCTTTAGCAAGGCCTAGAAGAGAGGAAGGTCCGAGCTGCTTGGTGTCTGTTCCCCCACCCCCAGCCTGGGCTGCTCCAGCCCAGCCCCAGGGCTTCCTGGGAGTGACCGGTCCTCTGCCCACTATACCTCAATGTGCTCCTTGGTAATAAGCCATGGCCGATGTGCCAACAACTTGTTGATCTCACTGAGTTTGCGTAGCTTCTCAGGGGCCCGGTGGAGACCCAGCAGCCACTCAGGGTCACCACCAGTCTGCAGGAACTCAGCCATGTGGGAGCCCACCAGGTAAGAGCACTGGTGGCGGGCAGCAGCCTGTGGAGAGAGATGATAAACCTGAGTCACCCTCCTCCTGTGCCCTGTTCTTTTGGGATCATCCGTCTCTTTCTACCTAAGCTTTCCAGTCTACAAAGTAGGCATTAAAGTTGCCTCTCAGTGCCAGAAATGGTGCTCCGTGCCATTAATCCCAGTACTTAGGAAGCTGAGGTAGGAAGATTGCCAGGAGTATGAGGCCAGCTGGGAGCTACAGAGTGAATTCCAAATTAACCTGGGATAGAATAAGACCCTGCCTTGAATAACCCAAAAGTAAAAACTTAAAATCAAAAAAAAAAAAAGCCTCTCAGCCAGACATGGTGGTACACGCCTTTAATCCCAGCACTTGGGAGGCAGAGGTAGGAGGATCGCTGAGAGTTTGAGGCTACCCTGAGACTACATAGTGAATTCCAGGTCAGCATGGGCTAGAGTGAGACCCTACCTTGAAAAAAAAAAGCCTCTCGGGGTTGGGGAGATGGCTAAACAGTAAAAGGTGTTTGCCTGCAAAGCCTGACAGCCCAAATTCAAATCTCCAGCCAACCATATAAAGTTTAACAGGCAGCAAGAGACCTTGGAGCATGCATGCATACAAACATGTACATACACACTTACATACAAGTGCAAATAAATAAAATAAAGATGCCTCTCTTAGGCTGAGAATGGTAGCCTACACCTATAATCACAGAACTCTGGAGACTGAGGGAGAAGGAGCACTGTGAGTTAAGCAGCAGCCTAGGGCTGGAGAGAAGACTCAGTGGTTAAGGCGTTTGCCGGCAGAACCTAACAACCCAGGTTCGAGTTCCTAGTGTCCACATAAAGCCAGATGCACAAAGTGGTACATGCATCTGGAGTTCATTTGCAGCAGCTAGAAGCCCTGGTGTGCCTATTCTCTCTGTCCTTGGAAAGAAACAAAATATAAGAAATCAACTCAGCAAGCCCCTAGTAAAGAAATTTTAGGGCAGCACCGCCATCTGCCCACCCCTGCAGACATCAGGCCCAGACATGCTCACCATGATGGCAATGTAGTGGCGCCAGGAGCTGGCCAGGGGTCCATCCGTGTGCAGCAGCAGGTAGTGCAGGCGCCAAAAGCTGCTGAAGTAGTCGGGGTGGAGACCCATCACCACTGCCAGGTTGTCCACCCGCCCCGAGGACATCAGTGCCTCCAGGCCCAGGTGCTGCTCCAGGCTTTCCGCCCCTTCCCGAAGGACCTGCCAGCAAAGACGACACTGGGTTACCTGCTGTCTTCCCCAACAGAGACCAGTATTTTCTTTGTGATGGGTTTATAATTGCAAGAGACAGAACACCACCATGTCCAAAAGAGAAAACTGATTAAACAAACACTTCTTAGGTATTTTTCTACCTATATGACTGCTATAGGCCAAGCACTGTTCAAGTACTTTATACATATTAACTTATTTAATCTTCATAATACCTAAGAAAGCACAGTTGGGTTTTCTCTATTTTTTTTTATTTTTTTTTATTTTTAAGTAGGGTCTCACTCTAGCCAGGCTGACTTGGAACTCACTCTGGAGCTAGCCATGAACTAACAGCAATCCTCCTACCTCAGCCTTCCCAGTGCTGGGAATAAAGGCTTTTTTTTTTTTTTTTTTTTTTTTGAGGTAGGGTTTCACTCTAGCTCAGGCTAACCTGGAATTCACTATGTAGTTTCAGGGTGGCCTCGAACTCACAGTGATCCTCCTACCTCTGCCTCCCAAGGCATGCACCACCACACCTGGCTTTTTTTGTTGTTTTTTCAAAGTACGATATCACTTTTTTGAGGTAGGGTCTCAGTCTAGCTCAGGCTGACCTGGAACTTACTCTATAGGACAAGGTTGGTCTTGAATTCAGTGATCCTCCTACCTCTGCCTCCCAAATGCTGGGACTAAAGGCATGAGTCAGTACAGTTGGCATATTTTTAGTTTTTAAAATTATTACTGTTGAGCCAGGCATGGTGGTACACGCCTTTAATCCCAGCACTCGGGAGGCAGAGGTAGGAGAATCGCCATGAGTTCGAGGCCACCTTGAGACTACATAGTGAATTCCAGGTCAGCCTGAGCTAGACTGAGACCCTACCTCGATAAAACCAAAAAGAAAAAAAAAAGGATTCAATGAAAGTAAGGTGTGGTGGTGCACATCTTTAATCCCAGCATTTGGGAGGCAGAGGTAGAAGGATTGCCATGAGTTTGAGGCCACCCTGAGACTACACAGTGAATTCCAGGTCAGCCTGGGCTAGAGCAAGACCCTATTAAAAAAAAAAAAAAAAAAGAACCAAAATAAATAAATAAAGGAAAATAAAATGAAAACTGATGGGCTGGAGAGATGGTTTGGCAGTTACGATACTTGCCTGTGAAGCCTAAGGACCCAGGTTCGACTCCCCAGAACCGCCATAGCCAAATGTACCAAGTGAAGAATGTACATAGGTTGTGCAGACGCACAAGATAGCATGTGCATCTGGAGCGTGTTTGCAATGGCTAAGGCCCTGGTGTGCCAATTCTGTCTCATTTAAAAAAAAAAAAAAAAGTAGGGCTAGGGAAAGGGACTAGTGGTTAAGATGTTTGCCTGCTAAGCCTAAGGACCCTGGTTCGATTCCCCAGGACCCATGTAAACCAGATGCACAAGAGGGCACATGCATCTGGAGTTCATTTGTGGCAGCTGGAGGCCCTGGCATGCCCATTCTCTCTTTCTCTCTATCTGCCTATTCTTCTCTTTCTCTCACTCTCTCTCTTAAATAAATAAATAACCGAGAGCTGGAGAGATTGCTTAGCAGTTAAGGTGCTGGCCTGCAAAGCCTAAGGACCCAGGTTTGATTCCCCAGTACCCATATAAACTAGATGCACAAGGTGGCGCATGCATCTAGAGTTCACGGCTGGAGGCCCTGACATGCCCATTCTCTCTATATCTGCCTCTTTCTCTCCCTTCCTCTCTCTCAAATAAAATAAATTTAAAAATAAAAACAAAAAAACAGCCAGGTGCTGTGGCACACGCCTTTAATCCCAGCACTTGGGAGGCAGAGGTAGGAGGATAACCGTGAGTTCTTGAGTGCAAGACCACCCAGAGACTACATAATGAATTCCAGGTCAGCCTGAGCTAGAATGAGAACCTACCTTGAAAAACCAAAAAATAAAAAATAAAAATTGGGTTGGACATGGTCGTGCACACCTTTAATCCCAGTATTCAGGAGATGAGGTACAGCTGCTGTGAGTTTAAGGGCACCCCAAGACTACACAGTGAATTCATGAATTCCAGGTCAGCCTGGGCTAGAGCCAGACCTTACTTCAAAAAAAGAAAAGAAAAGAAAAGAAAAGAAAAGAAAAGAAAAGAAAAGAAAAGAAAAGAAAAGAAAAGAAAAGAAAAGAAAAGAAAAGAAAAGAAAGCAGCCAGGAAATTGAAAGCCAGGCATGGCGGTGCATACCTTTCATGCCAGCACTCAGGAGACAGAGGCGGGAGGATAATTATGAGTTCAAGGCCACCCTGAGATAGTGAATTCCAAATCAGCCTACACTAGACTGAGACCCTGCCTTGAAAAACCAAAACAAAAAACAGGCCACATTAGCCACAGGTTGGAGGATCGCTGTGAGTTCAAGGCCAGCCTGGGACCAGAGTGAGTTCCAGGTTAGCCTGGGCTAGAGTGAGACCCTACCTTCAAAAACAGATCAGGCCACATGTCTCAAAACAACAACAAAAGTAGGCATGAGCTGGGTGGAGGAAGTGCTATAGCATCTGTATTATATGTGTAGGAGCCTGAATTAAATCCCCAGTATCATACCATCTCCACATAAAGAAGGAAAAATGTCAAGAAATTAGAGCCCTCTAGGCCAGGTGACAAGCCATGGTAGAGCATGCTTGTGGTCCCAGTACATGGAAGGCAGAACCAGGAACAAGTTTGAGGCCAGCTTGCTCTACAGAGTAAGAACCTGTTTTTCTTTATTAAAAAAATAAAAAAGGGCTGGAGAGATGGCTTAGCTATTAAGATGTTTGCTTGCAAAGCCAAAGGACCCAAGTTCAACTCCCCAGGACCCACTTAAGCCAGATGCACAAAGGGGCACATATGTCTGGTTTGTTTGCAGTGGCTGGAGGCCTTGAGCACACCCATTCTCTATCTGACTCTTTCCCTCTCTAACAAATAAATTTTATATATATATATATATATATATATATATATAAATAAAATGTCGTGTTTTTTTGTTTTTTTTTTTTTTTTGAGAGACAGAGGCAGATAGAGAGAGTAAGAATGGACACGCCAGGGCCTCTCCCCACTGCAAATGAACTCTAGACAGATGTACCACCTTGTACATCTGCCTTTACATGAGTACTGGGGACTCAAGCCCAGGCCATTAGGCTTTGTAAGTGCATACTGTGGAATCAAACCCAGGACTTTGGCTTTGCCAGCAAATGCCTTAACTGCTAAGCCACCTCTTCAGCTCTATTTTTACTTACTGATGGGACAAACACAGAGAGAGAAAATGAATGTACCGTGGTCTCTTGCCACTGCAAGTGAATGCCAAACACATGCACCACTTTGTACATCTGGATCTACATGGGTACTGGGGAATTGAACCTGGATCCAGGCCAGCAGGCTTTGCAAGCAAGAAACTAACTGCAGAGCCATTACCCAAC
Source organism: Jaculus jaculus (assembly GCF_020740685.1). Classification (NCBI taxonomy): domain Eukaryota; kingdom Metazoa; phylum Chordata; class Mammalia; order Rodentia; family Dipodidae; genus Jaculus; species Jaculus jaculus. The sequence continues at coordinate 60,997,546 of NC_059106.1, read as the reverse complement.
TCTGTTTTTTTGTTTTGCTTTTTAAAAAAGAGCCGGAAGACGGGCGTGGTGGCACATGTCTTTAATGCCAGCACTTGGGAGGCAGAGGTTAGAGGATCACCATGAATTCAAGTCCACCCTGAGACTACATAGTGAACTCCAGGTCAGCCTGGACTACAGTGAGACCCTACCTTGAAAAACCAAAAACCAAAAAAAGAAAGAAAGAAAAAGAAAAGAAAAAAACCAAAAATTTGAAATGAAAAATGTATCCTTATTGATTGAAAGCTGAAGGAAACCAAGTGGTCAACTTTGAATTTCTTCTGTATGTGTGTTTTTGAAGGTATTCCTATCACCCCCAACCCTGACAATGTGAGCTCCACAATAGCAAGTTTTTGTCTGTCTTGTTCTCTATCCTCAGTTCCTATCTCAGTGTCTCACAGACTCATGATTCAATAGCTATCTGTTAAATGAATGAATACATGAAGACTAAGGATATATATTGCTCAGTGGTAGAGAGCCTGCCTAGCATGCATGAGGCTCTGGATTCAATTCCTAGCACAAGGAAAAAAAAAAAAAAAAAATATATATATATATATATATATATATATATATACACATACAAATAACAATGAAGCAGGTGTGGTAGCTCATACCTATAACCTCAGCACTGTGGAGGCAGAGGCTGAGGCAGGAGGATCAGCATGAGTTTGAGGTCAACCTGTGCTACACAGCATTAGTCCAGCATGGGCTGCAGAGACTGACCCTATCTCAAAATCAAAACAGAAGGCTGGAGAGATGGCTTAACGGTTAAGGCGCTTGCCCGCAGAGCCTAAGACCCCAGGTTCCATTCCCCAGTACCCACGTGAGCCAGATGCACATGGTGGCACATGCGTCTGGAGTTCATTTGTAGTGGGTGGATGCCTTGGCATGTCCATTCTTTCTCTTTTTCTATCTGCCTCTTTCTCTCTCAAAGTGCATAAATATGAATTAGCCAGGCATAGTGGCACACCTTTAATTTCAGCACGTAGGAGGCAGAGACAGGAGGATCACCATGAGTTCTAGGCCTCCCTGGGACTACATATTGAATTTTAGGTCAGCCTGAGCAAGACCCTACCTCAAAAAAAAAAGGGGGGGACTGAAGGGATGGATTAGCAGTTAAGGCACTTGCCTGTAAAGCCTAAGGACCCATGTTAGACTCTTCAGATCCCAGGTTAGCCAGATGCACAAAGGTGAGGCAAGCACAAGGTGGCACATGCCCACTAGGTGGTACAAGCATCTGGAGTTCCACTGCAGTGGCTGAAGCCCTGGCACACCAATTCTCTCTGTCTCTCTCTTGCTCTCTAAATAAATAAATAAATAAATACCAAAAGAGAAAACAAAAAAGAAAGAAAAAGCAGTAACAAAATGAATGGTTAAACTGATCCTTAGTTGGAAGGTATGTCTGTTATATTGATTGTAAGTAAAGAAGAAAAAAAGACAAGCTTTACACTATGGTCTGGTTCTTGTTATATAAACCAGGCTGGCCTTGAATTTGTGACAGTCCTCCTGCCTCAGTTTCCCCAAGAGCTGGGATTATAGGTTCATGTGAGTCACCATACCCAGTGAGACCAGAGACTTCTGAAACACTGGAAATTTGAAAATAAAAATTAAAAAAATAAAATAAAATAAAAATAAAATTTTGAAAAAAAAAAATAGTAAACATGATTTTTAAAGCAGATTTTTTGTGGGTGGTTTCTGAGGTAGGACCTCACTCTAGCTCAGGCTGACCTGGAATTCACTAAGTAGTCTCAGAGTGGCCTCGAACTCTCGGTGATCCTCCTACCTCTGCCTCCCGAGTGTTGGGATTAAAGGCATGCACCACCACACCCAGTTGCAGATTTTATTTTTTTGTAAATATTTTATTAACATAGAAAGAGGGAGAGAGGGCTGGAGAGATGGCTTAGCGGTTAAGCACTTGCCTGTGAAGCCTAAGGACCCCAGTTTGAGGCTCGATTCCCCAGGACCCACGTTAGCCAGGTGCATAAGGGGGCGCACGCGTCTGGAATTCGTCTGCAGTGGCTGGAAGCCCTGGCGCGCCCATCCTCTCTCTCTCTCTGCCTCTTTTTCTGTCTGTTGCTCTCAAATAAATAAAAATAAACCAAAAAAAAATTTAAAAAAAGAATATATTGGTTATCAAGTACTAATACAGCTTTAAAAAAAAAAAAGAGGGAGAGAGAGAGAGAGAAGAACAGAGAGAGAATGGGTGCTCCAGGGCCTCCAGCCACTGCAAAGGAACTCCAGACGCGTGCGCCCCCTTGTGCATCTAGCTAATGTAGGTCCTGGGGAATCGAACCAGGGTCCTTTGGCCTTGCAGGCAAATGATTAACCGCTAAACCATCTCTCCAGCCCCAGATTTTTTTTTTACAACATATGCACCATTATAAACAGTGAAGGATGAGGTGATACATGAGGTTTTCTCTCTTATTAAGGAAGCACAGGGAATTTAAAGTTTATCATTTTATCTTTGAGGCTATTCTTTCCCAGGAAAAATAGTTATTCTTTGAATTCAGTGAACGGGAAGAGGTAGTTTCAGAGCAGAAAATTAAGGAATAGAAAAGACCTTGACCCACCAATGTTCTTTTTTCTAGACACCAAGATTCCAAGACCTTCATCCAAGCTTACTCACCTCCTCCACTGGGATGAAGGCACTGGGCCCCCGGGGGCCTCGCCGAGCCTGGCTATCCCTCTGCTCCTGTGGGGAAACAAACGGAGGTTAATTGGCAAAAAAGAGGATGAAGAAAATTGTTATCTCTCCAACCTGAGGTGCACCAAGCTTCTAAGGCCACCCTGGCACAAGGGAGCACCACTGAAGGAGATTTACGCCCATTTTGGTAGGTAGTAAATGGATAAGAGAGAAAGAGGAAAAGGACTCATGAAGGTGGAACTGTTCAGAAACTTGACAGGGACCCTGGAGTTCCAGCACCGCTGTGTAGGAGGAAACCAGAGAAAAGAAATAAACAGCTACCATGTCACACATCTCTAGGAGTTGGTATCTTAGCAGCCCCAAAGGACTCCTACAGACCCCCACCACTTGTATTCCAAAGCAGTAACAAAGCACCCCAGGTACCCATGAAACAACTTTAGTACTTGTCAAATAATTGTTTTTCTTTTCTTTCTTTTTTTTTTCCCAGTGCTGAGGATGAACCCAGGCCTGTACCCCCACAGCCCTATAAATGATCATCTCTCTTTTTTTTTTTTTTTTTTGAGGTAGGGTCTCACTCTGGTCCAGGCTGACCTGGAATTCATCATGGAGTCTCAGGGTGGCCTCGAACTCACGGGTGATCCTCCTACCTCTGCCTCCTGAGTGCTGGGATTAAAGGCGTGCGCCACCATGCCCGGCTAAATGATCATCTCTTATCCCTGCCCCCTCACCTTATAGTTTAGTCTATCACCCCCTAGTGCCTCACTAATTGCCTCCCTGGCTCCACAGCCCTGCTCTCTATCCACCTCCTACCCAGCAGCCAGATTAACTATGAATAATAAATCTGATCAAGTTGCTTAAAACCTGGAGCTGGAGAGATAGCTTAGCGCTTAAGCGCTTGCCTGTGAAGCCTAAGGACCCCGGTTCGAGGCTCGGTTCCCCAGGACCCACATTAGCCAGATGCACAAGGGGGCGCACGCGTCTGGAGTTCGTTTGCAGAGGCTGGAGGCCCTGGCACGCCCATTCTCTCTGTCTCTCTACCTGCCTCTTTCTCTGTCTGTTGCTCTCAAATAAATAAATAAAAATAAACAAAAAAATTAAAAAAAAAAAACCTGACCTCCCCATCCCAAGGTCTTCCAAATAAATACGTGGTTCAGACCCACCACCCTCCCACTGGGTTATTCCTTTCCCAACACTAACTCTACAGTCCTTTACAGTCTAGGAACACTGTGTGGCCCTCACCTGTGGCCTGACAATTCCCAGTGCTTTTGCTTCTACAAATTGTCCTCTAATGGACTCTTAAACCACTCTACTCCCGGATCACATTTTGTGAGCCAGGTCATTTATTTTGCTGTGAATGAAGGCAGAGAGGCATGGAGGAAGCAGAGCAGGGGATAGAGGCTGGTGGGAGCAGCTATTCTCATTTGAATATATTTGAGCCTCTTCTATTCCTATTCATCTATTTTGTTCATGTGGGAGTCTGGCTATTCCCATTGGCTTTGGAATAATTTACCCAAATAATGGTCATGCCTTCACTATAAAGAGACAGAATCTTCCAGCTCTCCTTCCCTAGTAAGACCTAGACTTGGGGCTAGAGAGATGACTCAGCAGTTAAGGTGTTTGCCTGCAAAGCTAACCACCAGGGTTCAATTCTCCAGTACCCATGCAAAGCCAGATGTACAAAGTGGTACATGCATCTGGAGTTCACTTACAGTGGCTGAAGGCCCTGGCGAGCCTATTTTCTCTCTCTCTCTCTCCCCACATGCAAATTAATAAATAAATAAATGTAAGGCATGGTGGCACATGCCTTAAAAAAAAAAAAGACGACGTAGGGTTGGAGAGATGGCTTAGCAGTCAAGGTGCCTGCCCACAAAGCATAAGGACCTATGTTTGACTCTCCAAGTCCCATGTAAGCTAGACACACAGTGACGCAAGCTCTCAGGCTGCACATGTGCACAAGGGGGTGCATACGTCTGAAGTTCAACTGCAGTGACTGGAGGCCCTGGAGCACCAATTCTCTCTTGAGCATGCATTAAAAAAAAAAAAAAGGCAGCACCCTGAGACTACATAGTGAATTCCAGATCAGCCTGAACTAGATGGGGGGCGGGGGAGCAGGTGGAAAGGCAGTCTGTTGGGCTTACCTCAAAAAATAAAAAAGGACCCAGCCTTAGTACATCAGGGGTCCAAAGACTTAAAAGTATAAATGACTCCTTTTTTTTTTCAAGGGAGGGTCTCACTCTAGCCCAGGCTAACCTAGAATTCACTATATAGTCTCAGGATGGCCTCAAACTCATGGCAATCCTTCTATCATTGCCTCCCAAGTGCTGGGATTACAGGTTTATACCTCCATGCCTCTTTTTTTTTTTTTTTTTCTTTTTTTGAGACAAGGTCTCATGTATCCCAAGCTGACTACAAATTCACTATGTAGCTGTCAATGAAAGGACCATGAACTTCAATCCTACCTATACCTCCTGAGTGTTGTGATCACAGGACTGAGCCCCCTCATTGGCTTTATGAAGGGCTAGGGATCCAAGCCAGGGCTTCCTGCATACTAGATAAGCACTCGACTAAACTGAGCTATATCCCCAACCCAAGCCTTTTTTTTCCCCCCTGCTTAAGTGGCCAAAAGTCACCTGAGAGATGCAGACATCTGGGTGTTGGAAAGACAGCCAAAGAAAAGAACTAAGGGCTGGGCATGGTGGCACATGCCTTTAATCCCAGCACTCAGGAGGCAGAGGTAGAAAGAATGCTGTGAGTTCAAGGCCATCCTGAGACTATACAGTGAATTCCAGGTCAGCCTGGACTAGCATGAAACTCTACCTCAAAAAAAGAAAAAAAAGGGGGGGGGTGCTGGAGAGATGATTTAGTGGTTAAGGCACTTGCCTGCAAAGCCAAAGGATCCTGGTTCGATTCTTCAGGACCCACGTAAGCAAGGTGCACAAGGTGTCTGGAGTTGGTTTGCAGTGGCTGGAGACCCTGATGTGTCCATTCTCTCTCTCTTTTTCTCAAATACATAAAATATATTTTACAAAGAAAAGAGCTGGGCATGGTGGTGCATGCCTTTAATCCCAGCACTCGGAGGCAGAGGTAGGAGGATCATGATGAGTTCAAGGACCCTGAGACTACATAGTGAATTCCAAGTAAGAAAGAAAAGATAAAAAGAAAGAAAGAAAGAGAGAAAAGAAAAGAACTAATGGGCCAGAGAGGTGGCTTAGAGGTTAAGGCAGTTGCCTGTGAAGCCTAAGGACCCAGGTTTGGTCCCCCAGTACCCACATAAGCCAAATGCACAAGGTGGTGCATGTGTCTGGAGTTCATTTGCAGTCGTTAGGGGCCCTAGCACATTCATTTTCCCTGTCTCTCTCTCTCTCAAATAAATAAACAAACAAAAAATGTTTTAAAAGAAAGAGAAAGGGGCTGGAGAGATGGCTTAGCGGTTAAGCGCTTGCCTATGAAGCCTAAGGACCCCGGTTCGAGGCTCGGTTCCCCAGTTCCCACGTTAGCCAGATGCACAAGGGGGCGCATGCGTCTGGAGTTCGTTTGCAGAGGCTGGAAGCCCTGGCGCGCCCATTCTCTCTCTCTCCCTCTATCTGTCTTTCTCTCTGTGTCTATCGCTCTCAAATAAATAAATAAAAAATTTAAAAAAAAAAAAAAAGAAAGAGAAAGAAAAGAACTAAGGACCTGGAAGTGTGGGTACGGGTATCAGTTGAACCACTAACTTGCTGTATAACTCTGCGAAAGTTACTTAAGCTGTCTGGGCTGGACTGACTGCTCAGGCACCTGTCAACCCACACTCTGGGAGGTACCAAGTCAGCCTGGTATGAGGACAGGGTAGAAATACCACAATCTCTAAGCACTCCCTTTATAGCTCCCCTCCTCCCACACTAGAGAAACAGCCCAACAGCTCAGTCTAGGAGATAAGGACTGCTGACTCCACAGATTAGGCCTCCCTCTCCCAGGGGACCTGAGGGCACACAGAAAACCACAATAGGGGGAAGGCACACCAGACACCTGTAGCACCAACAGAGGGAGGAGGATCATGAGTTTGGGATCAGCCTGGGCCAGTGAGACAATGCCCCCCTCCCAAAACGGGGTGGGACTGGAACATACAAATATTAAAATTACTAACAAGCAGGGTGTGATGGCACACATTTTTAATTCCAGTACTCTGGGAGTTTAAGGCCAGCCTGAGACTACATAGTGAATTCCAGGTCAGTCTGGGCTAGAGCAAGATCTTGCCTTGAAAACTCAAACAAAAAAGTTAATTAATTAACTTTATTTATTTAGTTTTCTTTTGTTTCTTTTCAAGGTAGGGTCTCCCTCTAGTCTAGGCTGAACTGGAACACACTCAGTGGTTCCAGGCTGGCCTTGAACTCAGTGATCCTCCTACTTCTGCCTCCTAAATGCTAGAATTTACAGCATGTGCTACCAGGTCTGGCAATTTTATTTGTATTTCTATGTGTGTGTGTATGGGCACACATGCCACAACATGTGTGTGGAGGTCAGGAGACAAGTTCTCTTGTCACTGCAAACGAACTGCCAGATGATAACTCCAGATTACCTGGCCTGTTTGAAGGGCTGGGATCACAGATGCATGTGCCATTTTGTACCCAGCTTCATGTGGATGCTGGGGAATTGAACCTGGACCAGAAGGCTTTGCAAGCAAGAACCTTTAGTTGCTGAGTCATGCCCCCCAGCCTCGCAAAGCTTTTTTCTTTTTATTTATTTTCCAGCAGAGAAAGTAGAGAGAGAGAGAGAAAGAGAGAATAGGCGTGCTAGGGCCTCCAGCCTCTGCAAACAAACCCCAGATACATACACGACTTTGTGCATCTGCCTTTACCTGGGTATTAGGGGATCAAATTCTGATTGTTAGGCTTTGTAGGCAAGTGCCTTAAATGCTAAGCCGTCTCTCCTGCCCCTGGTGAAGCTTTTTTTAAAACTACAGAATCTGTGCTGGAGATATGGCTCTACAGTTAAAGGTGCTTACTTAAAAAGTCTGCCAGCCCAGGTTCAACTCCCCAGTACTCACACAGGGCAGATACACAAAATGGAACATGCATCTGGAGTTCGTTTGTAGTGGTAAAAGGCCCTTGAGTAACCATTCTCTCTCTCTTCACTCCTCTCCCTCTTTCCCTCTCTCTACTTGTAAATAAATAAAATTTTAAAAAAATATATAGAATCTGCCAGGCATGGTGGTGTACGCCTTTAATCCCAGCACTCAGGAGGCAGAGTAGGAGGATCGCCATGAGTTTGAGGCCACCCTGAGACTACATAGTGAATTCCAGGTTAGCTTGGGCTAGAGCAAGACCCTACCTCGAAAATAAATAAATAAATAAGGATTCACCAGTTATTTGCTGGGCATGGTGGCACACACCTTTAATCCCAGACCTCAGGAGGTAGAGGTAGGAATATAACTGTGAGTTCAAGACCACCCTGAGATTACTTATGAAGTCCAGGTTAGCCTGAGCTAGAGTGAAACCCTACCTTGAAAAAAAAACAAGAAAAAAAGTACACACACACACACACACACACACACACACATATATCTCATACACACATATATCTCACACACACATATATATACATATACATATATATTACACACACACACACACACACACACACACACACACACACATATATTCCAAGGTCCCAATTCCAATTCTGATTGACTTAGCTTGGAGCGGAGCTCTAGCAAAACATAACCAAAAAGTTTAAGCCAGGGTGAAGACCACTGTGCCATTTATTGATCCCTCTCCCAACCATAAGGCACAGTGCTAAGTGATATCAGGTGAAACCAGAACATTTGTTTACTTGACAATTTCTTTTTGATGACTATTGTAGGGAGTACAAAGACAACAGAGAAAAGCCAAAGGCTTAGGCTTCACATATTGTGGACCTTAGGGAGAAAGACAAATAAATAGTAAACAGGTTGGGCATGGTGGCAAACACCTTTAGTCCCAGCACATGCTGAAGTAGGAAGGTTTCCCTAAGTTCAAAGCAAGCCTGAGCTACAAAGTGAGTTCCAGGTCAGCCTGGGCTACAGTGAGACCCTGTCTCAACAAAACAAACAAACAAATATACAAGCAAACAAACTAAGAAAAAAGCTGAGCAGGGGTCTGAAGAGATGGCTCAGTGGTTAAAGGTGCTTGTTTGCAAAACCTGGGTTCGGTTCCCCAGTACCCACGTAAAGCCAGATGAGCAAAGTAGAGCATGTGTCTGGAGTTTTTACATTGGCAAGAGGCCCTGGCAAGCACATCCTCTCCCTCTCTCTCTTCACAAATAAATAAATAAGTGAACAGGATTTCCAAACATAGGGGAACAAGTTAAATAAAACAGTGAGTATAGTGTTAGAGTGGGAGAATTGCAATATTTTAGTGTACGAGGACAGGGAAAACCACTGGGGAGGTGACCTCTGGGCTCAAATCTAATGATGAGAAGGCAACAGAGCCTGGGAAGATGGAGGACTTCTGCATTTTAGCAGAGGGAACACTATAGAGCCCTTAATGAGACTAAAGATTAGAAGCTCTGGCTCCAACACTCTGAATGCTTCCCTGACCTTGACATCAGGGAAAGTCCAGGGGTAGCAGGATTTTATTGCCGAGACATAACACTTCAGGTAAGCAGTCAATAATAATATTGAGTAATAGCAGTAGTAGGAACTGAATGTGGTGGTGCATGACTTTAATCCCAGCATTCGGAGGCAGAGGTAGGAGGATCGCTGTGAGTTTGAGGCCAGCCTGTTACTACAGAGAGAGTTCCAGGTCAGTCTGGGCTAGAGTGAGACCCTACTGGGGGAGGCAGGAGGAGATAGGTAACAACACTTTTACCATTGGCTACGCATTGACTTCAAGTATACACTACCTAGACTTTAAGGTAGAAGTTACTACTAAAACCTTCATTTTACAGATGAGGGATAAGGTTCAGAAAGGTCAAGTCACTTCTGGTCACTCCACCAGACTGGCCTTAAAAGTTTTAATCGTAAAAAAAAAAAAAAAAGAAAGAAAGAAAAAAAGAAGCTTCAATCCTGTGCTGGAGAAATGGCTTAGCAGTTAAGGCACTTGCCTGTGAAGTCAAGTTCGACTCCCCAGAACCCACATAAGCCAGATTCACAAGGTGGCGCATGTGTCTGGAGTTTGTTTGCAGTGGCTAGAGGCCCTGGCGCACCCATTCTGTCTCTCATAAATTGATGAATGAGTGAATTGATTGATTAAATAAAATAAAAAGTTTCAATCCTCCTGCCTCGGTTTTTGCAGTGGCTGAGCTTAAGGCACATGGCACTAGGTCTAGATTTTGTTTGTTTTGCTTTTGAGACAGGATCTTGCTTTGTAATCCTGACGAGCCTGGGAGGCCCAGGATGAAGTCATGGCAGACCTCCTGCCTTAGCTTCCCATGTGCTGGGATTGAAAGTGTAGACCACTTAGCAACCCTACATTTATAGTCACATGGGGCTAGGGGTTACTGCATGAAAGAGCATGGACAGGTTCGGTACACTTGAAAAAATATGATTCTAACCGCATGTTAGAGATGAAGATAAGGGAACCCAGGGGGACAAGTCACCTGTGGAAGATAACACAGATAATGTGGGGCAGAGGAAGAGCCAACAGTGGCTGTTCCACTGAGGCGATCACATGGGACAGCAGGAACAATGGAGTCAGACAGCCCTCTGGGGGGGCTCAACAAGCGGTCCTTAGACCAACTGCCAAAAGAGGCTAATGGCCTAGAGCTCAGAGCCTGGCCAAGTCAAGCACTCATTAGACATTAACTCCTGGGTTAGCCCAAGCACTCCCACCCAACATCCATCTAATCTTCATCAGCTTGAGGGTTATGGGAATCTGTTTTCATACAAGAAAAGGTTAAGGGTCTAGAAGTTAAGCAGCAACTAACAAGTGATTAATCTGCAATCTGAGCCCCAAATGCCTGGCATCGAAGGCCACTTCCACTCCACCATAGGAAGTTCTGAAGATTCTGAACCCAGCAGTTTGACTTCCCAGAGTTCTGTCCCCTTAGAGTAGCCTTAGCCTTTGTTCTTGTTCTCTGGCATCTGTCTGCCAATCTCAGGACTCAGCTACAAAGACAACTGCCAAGTCATTCTGCCAGCTGAGAAGTGGCAGGCACTCCCTACTACATGTTAGCTGGGTTTACACCTGAGCACAAGCAGCTCCTGATATCCAGCCAGCCTGGCGCGGGTGATGGAGCCGTGCACTCCTAGGCCCATCATGAGCTGGATACCAGACGAGGCATTTTATTTGTCTTATCTTACGACCACTTAAATTCCTCCCAACCACCCCTTCTTTACAGACAAGTAACCAAAGCTCGGCACAGTTGATCTCCAGTCCTACACCACTCACATCTGACTTCAAACAGTTCACAAGAGTCAGTTAAGCTAACTGCAGGCAGATGGCTGCCAGCTCTTCTTAGATGGGAAAAACAATGCTGGGAATAAAAATGGGAATTGCAGGGTGTCGCTAGTCAAGCAAGGAGACGGACAAGAAAGGCCTAACTTAGGTGAAACACGTAATTGTTTCACATAAAGGGCTCCATAGCTCCAACAGTGGGAAGAGGATTAGAAGAGTATGCAAAGGGACTCATGGGGTGGAGAAAGAAAAGCTTCCTCCAGGAAGTGATATTTGAGGACGTTATTCTAGAGACCCATGCTACCTACCAGACACAAAAGTCAAGCCTTTGGAACTTTGTGGAAATAGAGTTATCTAAAGGGGAATATACCCCTCCTGAAAGGGTATCTGGGGTGAAGTAAAGGGGAGTAGAAGGGACTGCACATCTGGTCCTTCCCTTGGGTTTTGAACACCAGACTCTGTTAAGACTGGTACCCTGTTTTCTCAGAATTCTACTTTAAGCAGACACCTTTAAGGTCTGTTTTCTGAGTGGGTTTTGTGTGTGTATGTGTTTCTAGATCGGGTCTCACTCTCCCCTAGGCTGACTTGAAAGTCACTCTGTAGTATCAGGCTGGCTTCAAACTCACAGCAATCCTACCTCTTCCTCCAGTGTGTGCCACCATACCAGGCCTCTTTTTAAAAATATATATATTTTCATTTATTTGCAAGAGGAGACAGAGAGAGAATGGGCACACCAGAGCCTCTTGCCATTGCAAACAAACTCCAGACACATGTGCCACTTTGTGCATCTGGCTTTATATGGGTGCTGGGGAACCAAACCCAGGCCATCAGGCTTTGTAAGCAAGCACCTTTAACTGCTGAGCCATCTCTCCAGCTCACCTTCAAGGTCTTTTATCAAGAGAAGAATATATACAAACATGACAAGCATCATAATTTTTATCAATATTGAAAAGTGACTTTCTAGAACCCAGTGTGGTTATGCACACTTATAACTGCAGCACAAGTGAGGCTGAGGTAGGAAGATTTAGTCCAGTTCAAGGCCAGACTAGACCAAAAAAAAAAAAAGGTGGCGTGTATTCTAAGGCAATTCTACCTCCCTAGGCTTGCCCAGACCACCTGAAGCTTTCTCCCTATGAGGCCTTGTGGGAAGAGGGATGGAATGGTTTTCTCACATCAGACAGAATGGAATAGGTTCAGGAAGCCCATGGAGATGTGTGCTATAGCAGTCTGGCAGGAGCTAGCATTTGGGATCCAATGACTTGTTCTGTGCAATAAATGTCCCAGACACTGTGCTTCAGGCCTTTTTGCTTGTATTCTGAGTTAATTCTTCCAACTATCCCTTAGAGATATCATCAAATCCCCATGAAGGGAACAGAAGTGATCACTTGAGATAACACAGCCAGAAAGTCTAGGGCTGGGACAGAAAGTGAGCACTCACCCAACTTTAGTGCCCAGGGGCTTTCAAAAGCATCATTTCCGCTTTTTACAGACCAAAGTGATCAGCTAAGAAGAGGCAGAAATGAGAGGTCACTTCTTCACAAGGGGTTCCTAAATGGTGGTGAAGAAAACACCCATCACTGGGTAAAGAACCTCCAGAAACCAGGCTTGTTGGACATGAGCAGACATTTTCTCAGCTTCTCATCTTGGAACAAGCACTCCACCAACTTTCTAGCTCTGACAATATACCACCAGGGTGCTCCAGAATTCTCCAGAAGCTCCCAGAAGCTCAATCCCTTTAGGGTCTCAATTTTATCATTCTGCAAAATGGGACTAGAATACATTTATATTTGCTGGTTTAGTCCAGGAGTCAAAAGAAAAAAAAAATCCGTTCCCTGGCAACTAGTAGGCACTTAATAAATGATTTAAGATGTGCATTGTTCAGCCTTATTCCTTGCGCGCCTGCAAATTCCCTTTACACTCTGCAAGGGTGAGATGGGGGAACCTCCACGAACTAAACTTCGAAGACCCCATACCATTTAACAAGGAGCTTAACTAGCACTAATCTTCCTGAGTCTCGGCCAAGGGTTACCCCTATTCTTCCTCAGCTTTGGCCACTGTGGCCGAGTGCCGGGCGGTCAGCCAAACCCTCCCTCCCTCCCCACCCCCCAACACCCGCCCCAGAGAACTGGCGCCAGCTTCCAAGTCGCTGGTGCAGGTGGGGGGTGGGGGGTGGGCTGGGGAAGGTGGGTCGGCCTTCGCTGGCCAGTCCCAGGAGCCGGGCTCACTCCCCGAGCAGCGCGATCGGAGCCAGACGGTATCCTAGAAAGAGACCTGGCCTGCCCCCGCCCAGAGGAAGGGAATCTGCGGAAGGGGGCGGGGAGGAGGAGTGGTCGGGCCGCTCCGGCTGGGATTTGCCTGGACTTGAAGACGCTCGCTCCACCAGAGCCCAAGCCCAGGAGAGCTTCGAGTAGGCGTTCCTCTCATTGGTCAGGAGTCCGAGGGAGCCAGGGAGGACTGCGCTGTCCCCCGAGTGAGGGAGAGGGAGGAGGGCGAGGGGAGGAGAGGCCCGAGGCTGCCAGTTGATGCAACCCCAGTCCTAGCTTACGTGCTCCACTCTTCCCCAAGCCCGGAGGGGCACACTGACTTAGCTCGGGACAACCTGAGGCTTGGACCCGGCTCTGGGAAAGAGTGGCGTCGCCGGGCTGCCGCTTACCTCTCTGGTCCCCGGGCTGCCCACGCTGCCCCGGGAGAACGGCAGGTAGCCCTTGAGCTCCGCGCGGCACTCGGAGTCCGCCACGATCATGGTGTGAGCCAGGAGCCCAGCCGCGGCTGACCACTAAGCCGTGCACCCGAAGCAAGGGGGTCGGGGGTCCGGGGTCAGGTCCACGCAGTTAGCCGGGTCTTCTAGGGTCCGCGGAGGGGAGGCTCGAGAAAACCCCGGGGTGTTCTCTCGGGGTTCCAGAAAGCTCTGGATGCCGGAGAACTGCCGCTGCCGAGCTGGACACTTCTCCCCGTGCGGCTTCAGGAAAACAGTGAAATGGCCTCGGAGGCCTGGGGTTGGCTTTCACCGCCCGGAGTGCCTCGGAAGTCCGCAGTGGACAGCGCTGATCGCGGACCCCGCGCTCCTCAGCATCCCCGCCGCGGAACTGCCGGGCGCTCACCGGGGCTCTGACACCAGCAGCGCTGCTCAGCCCGCTGCGGTCCCGGGGGAGAGGCGGGGACACCAGAAAAAAAGTCCCTCCGTGCAGCCAATCAGATGCTTGTTTCCCGGGGAGGCGGGGGCAATGCCGCCCTCTGGAGCAAAAGGTTCCCCCAATCAGCATCGAGAAGCGCTCGGGAACTCTGGGAGCTGTAGTCGGCCCCTGACGAATGCCGCAAACTTTTGCAAGAGGTGTTAGTCAGAGATCACTGGCAATACCAGAGAGTGACAGACCGGGGAATCATTAGGATTGTGTGATGAAACGGGATTTTACCGGGCTGGGCCAGACAGCCAGGTGTGAAATCCCTCCCCAAGTGAGCTCTTCAGCTTTCCAGTCCTGGAGGGACTGGTTAGGGATGGGAGAGGTTTCACGCCATCCTTTCCAATGGTGCTAATTATAGAATCGAATACCAGATCATTTGGAGGCCAGAAGCCACCACCCTGTTCCCTCAGGCCTCGCAGAGAACTCCGCCACCAAATTTACCAGACACGGGGAAATCCACCTTTTTTTTTTTTTTTTTAAATAATCGGAAACGCCCTCACGCACTGAAATGCCATGGGCAATCAAGTGTCGAACGACAATCCTTACTGCTACCCTGTCCCCTCGCTTTATGAAGTCTTGGCTCCTTCACTCCTATCTTCCACCCTGGTAGACTTCATTTTCGAAACTTTGTAACAAAGATGTACTGCTGGGTCTATTCTAACTTCTCCCTCTGGCCACTCCCTTCTCCTGGCTCCTCTGTCTCCTCCTCCCACTCCTTAAATCGTGGGTGCTCCACTAGTTTCTGTTTCTAGCCTTCTTTCCCAGACATACTCTTCCCTGATCTCACCACTTCCTGGCCTTCAACTCTCCTTTTGCAAGGAGGTGTCTCTTCCAGCCCTCAAGCACTTTCATGGTGGATTCACCTTCTATTCACTTCCCTCGGAGCCTCTTCCTTCAGTCACCGCTTTTCTTAAGGCCTTTTTCTTTCGACTTAGTTTCTCTTTATCCTGAACAGGGAGGTTAGGCAAGGGGCCAGAGCTAACTAGGTCTCCCAGGTCTCCTCTAAAATATTCTGAATTATTCGGTTTAAGATTCCAAAGACTCTGTCGACTCTGTCACATACCTCTGGCTTCTCTCCTGAGCTCCCAAGGCACGTGGGCTGGACGTCTCTGTTTTTTAACACTTTTCATACTCCATGTATCTGTTTCTGTGTATCTGTTTTATCTGAAACGTTTGATGAAAAAAAAAATGACTCTGTGGGCTGGGGATGTAACCTAAGTATTACAGAGGCCCAGGGGTCCATCCCCAAAACCACACACATGCTCACACAAATAACTCTGGGGCTGGAGGGATGGCTCAGCACTTAAGGCATTTGCCTGCAAAGCCAAAGGACCCAAGTTCAATTCCCCAGGACCCACATTAGCCAGATGCACAACATAGCACATGTGTCTAGAGTTTACTTGCAGTGGCTGGAGGCCCTAGAGCACCCATTTTCTCTCTCTTCCCCATTCTCTCTGTCAAATAAATAAATAAAATATTCTAAAAATTACTCTGTAATGTCAATATCCAAACCACAGCTACATAGTAAATATCAAATCTCTAGATTGATCCCCAAGGTCTGCCAGGATGTGCCTCAACCTACATTTTCAGCCTTATCTACCATTGCCCTTCAAACTTTTCTTACTCCTATTTGCAAAATTCTATCCATTGAAGTTGTTTATAGCATTCAATGCCTTCATTTCTGGATGAAGGCTTCAAATGCTACTTTCTCCAGAAGCCTTCTTCAGCGGGACTGAAGTAATCCCACCTACTTTTTAACACCTCAACATGCTGGTTTCCAAACTCACTCAGCTTCATTTTCACACCTCCATGTCTTACCCCATTCCTTCCAGTGAATAATGGAATCTATTATTGACAATTTTTACAGAGTGAGAAAAGTTCAGTTCAGAAAGATAAAACCTTCAGGGTCACACAGTGTCTTCTTTTGGTCTCACTAGGCTTCCTTTAAGGCAGAAACTCTGTCTTTGTATCCTTCACTACTTCACAAGCATGTAGTAATTAAATTTAACAATTTTTAAATTATTTATTTATTTATTTATTTGAGAGCGACAGACACAGAGAGAAAGACAGAGGGAGAGAGAGATTGAGAACGGGCGTACCAGGGCTTCCAGCCTCTGCGAACGAACGCCAGACGCGTGCGCCCCCTTGTGCATCTGGCTAACTTGGGACCTGGGGAACCGAGCCTCGAACCGGGGTCCTGAGGCTTCACAGGCAAGCGCTTAACCGCTAAGCCATCTCTCCAGCCCAAATTTAACAATTTTTCTTTCAAGGTAGTGTTTCACTCTAGTCCAGGCTAACCTGGACTTCACTTTGTAGTCTCAGAGTGGCCTCAAACTCATAGCGATTCTCCTACCTCTGCCTTCTGAGTGCTGGGGTTAGAGGTGTGTGCCACCCCAACTGGATTCAGTACTTTAAAAAAAAATAAATATGAGTTATATCCTCATAAGAGTAGCCTTTAAAACTGCCAGGCAGGTAATCTCAGTACTAAGGAAGTAGGATCACCAAGGGCAGCCTGGGCTACATAGGGAGATCCTGTCTTTAAAAATAAAAATAAAGGCTGGAGAGATGGCTTAACAGTTAAGGCACTTGCCTGTGAAGCCAAAGGACCTCGGTTCGATTCCCCAGAACCCATGTAAGCCAGATGTGCAAGGTGGCACATGCATCTAGAATTCGTTTGGAGTGGCTGGAAGCCCTGGTGCACCTATTCTCTCTCTCTCTCTCTCCCACTCAAATAAATAAAAATAAAATACTTAAAAAAAATAAAAATAGAGCTGGAGAGATGGCTCATCAGTTAAGGTGCTTACCTACAAAGCCACCTAACAATCCAGGTTCGATTCCCGAATTAACACATAAAGCCATATGTACAAAGTGGCACATGCATCTGCAGTGGCTAGAGGCCATAGTGTGCCCATTCTTTATACCTTGTCTCTTCTCGGCTTGCAAATAATAAACACAAACAAAGATAATTTAAGAAGGCCAGGTGTGGTGGCGCCCACCTTTAATCTCAGCACTTGGGAGGCAGAGGTAGGAGGATTGCTGTGAGATCAAGGCCACCCTGAGACTGCAGAGTGAATTCCAGGTCAGCCTAGACTAGAGTGAGTCCTTATCTTGATAAAGCAAAAAACAAAAAACAACACCTTAAGAATCTTCAGAGATATGTAAGCTTCACTTACAAAGCCAATGATTTTGAAAGAAAAATCAAATCAAAAGATATGGATACTCTAAACCAGGTGATCTTTTGTGACCCAGCTTCCAAGGTACAAAAGAGACACAGAGTCTAACATTTCCTAAGCACTACTAAGTGTCCAGCATACATCTATTGTCCCATATAACTCTCACCACAGCATTGTGAAATAGGCTTTATGTCCCTACCTGACAGGTGACAAAACCGAAGTTCAAGAGGTATGTTGGTAGAGGTCAGATTGCTTAGTAATATGTTGAGTGTTCAAACCCTGTATGACTCTACAGCAGAAACTCTGCCACCCCAATAATGAGAGAAGGAAATGAATATCTAAGAGGCGGGCTATCACATGTAATTGATGTCTAAAGTAGATATTAATTAATTGGGGGTGAGAAACATAACTGTCAAGTGGCCTGTAATTGACAGGCCAGCACATCTTTTTGAGAGAGCCGTCATGGAAAACCAAGTTTTCATTTTGAAGGTGGCTGGGGCAGCTGGAATCTGCTGAGCTGCAAGAGCAGCCAGTGAAAGAACTGACTCACTGGACTGACTCTGCTCAGAGCAATCTGCCCCTTGCCTCTTGTTTCAGTATTTGTCAACATGTGGTGAATACCTGGTGCTGGGCTGAGCTCTAGAAATCCAGCAGAGTGGAGTGAAGCTCCTAGCCCACCGGGGCATGGAGGGTTTGTGTGTGAGAGAGACACTGGCTGGATACATTCCTCCCCTCCCCCATACCTTAAATTTTTGGTTTAGTCAGGATCTCTTTCCTCCTGTTGCCATACTCCCTCCACTCTTGCATCAGCTAAGTTGAGGCCACCGATTGGCCAAAGCTATTTTTATTCCTTAATCATATTCCAGTCCTGAAGACACATCTAGATTAGATTTGAAATGTTTTTGAGATTTCATCAGCTTCTCATCCTCAGATTATGGATTTAAAATGAGATTCTCAAACCCTAAACCTTATTCACCTATTCATTTTCTTACTAAATTAAGCAGGCATTGTATGAGGTGCTGCCAGAAAGTGACTGATCCTGAGCACACGTGAAAGCATGTGTGTGTCCGTGCCTGCGTGCACACCCACCCACCTTCTTCATCATCATCATCATCATCATCCCCTGAAGTTGTGCATCAGAAGGTCAGGAAAATTATAGATCAACTATCCTAACTACACTTTCTTTCTTTCTTTCTTTCTTTTTCTGAGGTAGGATTTCACTCTAGCCTAGACTGACTACAAATTCACTATGTACTTTCAGGGTGGCCTTGAACTCACAGCCATCCTCCTAAGTGTTGGGATTAAAGGCATGTGCCACCATACCCGACCCTAACAGCACTTTTAAAGAATGAGGAAAAAAAAAAAAAAAAAAAAAGAATGAGGCAACCCTTAGTCTTGTCACCAAACTGAACAACCCTCCCATTTTCTGTATCTCTTAGAATCTATTTCCACATCTACAAAACAAAGGAACTGAGGTGCTTTAACCCTTTTGAGCCAGTGTGGAAAGAACTGCTGTTTGGATAATGTGCATGATTCACTTTCCTTGACTGCACATTTTGGACAAAAATCCTCGGTTTGGAAACACTCGTCCTTTTTAATCAATAAGATATGAAAGCTAACCTACTGTGGGTTTTTGGACAACTCGACGTATTCCAGTTTTGTCAACTGAGTGTGTCAGCAGCGCCCCCTGCAGGCTAGACCTTGCTACAGCTCAGTCAGAATGGACAGAAAGGATGGCATGAAAGGCCGCTCCCAAACCATTTCCAGTCTCATAGGCTTGTCTGGTCCTATGTTACCGCCTTAAAGTCTTGAAAAGAGGCCAGACAGTGGTTAATTCTTTGCAGAATGGAGACTAGAATCTTGATGTCCAAGTGAGTCCCCAGAACTTTCTGAAGGTCACTGGCAAAGACAGAATCTTTCTTTGCAGAATGGAGAGACTAGAATCTTGATGTCCAAGTGAGTCCCCAGAACTTTCTGAAGGTCATTGGCAAAGACAGAATCTTTAATTAACCATTGTCTGGCCTCTTTTCAAGACTTTAAGGCTATGACATGGGACCAGACAACCCTATGAGACTGGAAATGGTGACCTTCTTCCTCCACTCCATTCCTAGGGGTTCTATCCATCCCATTTTAAGAGGGCCACCCTAAGGTCTGTCCCTGGGGCATCGTCCCTGGCTCTCGCTACCTACCTACCATCCCGTCCCACCTCTCCTAAACCCCCCCCCCCCATTAAAGTTTGGACTTTATAATCAGGAAATCAGAGTCCTAACCCTTTAACCTGTGTGGACCTGGGCAACTTACCTTCTCTGAACCTGTTTCCTGTTTTGTCAGGCCAGGCAACAAAGTTTACCTCACTGGGCTGTCCTAAGGGTGACAGTAAATGCTTGCAAAACGCTTAAGATTTGCTGTAGATTATTAAGTGTTCAAGAAGGTGGCCGGATCTGGCAGACTTCAACAAAGCTGCTTTTAGTTTTGATATTTAAAAGTTTGGGACATCAAAATAAGAGACTGGGCTGGAGAGATGGCTTAGCGGTTAAGCGCTTGCCTGTGAAGCCTAAGGACCTTGGTTCGAGGCTCGATTCCCCAGGACCCACGTTCGCCAGACGCACAAGGGGACGCACTCATCTGGAGTTCGTTTGCAGTGGCTGGAGGCCCTGGCGCGCCCATTCTCTCTCTCTCTCTATTTGCCTCCTTCTCTGTCTGTCGTTCTCAAATAAATCAATAAAAATGATTAAAAAAATAAGAGACTGATTGAGAGGGGGAGGGGATATGATGGAGAGTGGAGTTTCAAAGGGGCAAGTGGGGGAGGGAGGGAATTACCAAGGGTTGTCTACAATTACGGAAATTGTCACTTTAAAAAAAATTAAATAAAATTTGGAGCACAGAACCTAGCATTCAGCAGATGAATAAACGGCGGGTAGTTTTTTGTTGTTGTTGTTTTTGTTTTTATACCCAAGGACACCCAATATTGCTCTGGGACTCAATCTCTCGGCGAAACTGCAGCAGTTCTTTCCGCTCAGCAACAGGCTCTCCTTACGTCAACCGCGGCGGCCAATGAGCAGGCAGGTGGGCGTAGCTTCCTTGTAGCCAATAGCAGCGCGCAGCGGCACTCGGGATAGGCCCAGGCAGGTTTCCAGGCCCATTACGGAAGCGAATCTCCGAGGGAGTTTGAGAGGCGGGAAGTGTCCCCAAGTTCTTCAGGCTCTACGTATCAACCCGGCTATGATTGGTGCAGGATGCGGCGATTCGCCTTCCCTCGTCCTCAGGGCCCGCCTCGCAGGAAGCAGCTGGGACTGCAGCATTTGCTTTTTCTCTTTTCTTTCTTTTTTTGAATCGGGGTCTTCGTGTACCCCAATCCTTCTTAGCCCCCCGCTGGTCTTGAACTTGTGATCCTCCTGTCTTTTGAGTCTTCCCCTTCTCCTGCGCCAAGTTGCTGGAACTATAGTCCTGTATCACCTTGCCTGATATTTTTATCTTATTTAAATTTTAGTATTTTTATTTATTTGAGAGGGAGAGATAGAGAGTGAGTATGGGCACGGCAGGGCCTCCTGTTACCCCTGCAAGCGAACTCAACTCCAAGCATGAGCCACTTTGTGCATCTGCCTTTTCATAGGTACTAGGGAATGGATCCCAGGCCATGATGAGAAAGCACCTTTAATCTCTCAACCATCTCTCCAGCCCCAACATTTGTAATTTCAAAGAGAGAACTTTGAACTAGGTGAATGGTGAATGAAACCGTCAAGTTGCTTGAAGGATTAATAAAATTCTGAAGTTGGGTTGGTGAGATGGTTTAGCTGTTAAAGGTGCTTACTTGAATAGCCAAAGGACCCAGGTTTGATTTGCTAGTACCCATGTAGAGCCAGATGCACAAGGTGGCACATGCATCTGGAGTTCATTTGCAGTGGCTAGAAGCTCTCTCTCTCTCTCTCTCATCTCAAATAATTAAATAAAATATAAAAAATAAAGTTCTAAAGTTGCTGAGACAAGCACACCCTGAAACAGACTTGAGAACGACCTTGGGCCTGAAAAAGAAATACTTGTTCAATGAAAAGCCACTGTTTTGTACAATAATATATTCATATCCTGAAGAGAGTACAGTTTGATCTTAAAAGCTGTGACTGTAAGCAAGGGGAATGGCCTTGTTCCTATCTTGTTTTCCCTGACCCACATCCTCACATTCTTCTCACCCCTCATTTTGTGTAAATGTCAGTTCAGCTGGAAAAACGCCACTGCAGCCTCAAGCCCAAAAAGAGGTCTTGCAGTCACTGTTTGTCTCCAATAAAGAAGTCTATAGCCATTGAGGTTTGGTTTCCTTTCTTCTTCATGTTGCCCCAGTTGGTTCTGATCCCAATTCAGATATAACACTAGTGAGTTTCAGCAACTTAGTGACAGCCTATCTCAAAAAGAAAAAAGAGGCCGGGCGTGGTGGCGCACGCCTTTAATCCCAGCACTCGGGAGGCAGAGGTAGGAGGATCACCGTGAGTTCAAGGCCACCCTGAGATGACAGAGTTAATTCCAGGTCAGCCTGGACCAGAGTGAGACCCTAACTCAAAAAACCAAAAAAAAAAAAAAAAGAAAAAAGAAAAAAGAGGGCTGGAGAGATGGCTTAGCGGTTAAGCACTTGCCTGTGAAGCCTAAGGACACTGGTTCGAGGCTCAACTCCCCAGGACCCACGTTAGCCAGATGCACAAGGGGGTGCACACGTCTGGAGTTCGTTTGCAGTGGCTGGAGGCCCTGGCGCGCCCATTCTCTCTCTCTCTCTCTCTGTCTGTTTGCCTCTTTCTCTCTCTGTCTGTTGCTCTCAAATAAATAAATAAACAATAAAAATTAAAAAAAAAAAAAAAGAAAAAAGAGAGAGAATGCCTTGTGCCTTTCAAAGGTGAGAAAGGAACAACTAATCTCACTACCAGAAAATAACCTATATTAACATGTTTGCAGTTAATATTGTTTTTATATTTAATTACTTACTGTTATGCCTAAGCGCTATACCCACTAAGCTATCTCCTCAGCCCCCTGTTTTTTGTGTGTGGTTTTTCGAGGTAAGGTCTCACTCTAGCCCAGGCTGACCTGGAATTCACTATGTAGTCTCAGGGTGGTCTCAAACTCACAATGATCCTCCTACCTCTCTTACCCATCCCCATTGCTGGGATTAAAGGTATGTGCCCAGTCCCAGCCCCTTTTTAAAATTTATTTTTTATATGTTTGGGTCTGCATATGTGTGGGTGCATGTGGAAGCCAGAGGGTGATGTTGGGCTGCACCTACCTTCTATGTGGGTACTGGTTTTCAGAATTCAAGTCCTCATGCTTACCAGGTAAACACTTTACTGAGTCATCTCCCTAGTCCCCCGTTTTGCTTTTGGAGACAGTCTCAAATAGTACAGGGTGGCTCTGAGCTTGCTATATATAGCTTGAACTGCTGATCCTCCTCCCAAGTGCTGGGATTTTAGGCACACATCACCATGTCTAGTTTGCAATTGTTCTTAGTCTAGGGGGTTGAATCTTGGTCCTCAAGTATGTTAGATAACCACAGTACCACTGAACTATATCCACAGCCTTCTTTCTATGTTTTATTTTAAGACAGTCTCAATAAATTGCCCAAGCTGGTAACTCACTCTGTTATGCAGGCAGGTATTTTCCTGCCTTAGCATCCTGAGTAACTAGCATTACAGCCCTGCCCTACCAAATCCAGCTATACTCCCAAGTGCTGGGACTAAAAGCATGAGTCACAATACCCAGCTGTCTTTTCCTTTGTTTTTGTTTTCCGAGGTTGGGTCTCACTCTAGTCCAGGCTAACCTGGAATTCACTATATAGTCTCAGGGTGGCCTCGAACTCACGGTGATCCTTCCACCTCTGCCTCCTGAGTGCTGTGATTAAAGGCGTGCACCGTTACACCCGGCCTGGCCAATTAAAAAAAATGGCCAAAGCACGATTGCACAAGTCCAATTACAGCCAGGTGTGGTGGTGCATGCCTTTAATCCCAGCAACCGGGAGACAGAGTTAGGAGGATCACTGTGAGTTCAAGGCCAGCCTGGGACTACTTTGTTCCAGGTCAACCTGGGCTATAGTGAAAGCCTTTGTCAAAAAAAGGAAAAAGTTCAGTTATTTATAGAGCAGGGTGGGGAGCATAGATAACTCAAAGGCATCTGGAATCAGTGAAAAGCCCACCCCAGCCTAGGTGAGGACAGATGCTGCATCTTTGGAGCTCACTGAACCGCTTGCAGGTGGGTGGGCTGGTTAAACTCTAGTATATCACTTTGTGTACCTGATATTACGTGTGTACTTAGAAATCAAACCCCTGGGCTGCATAGCTGGTAGTAGGGGAGAGAGAAAAGATAAGGATGGGTAGGGAGTTCTGAGAGTCTAACAATGTTCAAGGACATCTTTTGCAACATAAGGGGTTTGAGACCAGCCTGGGCTAGAGTTCCTGTCTCAAAAAAAAGTTTTAAAATTTGTGAGACTTCATATAAAATCCCCAATGTATAATTTCTCTTTGGAAATAACACAATCTGTCAACATTGAGTTTATTATCTAGTAGCTGAGCCAGTCTACCCCAGTTCTCAGTTACCATAAAGCACATGAGCCACTGAACTCATTTATATTATATACCTGTCCTCTACACAAACCTGAGTTTAAAACCCCGGGACATGATCATAATTCTTTTTAAAATGTTTATTTATTTATTTGAGAGAGATACAAAAATACATATGGAAAGAGAGAGAGAGACAGAATGGGCACACCAGGACCTCTAGCCACTGCAAACAAACTCTAGATGCGTGCGCCCCCTTGTGCATCTGGCTTACATGGGTGCTGGGGAATCAAACCTGAGTCCTTTGGCTTTGCAGGCAAGCGCCTTAATCGCTAAGCCATCTCTCCAGCCCCATAATTCTTTTTTTAAATTTTAATTTATTTAATTATAAGAGAGAGAGGGTCTCTAGCCATGCAAACAAATTCTAGGTGTATGTGGCACCTTGTGCATCTGGCTTTACATGGGTACTAGGTAATCAAACCTGGGTCCTTAGGCTTCGCAGGGAAGTACCTTAACCATTGAGTTATCTCTCCAGCAAAGATCATAATTCTTTAACATAACCATGCCTAGTAGCATAGGTCTGTAATTCTAACTACTGGGGAGGCTGAGGAAGGAGGATTACAAATTCAAGACCAGATTAAAAAACCTAGTGGATCAGGCTGGAGACATGGCTTAGTGGTTAAACGCTTGCCTATGAAGCCTAAGGACCCTGGTTGGAGGCTCGATTCCCCAGGACCCACATTAGCCAGATGCACAAGGGGGCGCACGCGTCTGGAGTTTGTTTGCAGTGGCTGGAGGCTGGAGTTTGTTTGCAGTGGCTGGAGGCCCTGTTGTGCCCATTCTCTCTCTGTCTGTCTGTCGCTCTCAAATAAATTAAAAAAAAATAAACAAAAAAAGTAAAAAAAAAAAAAAAGCTTAGTGTCTCAAATGAAGAGTTGCTCAGTGGTGCATAGCTTGTGATTAAGACCCTAACAATCCCTAACACTGCCGCTCTTCTTTTTCACCTGTACTTCTACCTTTTTTCCCCACTGCTGTGATCAAATCCAGGGCCTTGATCATGCTAGGCAAACACCACCATCAAGCTACATCCTCTGACTTCTACTTCCTTCTTCTCTTGCTCACAGTTGCTGCCACACATCCTTGTCCAAAGTATTAAAAAAAAGCAATGACAGAATGGGGATTAGAACCAAGTTTTCTAATTTACTATCCTGGTTCTTTTAACTCCCGTATTTTGTAGTTAAAATAGATCCTCATTAAGCCTGTTTTACTCCCTTAGAGACTTAAGTCTGCTGTGTTACCCAGACAGGTCACAAACATCTAGGCTCACAGACTCCTTCTGCCTCCTGTCCCAAGTAGCTGGTACTATGGGCTTGTGTGATGACCTGGCACACAGATCTAATACTCATTAACTTGAATGTTCATTTTTCTTCTATAAGATCAGGCCAAAGTCAGTTAATTGCATAAAACTAAATAGAACTAGAGGAGGTAGTGCACGCCTTTAATCCCAGCACTTAAGAGGTGGAGGTAGAAGAGTAGCTGTGAGTTTGAGGCCACCCTGAGACTCTCCTCCTACCTCTGCCTGAGTGCTGGGATTAAAGGCATGTATCACCATGCCCAGCTCTCACCCATGATTTTCTTCTTTCTCCCTTACTCTCCTCCATTTATATTGGTCACTCTTCTGTTCCTTGACTATATCAGGACATTCTTCTATCCAAGCCCTTGCTATTGGACCTTAGGTTAGAATGGTCTGTATCTTCATTCTGCATATTACCATATCCTCCAGGTACCTTACCTTTCTCAGTAAACTCTATGTGAACCTTATCAAGACGTAAGATAAATAAATCATTTCCACCCAGTCTTATGTACCCTTATTATTATTATTTTTTCTAAGTATGGTCTCATTCTAGCCCAGGATGACCTTGAACTTATAGTAACACAGTAATCCTCCTACCAGACAATGCCACCACACACATCTGGCCTTTGTGCTTTAGGTAGCTTTCATCTAAACATATATATTTATTTATCTACTTCCTTATATTATGTATTCTATGTAAACTCCATGAAGGCAGGATTTTTTTTTTTCTTTTTCTTTTTTTTTTCAAGGTAGTGTCTCACCCATGCTGACCTGGAAATCACTATACAGTCTCAGGCTGGCCTCAAACTAACAGCAATCCTCCTAGCTCTGCTACCCAAGAGCTGGGATTAGAGGTGTGCACCACCATTCCAGGCTTAGAACTTTAGTTTTCTTTTCTACCCTTTGTACCTCAGATAGTGCCTGGCACAGCGTAGACATCGGAGTCACTCTGGGGATGTAGTATGGTGGTAGAGTGCCAGTCTAGATGCACAGGCCTTGTGTTCAATCCTCAGTAATACACACATACACAATGAAAAGAAAGATGAGGCTTAGATGGCTTAGCAGTTAAGGTGTTTGCCTGCAAACCAAAGGACCCAGGTTCGATTCCCCAGGACCCATGTTAGCCAGATGCACAAGGGGGCACACGCGTTTGGAGTTCATTTGCAGTGGCTGGAAGCCCTAGTGCATCCATTCTCCCTCTCTCTATATCTATCTCTGCCTCTTTCCCTCTCTCAAGTAAATAAATAAAAATAAAATAAAATAGAATATTAAAAAAAAAAGAAAGATTAGGGGGACAGCTTGGGAATGCAGCTCTGTTGGTAGAGTGTTTGCTTAGCATGCAAAAAAACCCTTTCTTTGGGATGATTCAAAAGGTATCATGGTGCTGGGAAGAAGTGAATGGAGTGCTCAGTACTGTAATATCTCTATCACACCTTCCAAGGCTCAGAGTCTAATGCAGAAGAGGTGACAGAAAGAATGGAAGAGCCAAAGGAAGGGTAGGATTCCTTACAATGTGTTCCCCCCAGACACAAAATGGCCTGGATATCCATGACCTCACAGTGCCTAACACTACCTACACAAATAATAATATAACATAATAAGAGGAAAAGATCATGACATCAAAATAAAAGAGAGAGCGATTGAGAGGGGGAGGGGATATTATGGAGAATGGAGTTTCAAAGGGGAAAGTAGGGGAAGAGAGGGTATTATCATGGGATATTTTTTATAATTATGGAAGTTGTTAATAAAAATTAGAAAAAAAAAAAAAAAACAACCCTAGATCTGATTGCCAGCATTGCATAAACTAGGCCTGGTAGCATATACCTATAATCTCAATTCTCCAGTGACAGAAGCAGGAGGATCAGGAGTTCAAGGTCATCCTCAATTATATAGCAAGTTTAATGCCAGCCTGTGTCAAAAGGAGAAAGGGAGGGAGGGAAGAAGGAAAGGAGAAAGTCCTCTAAAAAAAGAGAGAGAGAGAGAAATTAAATTGGCTTATTTCAAGTAGGAATAAAAGGATTATTACTGAGACAAAGTCTCTTTCTGTAACCCAGGCTGGTCTTGAACTCAGATTCTCCTTTCACCTTTCCAGTGTTGGGGTTATAGTCAGATCTTTTTTCTATTAACCCAGAGCCTTGTGCAAGCATTCTGCCATGGAGCTACATTCCCAAACCTATGCATTTGTCTTTTTTTTTTTTTCTTATTTTTCAAGGTAGGGTCTCACTCTAGTCTAGGCTGACCTGGAATTCACTATGGAGTCTTAGAGTGGCTTCGAACTCACAGCAATCCTTCTACCTCTGCCTCCCGAGTGCTGGGATTAAAGGCATGCACCACCACGCTTGGCTTTTCTTTTTTTTGAGGTAGGGTCTTGTCCTAGTCTGGGCTCACTTGGAATTCACTGTGGCATCTTACACTGGACTTGAACTCACAGTAATACTTCTACCTCCCTAGTGCTGGGATTAAAGGTATATGCCACCAGCCCCAGCCTTCTCTCTCGTTGCATTTATCTATGTATATACTTTATTATTTTTCGCCCAAGGGTCTCTCTCTAGCCCAAGCTGGCCTGTAATTCATTCTATAGTCTTAGGGTGGCCTCAAACTCATGGCGATCCTCCTACTTCTGCCTCCCAAATCCTGGGATAAAAGGCATGGGCCATTACACCTGT
The DNA here is from genome assembly GCF_020740685.1 of Jaculus jaculus. Classification (NCBI taxonomy): domain Eukaryota; kingdom Metazoa; phylum Chordata; class Mammalia; order Rodentia; family Dipodidae; genus Jaculus; species Jaculus jaculus. Next base: position 60,969,631 of record NC_059106.1, on the reverse strand, counting down.
TTTTTTTTTTTTTTTTTTGTTCCAGGTAGGGTCTCACTCTAGCCCAGGCTGACCTGAATTTACTCAATATGTAGTTTCAGGGTGGACTTGAACTCACAGCAATCCTCCTACCTCTGCCTCCCGAGTGCTGGGATTAAATGCGTGTGCCACCACACCCAGCTTTATACCTGGTGTTTTTCTTTTCTTTTTTTTTTTTTTTTTTTTTTGGTTTTTCGAGGTAGGGTCTCACTGTAGCCCAGGCTGACCTGGAATTCACTATGGAGTCTCAGGGTGATATACCTGGTGTTTTTCAATACTTTTATTTATTTATGTGTAAGGAGAGAGAGAAAGCGCGCGCATGCTAGGCGTGGTGACGCACGTCTTTAATCCCAGTACTCAGGAGGCAGAGGTAGGAGGATTGCCCAGAATTCGAGGCCACCCTGAGAATACAGACTGAATTCCAGGTCAGGCTGAGCTAGAGTAAGAACCTACCTCAAAAAAAAAAAAAGAAAGAAAGAAAGAAAAAGAGAGGGAGAGAGAGAGAGAGAACGATTCTTGCTACTGCAAATAAACTCCAGATGCATGCACCACTTTGTGCATCATGGTTTACATGGATATTGGGGAATCAAACCTAGGCCTGCAGCTATGCAAACAAGTGTCTTTAACTGCTGAACAATCTCTCCAGTCCTTTTTTTTTCTCCAGCCCCTCTTTTTATTGACAATTTCCATACATGTACATAGTGTATTTTGATTATACATTACCCTTGCATTATCTTCTTTTGCCTATCGCCCCAGCCCCTTTCCATTGAACCCTTCTAACTAGTCCCTCTTCTATTTTGATGTCAGATGTCACTTTTTTATTGGCCTTCTCCTCCATTATCCAAGATAACATATTGGTGAGCCAACTATTGTACAGGTCTTGTGCCAGTAACGACAGCCACTGTGTGGTCACGAATGTAACGACCACTTCTTGGCAGACATCATCTAATCAAGCTATCAAAGATGAGACAGTAACAATCCTCAGACATCAGATAGAATGCAGAGCCGTCTATGATGTCCCCACAGGCATGTGAGCTTTATTATTATTATTTTTTACTCTAGCCCAGGCTAACCTGGAATTTACTATGTTGTCTCAGGGTGGCCTTGAACTAAACTCATGGTGATCCTCCTACCTCTGCCTTCCAAGTGCTGTGATTAAAGGTGTGTGCCACCATGCCTGGCCAGCCTTTTTAGTTTTTTTGTTTGTTTTTTAGAGGCAGAGTTTCATGTCCTTCAGGCTGTCCCTGAGCAGGCTAGGTAGCCAAGGATGACCATGAACTCCTGATCCTCTCTCCTGTCCTACCTCCACCTCCCAAGTGCTGGGATTATAAATTTGCACCATCGTGCCCAGCCTCTTTTCTTTTTTTCATCGCAAGGGCCAAATGTAGAACTATCCAAGTGCTCCACCAGCAAGGTATACCCTCAACTCTTGAGATTTTTTTTTAATTTTTATTAACATTTTCCGTGATTACAAAATATATCCCATGGTAATTCCCTCGAGATTTTATTTTTTTATTATTTTTAATTTTTGGTTTTCCAAGGTAGGGTCTGACTCTAGTCCCAGGCTGACCAGGAACTTACTATGCAGTCTCAGGGTGGCCTTGAATTCATGGTGATTCTCCTACCTCTGCCTCCTGAGTGCTGGGACTAAAGGTATGTGCCACCATGCCTGGTTCAAGATTCTATTTTATTTTTTATTTTATTTTATTTTATTTATTTATTTATTTATTTATTTATTTATTTATTTATTTATTTATTTATTTATTTATTTGAGAGCGACAGACACAGAGAGAAAGACAGATAGAGGGAGAGAGAGAGAATGGGCGTGCCAGGGCTTCCAGCCTCTGCAAACGAACTCCAGATGCGTGCGCCCCCTTGTGCATCTGGCTAATGTGGGACCTGGGGAACCGAGCCTCGAACCAGGGTCCTTAGGCTTCACAGGCAAGCGCTTAACTGCCAAGCCATCTCTCCAGCCCAAGATTTTACTTTTTATATTTTATTTATTTGAGAAAGAGATACAGAGGAAGAGGCAGAGAGAAAGAGTGTGTCAGGGCCTCCAGCCACTAAAAATGAACTCCAGATGCATGCAACCCCTTGTGCATCTCTGGCTTATGTGGGTCCTGGGGAACTGAACCGGGGTCCTTAGGCTTCGTGGGTCCTGGGAAATCGAACCGGGCTCCTTAGGCTTCATAGACAAATGCCTTAACCACTAAGCCATTCCCCAGCCCCAAAATTTTATTTTGATAGATCTCTGGATATTCCAATGTGCAGCATGGGTTGAAAATGAGAACTTTAGACTTAACTGCTGTGGAATTCTGATGTTAGTTTCATGACAAACGTGTTTACATTACAGAAGCCTGCATACACATGCTGGCAGAGGTTCATGTCACAGCCAAAATGTACACACCAGCACTACCACGAGCACTTCTGCGCAAATTCCCAGGAGCTTTTGCCTTTTTGCACCCATCCCAGATGTCCATGTATTACCACCCCAGACTGGCCTTCAACTACAGGCTTCAAGAGCCCAGAGTTTGGAAGTAATGGCTTGCTTTGCACAAACCTGATCATGAAACCTAAAGTTATTTCATAACTCTACTTGTTACTTTGGTTGTAAAATTAAACTAGGAGGCTGGATGGCTCAGCAGTTAGGGTCTTGCCTGCAAAGCCTAACAACATGGGTTAGGTTCCACAGTACCCACATAAATCCAGATGCACAGTGGCACATGCATCTGGAGTTTGTTTGCAATGGACACAGGCCCTGGCATGCCCAGTCTCCCTCTTTCTGTCTCCCTCTCTGTCTCTCTCTGCTGGCTAATAAGTTAATTCATTAATTAATTTTGGCCAGGTGTGGTGGCGAACTCCTTTAATCCCAGCACTTGGGAGGCAGGGGTAGGAGGATCACTGTGAATTCAAGGCCTGACTGAGACTACACAGTGAATTCCAGATCAGCCTGGACTAAAGTGAGACCTTACCTAGAAAAAAGAAAAAAAATCTATTTATTTTAGTTATTGTGTATGGGTCACTTGTGCCACTTTTTTGTTGTTGTTTTTTGTTTTTCTAGGTAGGGTCTCATTGTACCCCAGATTGACCTGGAATTCACTATGTAGTCTCAGACTGGCCTTTTTCTAGCCCACAGTAACATGGAACAATTCAACTTCCTCTCCCCCCTTCTCCCCACAGGGGAAGGGGGCTAGGATTAAAGGTGTGTGCCACCATGCCCAGCTTTGTACATTTTTACATCCAGTTTATGTGGGTGGCTTGGGAAATGAATCCAAGCCAGTAGGCTTTGTAAGCAAGTATCTTAACTACTGAGCCATCTTTCCAGAACCCTGCCTAAAAATATCTTGAGGTGTTTTTGTTTTATTGTTTATTTAAGTAGGATCTCATTCTAACCCAGGCTGATCTGTGGGATTTTTTGTTGTTGTTGTTCAATTTTTATTTATTTATTTGAGAGTGACAGACACAGAGAGAAAGACAGATAGAGGGAGAGAGAATGGACATGCCAGGGCTTCCAGCCACTGCAAACGAACTCCAGACGCGTGCACCCCCTTGTGCATCTGGCTAACGTGGGACCTGGGGAACCGAGCCTCGAACCAGGGTCCTTAGGCTTCACAGGCAAGCGCTTAACCGCTAAGCCATCTCTCCAGCCCCCCAGGCTGATCTGGAATGTACTCTTAGCCCCAAGCTGTCCTGGAACTCACTGCAATCTCACCTCAGTCTCCTGAGTACTGGGACTAAAGTTGTGCGCCACCACACCCGGTTATCTTGAGATTTCTTTAACTTTTTTTTTATTGACAGCTTCCATAATTATAGACAATAAGCCATAATTCCCTCACAAATCCTCACTTGATCATATTCCCTCCCCTTCTCAATTAGTCTCTCTTTTGATGTCATTATCTTTTCCTTCTATTATGAAGGTCTTGTGTAGGTAGTGCCAGGCACTGCAAAGTCATGGATATCCAGGCTACTTTGTATCCGAATGATTGCACTGTAAGCAGTCCTTCCTTTGGCTGTTACATTCTTTCTGCCACGTTTTCCGCAATGGACCCTGAGCCTTGGGAGGTGTGATAGAGATGTCTCAGTGCTGAGCCCTCCTCTGTCACTTCTCAGCATGACGGTGCCTTTTGAGTCTTCCCAGTGGCCACCGCCTTCTGAAAAGAGAAGCTTCTCTAACCAAAAGTGGAAAAAAAAAAGTGGAGTGCAGTGGAAAAAAAGCTGAAAGCTGGACTGATACTAATAAAAATTATTTTAAACTTTTGTATCATTTTCTAACCAGGTTTGCTTTGCTAACCAGATATGTTCTGTACTTTAACTAGATTTGTTTTGATAATCAAAAATGTATAATCTCTTTGAGTGACTGATAAACATATGTAAAAGCCAGAGTCAGTTAAAAACATTAGAATTAGGGCTAGAGAGATGGCTTAGTGGTTAAGGCGTTTGCCGCAAACCCTAAGGACCCCAGTTTGATTCTGCAGGACCCACATAAGCCAGATGCACAAGAGGGCACATGTGTCTGGAGTTCCTTTGCAGTGGCTGGAAGCCCTGGCACACCCATTCTCTCTGCGTGTATGTCTGCCTCTTTCCCTCTCTCAAATAAATAAATAAAAATAATTTAAAAAAAACCCAAAACATTTGAATTTAAAAAAATAGCAGGGCGTGGTGGCATATGCCTTTAATTTCAGCACTGGGGAGGCAGAGATTTTGAGGCCACCCTGAGACTACATAGTGAATTCCAGGTCAGCCTGGGCTAGAGCGAGACCCTCCCTTGAAAAAAAACATAACAAATAAATAAATAAATAAACAAACAACCCCCCCCCCCAGTATTTCGGTTCTTACTCCCAGGTCAAAAGGCCACAGGAGATGATGCTAGCTAGTTTCTAGCCTCTGGCAAGTCACCTGTCTTCTTGATGAGGGAGGATATGGAGACCCAGAGATGAATTCCAAGTCTTTGTATCTGCAACAGGAGAGTCACATTAGAAAAAAATTGGTCCTCTAGACTCCCAAGAGAGGGAGGACCACTTGGTCAGCATAGCCTTGACTTATCCTAACAGATGACAATGCTGAAATCATAAAACTCCGCATAGGTCCCCAAAGTCTTTCCTATAAAGCCACAAATGACCTCTAAAATATAATACACAGTTAATATTGGTGCCTACATGGTCTTAAACAGCCAATAAAAAAAAGTAACTATAAGATATTACAATATAAACCAAGGATTCAGACTAATAGGCTCCCCTGTGTGATGTTGACTTACAGTACTAAACTGTTACATTAACTCATACCTTCTGCCTCTGCCTGTCCCTGATTAGTCACCCCCTTCAAAAAAAATTTTATATATGAAAAGTGCTTACCAGGAAGTTTGGTGAGCATAATACATGCACTTAGCTGGACAAGAGAAGTTAGCCAGGCGTGGTGGTGCACGCCTTTAATCCCAGCACTCAGGAGGCAGAGGTAGGAGGATTACCATGAGTTCAAGACCACCCTGAGACTCCATAGTGAATTCCAGGTCAGCCTGGGCTAGATTGAGACGCTGCCTCAAAAAAAACAATCAAAAAAAAAAGAGCAGAAGTTACTCCCCAAGACTCATGATCTTCCCTGCCATAGGCTTCTGACTGGGTTTTCAGTACCAGGCATGTATTCCCTCCCATGGAGCAGGCCTGTAGTCCAACTAGAGAGTGGTTGGTTTCCCCCATAACAGACATGTCTCTATAGCACCAGTTAGCGCATTTGGCCTGTCTGGCTTGCAATGTCCACTGTTGTTTACTACCATTAATGACTTTTGTCTCCCACGCTTTTTCAGCTTTCTGTCAGCTGGTTCACAGACAGGTTTTCAGCTCAGGTCCAGCTTGACTTCTCAACAACCTGTAGCCCAAGCATATAGATTTCTTAGCAATAGGGTTTCACCATCTATTCCTGGTGGGAACCCAAGAGACTCTGGCAACGGCCTATAATGTTTTGGGCGCATCAGGGACCTCTCTGGCCAAGAATTCACTGGAAGGTATCCCATCCTTGGCACTGAAATTCCAGGTCAGCCTGGGCTAGAGGGAGATCCTACCTTGAAAAACCAAAATAAATAAATATATACATACATATATATTTCTCTGAATCATTCTGGCTATATTAGGGTCTGTGTCACAGCCCTCCCTTTTTATTCCCAGTTTGTTTCAGTTGCTGAGTTCTCCCTGGTAGGGTCCCATCTGATTCATTTTAATGGATGAGTACTGTCTGTCTATCTACAACCCTCTAGATAGTAGAAGGCATCAGGCATAGTTCGATGATGATAGTTTATTATCTGTTAGTAGCACACAGACCAAAATATTAATTAAATTAGAACTATGTCTACATAGAAGTGGGCAATGATACAGGCCATTGTATAGGAAACTGTGTGCATTTAGTCTTCTTGCTGTTTCAGTTGTTTGAGCTTCTTCTTATGCCGCTCAATTTGTTTCTGCAGATGCCGAATCTCTTCCTCATGTTCTTGGATCTCATCCAGGTGGAGTTTCTTCAAAGCTGCTAGTTGTTCCTTAGTCTTCTCTCTACAAGGACACAGTGGCTCAGGGTTTAATTCCAATCCTTCATCCCAAAGAGATCGATAATCATAACTATCAAGACCTAAGGCAAGCCAGGTGTGATGGTTCATGCCTGCAATCCCAGCATTCAGAGGGTTGAGGCAAGTAGATGGCTGCAAGTATGAGGCCAGTTGGAACTACTGAGACACAGCCTCAAAAAAAAAACCAAAAGCCAGCAGGGCTTGGTGGCACACACCTTCAATTACAGGACTTGGGAAGCAGAGGTAGGAGGATCTCAATGAGTGAGTTCCATGCCACCCTAAGACTTCATAGTGAATTCTAGGTCAGCCTGGGCTAAAGTGACACTCTACCCTGAAAACCAAAACCAAAACAAACAAACAAAAAGCACACCAAAAAGTAGACCTGGGTTCAATCTCAAGTACCCACATAAAGCCAGCTGCAAAGGTACCCAGGCATCTGGAATTTGTTTGCAGTGACATGAGACCCCGATATGCCCATTCTCTCTGTCTTTCCTTGCAAATAAATATATTTTAAAAAAATAACTAAGACAAATAACAGATGTCCCAAACCAGGAATGATGGTATAAATTTGTAATCCCAGAAATGGAAAAGGCTGAGCCTGGGCTAGAGAAAAAGAGCTTATCTCCAGGGGAGGTCATGAGCCTTAAGGTTATAATAAAGCCTAATCTTGCCTGGCTAAATGCATATATTATGCTCACCAAACTGCCCTATAAGCACTTAATGTTCATATTCATATATTCATGCTACTCTCACCTTTAGTTAGAGAAGCTTCTGTTTTCAGATGGTGGTGAGCGCTGGAATGACCCAAAAGGCAACATAGTGCTGAGAAAAAGTGACAGAGGAGTGTCCAGCACTGAAACATCTGTATCACACACTCCAAGACTCAGGGTCCATTGTGGAAGAGGTGGCAGAAAGAATGTAAGAGCCAAAGGAAGGGTAGGACTCCTTACAATCCAACCGTCCAGTCAGAAATTGGCCTCCACAACCATGACCTCGCAGTGCCTAGCAATACCTTCACAAGACCCTCATCATAGGAGGAAAAGATGATGACATCAAAATAAGAGACTAATGAAAGGTCAGATGTGGTGGCACACACCTTTAATCCTAGCACTCGGGAGGCAGAGGTAGGAAGATTGCTGTGAGTTTGAGGCCACCCTGACACTCCATAGTGAATTCCAGGTCAGCCTGGGCTAGAGTGAGATCCTACCTCGAACCCACCCCCCCCCAAAAAAAGAGACTAATGGAGAGAAGGAGGGGATATAATGGGAGAATGGAGTTGTGAAAGGAAAAGTGGGGAAGGGGAGGGAATTATGGTTGGTGTATGTATAGAAGTTGTCAATAAAAAAAATTATACATTAAAAGAAAAAGAAAACTGCCCAGTAAGCACTTCTCGTAATGTTCATACCCATATATTAATGCTACTCTCACTTTTGGTAGAAAACCTCTTTTCAGATGGCAGTGACCTTGGGATGACTCAGAAGGCACCATGGTGCTGGGAAGAAGTGACAGAGGAGTACTCAGCACTGCAATGTCTCTATCACACCTTTCAAGGCTCAGGGTCCATTGTGGAAGAGGTGGTGGAAAGAATGGAAGAGCCAAAGGAAAGGAGGACTCCTTACGTGCTCCTCCAGACACAAAATAGCCTGGATATCCATGACCTCACAGTGCCTGACACTACCTACACAAGACCATCACAATAGGACAAAAAAAGATCATGACATCAAAATAAAAGAGAGACTGATTGAGACAGGGAAGGGATATGATGGAGAGGGAGTTTAAAAGGGAAAATTTGGGGGAGGGAAGGCATTACTATGGGTTATTGCTTACAATCATGGAAGTCGTTAATAAAAAATAAATTACAGAGCTGGAGAGATGGCTTAGCAGTTAAGCGCTTGCCTGTGAAGCCTAAGGACCCCGGTTCGAGGCTCGGTTCCCCAGGTCCCACGTTAGCCAGATGTACAAGGGGGAGCACGCGTCTGGAGTTCGTTTGCAGAGGCTGGAATCCCTGGCGCACCCATTCTCTCTCTCCCTCTATCTGTCTTTCTCTCTGTGTCTGTCACTCTCAAATAAATAAATAAATAAATAAAATTATTTTAAAAAATAAATAAATAAATTACAAAAAAGAAAAAAAAAAAAGACCAGGCGTGATGGCACATAGGGATGCAGAAATAAGAGGATTGCCATGAGTTTGAGGCCACCCTGAGAATACAGAGTGAATTCCAGGTCAGCTTGGGCTAGAGTGAGATCCTATCTTGAGAAACAAAACAAGAAAAAGAAAAAAAAAAAAAAAAACAGGGCTGGCAAGATGGCTCAGCAGTTCAAGATGCTTGCTTTCAAAGCCTGATGGCCCAGGTTCAATTCCCAGTAGCCACATAAAGCCAGATGCACAAAGTGGCACATATTCGGGAAGGAGAGATAGATTAGCGGTTAAGGCACTTGCCTGCAAAGCCTAAGGATTTGATTCCCCAATACCCATGTGTGGTGGTTTGATACAGGTGTCCCCCATAAACTTAAGTGTTCTGAATGCTAGGTTCCCAGCTGATGGATATTTGGGAATTAATGCCTCCTGGAGGGAGTGTATTGTTGGGGGCGGGCTTATGGGCTTTATAGCCAGTTTCCCCATGCCAGTGTTTGGCACACCCTCCTGTTGCTGTGGTCCATCTTATGTTGGCCAGGGGGTGATGTCCACCCTCTGCTCATGCCATCGTTTTCCCCTGCCATCGTGGAGCTTCCCCTCAAGCCTATAAGGCAAAATTTCCTTTTCCCAGAAGCTGCTCTTGGTTGGGTGATTTCTACCAGCAATGCGAACTGGACTGCAACACCATGTAAGCCAGATGCATAAGGTGGCACATGTAATCTGGAGTTCCATTTGCAGTGCTACAGGCCCTGGCACACCCATTCCCTATCTGCCTTTCTCTCTCTCAAATAAATAAAATAAAGGAGGAAAGCTTTCAAAGTGGCACATATGTCTAGAGTTCCTTTACTTTCTCTGTCTGTTTCTCTCTGAAATAAACATTTAAAAAACAAAACAAACAGCATGGTGGTGCATGCCCTTAATCCCAGCACTCAGGAAGCAGGGGTAGATGGATCACCATGAGTTCAAGACCATCCTGAGATTACATAGTACCAGGTCAGCCTGGGGTAGGGCCAGACCTTACCTCAAAAAAGAGGGCTGGAGAGATGGCTTAGCAGTTAAATGCTTGCCTGTGAAGCCTAAGGACCCCAGTTTGAGGCTTGATTCCCCAGGACCCACGTCAGCCAGATGCACAAGGGGGCATAGGCATCTGGAGTTCATTTGCAGTGGCTGGAAGACCTGGAGCGCCCATTCTCTCTCTCTATATATATATCTGCCTCTTTCTCTATCACTTTCAAATAAATAAATAAAAATAAACAAAAAATTAAAAAAAAAAAAAAACAACCACAATCAGGCATGGTTGTGCATGTCTTCAAACTCAGCACTCAAGAGGCTAAGGTAGGACGATTGCTATGAGATCAACTGCTGTGAGTTCAAGGCCAGCCTGAGACTACATAGTGAATTCCAGGTTAGCTTGGTCTAAAGCAAGTCCCTATCACCAAAAAACAAACAAACAAACAAAAAATCAACAAGAAAATGCCCAATTTAAACAAAATATTGAGATCCAGTTACAACTAGATAACTTTCTAATAGGACCCTGGTATGTCAGGTGACATGATACTTTTTTAGAGAGAACAAGAAAGAGGCAGAAAGAATTGGCACTCCAGGTTGTAAGCCACTGCAAACTCCAGACGCTTCCACCACCTACTGGGCATCTGCGACCATGTGCTTGTCTCACCTTTGTGCATGTGGCTTAAGTGGGATCTGGAGAGTCAAACATAGGTCCTTAGGTTTGGCAGGCAAGCGCCTTAAGGGCTAAGCCATTTTGATTTGACAGCCCCATGATACTTTTTTAAATTTGAGATATAGAAAGAAGGAGAGAGGGAGAGAATGGGCATGACAGGGCCTTCAGCCTCTGTAAATAAACTCCATACACATGCACCACCTTGTGCATCTGGCTTATGTGGTTGCTGGCAAATCAAACCTGGGTCCTTTGGCTTTGCAGGCAAAAGCCTTAACCACTATCTCTTTTTTTTTTTTTTTTTTGAAGTAGGGTCTCACTCTGGCCCAGGCTGACCTGGAATTCACTATGTATAGTCTCAGGGTGGCCTTGAACTCATGGTGATCCTCCTGCCTCTGCCTCCTGAGTGTTGGGATTAAAGACTTCCACCACCACGCCCAGCTCCACTAAGCCATCTCTCTAGCCCCAATGATACTTTTTTGACACTGAGGATTAGTGAACCCGGAACCTCCAGCATGTTAAATTCTTAGTCCACCATTGAATAACACCCCACTCCCCCGGGCCCATGACAATCCTTAAGGCAGAAACCAAAATAAGAAGGCATGTTAGCTTCTGGGTGCTCTGCACAGTCAGTTAAAGATAACTCAGGGCTGGGAAAAAGTTGTGGGGAGGAAGGCTTATCTACTACTCCCTATTCCTAGACAGGAGACATCTAAAGTTCAAGGTCTGGTCTGGGTGGAGTAGGGCAGAAGTCTCCAACGAGGGGGTGGAGTCTAACCTTGAGCAGGTACTACCAGCATCTATGAACTAATCACTCCCAAAGACGAGGCTCTAGAAATGGCCGACAGGGTGTACGATTGCTTCTACAAGATAAAAAAAAAAAACAGGGGCGGTAGGTGGGTGAAGGCTGAGGAAGCCAGGCTTAAGGGGATCTTGCAAGTATACGTTTAGATGTAGACACCGATGGAAGAATCTGGGGGCGTTTCGCACGACCTGGGGCATGTGTTGGTGGTGGGGGATTGCTGCGAGCCAGGAGATGGGCCTTGAGACCCGGTGGAAAAAATGACTTGAGGCTGGGGGACCGCAGTGGAGTCGAGCAGGCAACCTTCCTGACCTCCAACTGCAGGGATGCCCCCGAGTTCGGCGGGGGGATGGGCGCCCCACACAAGGAAGGAATGGGTGGGGCAAGGGAAACTTTAAAAGGACTGGAAGGGAGTCATAGGTCCAGACATGGGACCGGGGGTGGGGGGGCTCACCGGAAGTACCGATCCTCTTCAGCCTTCTCTCTCTTAGCGAAGGCCCCACCAGCTTCCCGGATGGAGCCCGCGCCAGCGTCGTGACTCTCCGACTGCGGAGAGAGAAACGGACATAGGTCGTGGTGGAGCCGGAAAATGGGAACTCGTGCCCGAGGGGGCAGTGGATACTGCTGTTAACGTACCGGGTCCGAGGCAAAGCCTCGGGTTTGCATGGCCCTTACTCCCCACACACCGAGCCGCACCCGAAGCGCCAACGTCCCTGCCATGGTTTCTAGCTGCCGCACCTCTCCAGTCGCGGGCGAGGAGGAGCCTCCTGCGCGCTAACTGAGATGAGGACTAACGGCCAATTTGATTGGTGACGGGACGAGATGGGCATAGGACCAACAAATCACGAGGAAGGGGAGGCGGGGTTTCTGAAGCCTCGGCGAATCATGATGGGGAGGAGAGACTGTTCTTAACCAACCGGTAAGAAGGACTCTTGTACCGAAGGACTGGTAAATACTGATGGAGGAGTTTGAAAAGAAGGGTAAGGAAAGAAGGAAATTTCTGGTGTTGGGCTCATTGAGACATGGTGTCCACCCTCACCAGACAGTTCCAGCCCTAAGTTATCGATATTATTAAAATCTTGAAAGAGCCCATCCTTTTTCTTGGCTCATGGGTTATCCAGGATCTCGACCTCCAGCGTGCCTCTATTTATAAATAGGACGTCATGTTCATCTCTTAGGAGGTGTCAATGTTTGTGGGGGTGTTCACTGACATTTCAGTCTCAACTCTCGTTTCAAATTTCACTCTCAGAGAAATCTCCTTGACCTTCTTAGTCATTCTGTTACCAACCTTCTATCCTATCACCCTCCCTGTTCTGTCAGCATTTCATCTTGTGTCATCAGGGCCTTAGACATCTGGTGAAATAATATTTGTGAACGATATTAGTATGTTGAATGGACTTGAAAAGAACTTTTGGTGACGTGCAGTGAAGTGGAAATGCATCCACTCCTGGTGGTCCAAGCCTGCAATCCAGCACTACTGAAGCAGAGGCAGGGAGAATCAGGCAAGTTGGAGCCAGCCTGACCTAGTAAGTTCCTGGCCAGCCAAGGACATACAGCAATATCCTGTCTCAAAAAAAAAAAAAAAAAAAGAAAAGAAAAAGAAAAAGAAAAGAAAAAAGAAAAAAAAGCTGGGTGTGGTGGCGCATGCCTTTAATCCCAGCACTCAGGAGGTAGGAGGATTGCCATTAGCTCGAAGCCATCCAGATACTACATAGTGAAATCCAGGTCAGCCTGAACTAGAGTGAGAATTTACCTAGGGAAAAAAAAAAAAAAAAAAAGAGGGGCTGGAGAGATGGCTTAGCACTTCAGGCACTTTCCTGCAAAGCCAGAGGACCCAGATTTGATTCACCAGGTTCAATTCCCCAGGAGCCATGTAAGCCAGATGCACAAATTGGTGCACACGTTTGGAGTTCCTTTGCAGCAGCAGGAGGCCCTGGGGTACCCATTTTCTTTCTCTCCCTGTTTCTCTTTTTATCTCAAATAAACAAATTGAAAAACAAAACAGGGCTGGAGAGATGGCTTAGTGGTTAAGACGGTTGCCTGCAAAGCCAAAGGACCCAGTTGTGATTCCCCAGGACCCACATAAGCCAGATGCACAAGGTGGTGCATGCATCTGGAGTTTGCAGCGGCTGAAGGCCCTGGTGTGCCCATACCCTATATGCTTCTTTCTGTCTCTTTCCTTCTCTCTGTCTCAAATAAATACATAAAATAAAATTTAAAATGTTAAAAAAATACAGGCTGGGAAGATGACTCAGTTGTTAAAGGAACTTGATTGCAAAGTCTGCCAGCATTCACATAAAGCTGGATGCAAAAAGTGGCACTGACCCTGGAATGTGCCCCCCCCAACCCACAAAAATAACTAGAGTAAGTGTTGGTAAACTAGAGCCTCCTGCTGCTGCAAATAAACTCTAAACCCCAGACTCATGTGCCACTATGTGCATTTGGCTTTATGGGGTACTGAAAAATGGCCTTTGCTTTTTAACCATTTTTCTGGCCACCAAGGCCTTTAAACAAGACAACAGTCATCTTTCTTTGACTTCATGGAGTTTACAGTTTTTGTCTGTTATTTTCTCTTTCCAGCCCAGTTTCTTCCTTTAGGTGAGAGGATTAAGCCAGATTATCTTATTCATTAGTATAAAAATACCTTCTTCGGGGATGGAGAAATGGCTCAGCAGTTAAAGGCATTTGTTTGCAAAGCCTGCTGGCCCTGGCTAAGTTTCCTCAGTACCCAAGTAAAGCAAAATGCAAAAAGACATGTAAATATCTGGCATTTGTTTGCAATGGCAAAGATCCTGGCATATCGTTGCAGTTACCATCTCTTTGCTAGAACAAAACATTCCACCAGAAACATCTTATGGGAGGAAAGGGTTTATTTCAGGCTTACAGTTTTAAAGGGAAGATTTATCTTAGCACAGTGGAATAGAGGCTGGATGTCATATCTTGCCATAGCAGCTGGAATGTGACAGCAAGAGTGAGCTGGCACTGGCAAGGGGACCTGGGCCATAGCACCCAAGGTCTTCATCAAGCAATACACCTCCTACAGCAGGGTTCTACCTTTCAAATTGCCGCTAGCTAGGGACTGAGTATTGGGCTTAATCAAAAACACAAGGCTATGGGTAACATTTACCATTCAAACTACCACACATGCTAATAAACAATTAAAATATTTTTAAAATATCTTTTACTTTTTGGTTTTTCAAGATAGGGTCTTGCTCTAGCCCAGGCTGACCTGGAATTCACTATGTAGTCTCAGGGTGGCCTTGAACTCATGGCAATCCTCCTACCTCTGCCTCCTGAATTCTGGGATTAAAGGTGTGAGCCACCACACCCGGCTAGCTTCCTTATTTTTGTTTCTTAATTTTTCTTCATTTTATTTACTTATTTGAGAGTGACATAGAGAGAAAGAGGCAGAGAGAGAGAGAGAGAGAATGGGTGCTGCATGTGCCCTCTTATGCATCTGGCTAAAGTGGGTCCTGGGAAATCGAGCCTCGAACCGGGGTCCTTAGGCTTCACAGGCAAGCACTTAATGGCTAAGCCATTTCTCCAGCCCTGTAGCTTCCTTATTTTTTAAACTACATATTATTTTTTTATTTACTTATTTATTTGACACATGCTCCATTTGTGCATCTGACTTAACATGGGTATTGGGGAATCTAACCTGGGTCCTTTGGCTTTACCGGCAAGTGCCATAACCACTAAGCCATCTCTCCAGTCCAATTTTTTTTTTTTTCTTTTCTGAGGTAGGGTCTCACTCTAGCCCAGGCTGACCTGGAATTCACTATGGAGTCTCAGTGTGGCCTTGAACTCTCCCACCTCTGCCTCCCGAGTGCTGGGATTAAATGTGTGTGCCACCATGCCCGACTTCCAGTCCAATTTTTTGTTATCTATATATTTATTTGTTCATATATATATATATATATATTTATTTATTTATTTATGAGAGAGAGGAGAGGGAAAATTGGTGCACCAAGGCCTCCAGCCGTCACAATTGAACTCCAGACGTGTTCGCCATTTTGTGTGCTTGAGCAACCTTGCGCACTTGCGTCACTTTGTGTATCTGTCTTATGTGGACCCTGGGGAGTCGAACATGAGTACTTAGACTTTGCAGGCAAGCACCTTAACAGCTAAGCCATCTCTCTAGCCCTTTATTTTTTATGAGTGAGAGTTAGAGAGAGAGAGAGAATTGGCATACCAGGCCACTGCAATCAAACTTCAGATGTGTGTACCACTTTGTACACATGTGTCACCTTGTGCATCTATCTCATGTGGGTTCTGGGGAGTCAAACCTGGATCCTTAGGCTTCATAGGCAAGCACTTTTACTGCTAAGCCATCTTTCCTGTCCCCAATATTTAAAAATGCATTTTATTATTCATTTATTTGAGAGAGAAAAAGAGAGGTAGATAGAGAATTAGTGCAACATGGCCTCTAGCCACTGAAAATGAATTCCAGACACATGTCACCTCATACATATGGCTTATGTGGGTACTGGGGAATTGAATCTGGGTCCTTAAACTTTGCAGGCAAGTGCTCTTAACAACTAAGCCAGCCATCTCTCCAACCCCAGCCCAACTTATTTATTTATTTATTGGAGGGGGGCAAGCAGAGAGACAGAGACAGAGAAGCAGACAGAGATTGTGAGTATAGGTGTGCCAAATCCTTTTGCCACTGCAGACAAACTTCAGATGCAGGTACCAGTTTGTGCATCTGGCTTTAAGTGGGTACTAGACAAATTAAACCCAGTTTGTTAGGCTTTACAGGAAAGGACCTCAATCACTGAGCCATCCTTCCAGCCCCCCTTTATTTTTTTTCCAATATTTTTATTTATTTGACAGTGACAGACAGGGAGGCGGGGGGGGGGGGGGGGGGGGGGGGGCGCCAGGGCCTCCAGGCACTGCGAACGAACTCCAGACGCGTGCGTCCCCTTGTGCATCTGGCGTATGTGGGTCTTGGGGAATCAAGCCTTGAACCGCGGTCCTTAGGCTTCACAGGCAAGCGCTTAACCGCTAAGCCATCTCTCCAGCCCCCTCTTTTTTTTTTTTTTGATTTTTCGAGGTAGGGTCTCACTCTAGCCCAGGCTGACCTGGAGTTCACTATGGAGTCTCAGGGTGGCCTCGAACTCACGGCGATCCTCCTACCTCTGCCTCTCGAGTGCTGGGATTAAAGGCGTGCGCCACCACGCCCGGCCCTCTTTTTTTTTTTTAATCGATTTTTATAGGTAGGGCTTCACTCTAGCCCAGGCTGACCTGCAATTCATTTTGTAGTCTCAGATTGCCTCGAACTCTCGGCGATACTCCTACACGTGCCTTCCAATCCTGGGATTAAAGGCGTGCGCCACCACGCCAGGCCCTTTCTTCTATTTTGATGTTATTTTTCCCCCCCTATTATTTCATGTTAATTTTTTTTTGAGGGGGGTTTCCCCGAGGTATGGGCACTGTAGCTCAGGCTGACCTGGAATTCACTATGTAGTCTCAGGATGGCCTTGAACTCAGGCGATCCTCCTACCTCTGACTCCCGAGTGCTGGGATTAAAGGCATGCGCCACCATGCCCGGCTTCATATTAATTTTAAGAGTCCATATAGGGAGACATAACATGGGGAGTGATTGAGTTCTTCCCCTCATGGCCACGTTGAATAAATTCCCTTCCTCTGCTGACAATAAAAACAAACAAAACAAACCACGGGGCCACTAGCCCTTTAAGAGCCGCCAAATAGATGGGGCCGGGCCAGAGAGGCGGGCTTGTGCGGATCACGTGACCCGGCGCCTGCGCAGAAAGGTCACGTGGTGGCTGCGCCGGGGAAATGGCGGCTTCAGGAGAGAGCGGGGCTTCGGGCGGCGGAGGCAGCACAGAGGAGGCATTTATGACCTTCTACAGTGAGGTGAGCACACAGTAAGGCCTAGTGCCCCCACGGCGACCGCGCTCGGACCTCCTTTCCCAGTGGGCGGAGGCAGCGGGCCGCCTGGCCTGGGCCGTTGGCCGGCCGCTGTCCTGCCTCCAGGGCAGCGGGGCTTGGCCGGGGTGTGTGCGCGTCCCCCTCAGAGGGAGGGCCGCGGGGCTGAGCGCCCGCCGGACGTGGACGGAGACCGGAGCGTGGCCGGCGAGGTGCCGTGGCTGCTGGCCGGAGACCCAGTGACTTTGCTGTGGTGGCCTCAGCTTTGGTTTCCAAGTAGAAGTTATCTTCTCTCAGTCCTGCGTGATGAACCGTCATTGCTGCCGTCCACCAGTGCTAGTCACTGCATCGTGATAGACGTGAGGATGCCCCCATTTTACAGATGACGAACCTCAGTAAGAGACTCATTAGTTGGTTCAGAGTCTGACATCACAGCAGGTGACAAGTTGGAACCTGGTATGTTCAGCTCGTTTGTTGGATAAAGAAAGAAAAAGACATTTGGCCTCAGAGGCCCTCACATTGAACTCTGCCAAGGTAGTTAGTTAACCCGAGTGCGGTGGAATTTTTTTCCAGACATTGCTTTTGCAGGTCATCAGTGAAAGGAGGAAGTTAGTATTAAGACAGGATTCATGAAGATGGAAGAATTTGATGTATAAGAAGAAAGTGGCCGGGCGTGATAGCTCACGCCTTTAATCCCAGCCCTCGGGAGGCAGAGGTAGGAGAGTTGCCTAGAGTTCAAGGCCACCCTGAGACTACATAGTTAATTCCAGGTCAGCCTGGACCAGAGTGAGACCCTACCTCGAAAAAACAAACAAACAAAAAAAAAAAAAAAGAAGAAGAAGAAGTAGAAGAAAGTGCCTCACAAGACATGAAGTAGAAGCAAGGAGGTCATGATCACCTGTAATTCCGGTACTGGGGAGGCAGTGGCAGGAAAGTAGGTATCAAGTATCAGGGCTAGCCACAGCTAAATTGCGAGACCCTGTCTCAGAGCAACAACAACAAAAACAAAACAGAAGCATCTCAGACTGAAGATGGGGATCTTTCTATGCAGATGTGGATTTGAGGGATGAATGTGACCTACGTCCAATTAAGAGCTATGTCAGGCTGGGGATATGGTTCAGTGGTAGGGCATTTGCCTAGCATGTGCAACACAGTGGGTTCAATCCCCAGTGCCACCAAACTAATAACATCAACAACAGTGACTAAAAGTCATTAACCTCTGTTATTTGCCTTTTTTCTTTAAGACAATCTTAAAGTGAGACCTCACCTCAAAAAACAAAACAAGAAAGAAAAGAAAAAGAGGAAAAGAAAGAGAGGCAGATAGATAGAGTGGGTGCACCAGAGCCTCTAGCCACTGCAGATGAACCCCAGGCACATTCTGCACCTCCTTGTGCATTTGATGGTTTATGTGGGTACTGGTGAATCAAACCTGGGTCCTTAGGCTTTGCATGCAAGCACCATAACTGCTAAGCCATCACTCCCTCCCCCAGCTTGTTTGTTTTGTAGTATTTTATTTTTATTTGTTTGTTTGAGAGTGTGAAAGAGGCAGAGAGGGAGAGAATGAGCATGCCAGGGCATCCAGCCACTGCAAACTCCAGATGCATGCACTACCTGGCTTATGTGTGTCCTAGGGAATCAAACCAAGGTCCTTTTGGCTTTGCAGGCAAGTACTTTAACCAGTAAACCACCTCTCCAGTCCCTGGTTTTATTTATTTATTTTTAAAGACAGTTTCTCATTACATAATTCAAGTTGATTTCCATCCTGTCTCAGCTTACCAAATGCTGAGATTAAAGGTACCATTTTGGTACATAGTATTTTCTTCATAGTACTTATTTTTGTTTTTGTTTCCAAGGCAGGGTCTCACTGTTTGCCCAGGCTGACCTGGAACCAACTCACTCTGTAGTCCCAGGCTGGTCTTGAACTCACAGTGATCCTCCTACTTCTGCCTCCTTAGTGCTGGAATTAAAGTGTGTGCCACCATGCCCAGCTGTTGTTTTGTTTTTGGTTTTTCAAGGCGGGGTCTTACTCTAGCCTAGGCTCACTTGGAATTTACTATGTAGTCACAGGCTGCCCTCAGATTCACAGTGATTCGCCTACCTCAGCCTCCCAAGTGCTGGAATTAAAATTATGCCCAACTCTTTAGTAATTTTTTTTTATATTTATTAGAAACAGAGAGGGGAGAGAGAGAGAGTGTGTGTGTGTGTGTCTGTGAGAGAGAGAAAGAGTATGGGCATGCCAGGGCCCTCTAGCCACTGCAAACAAACTCCAGACACATGGGCAACCTTGTGCATCTGGGATCTAGAGAATCAGACCTTGGTCCTTAGGCTTTGCAGCCATGTGCCTTAACTGCTAAGCCATCTCTCCAGCCCTTATTTTTATTTTTTAAGGAGGAAGGATATATTTTGGTCACTGTTTCAAAAGTTTCAGTCTGGCCAGGTGTGGTGGCGCACGACTTTAATCCCAGCACTCGGGAGGCAGAGGTAGGAGGATCGCTGTGAGTTCAAGGCCACCCTGAGACTACATAGTGAATTCCAGGTCAGCCTCGGTTAGAGTGAGACCCTGCCTCAAAAATCAATCAATAAATAAAAAAGATTAGAAGCATGAGCCACCACACCAGCCTTTGACAGAGAAAGAGAAGGAGAGAGAAAGAATGGCGTGCCAGGGCCTCCAGCCACTGCAAAGGAATTCCAGATGTGTGCGCCCCCTTGTACATCTGTCTTACGTGGGTCCTGGGGAATTGAATCTGAGTCCTTTGGCTTTGTAAGCAAACGCCTTAACCGCTAAGCCATTCCTCCAGCCCTTTTTTAAAAATTATTTTTGTTTATTGTTAGACTCAATTTTATTTTAATTAATTTATTTATTTATTTTGGTTTTTTGAGGTAGGGTCTATAGCTCAGGCTGACCTGGAATTCACTATATAGTCTCAGGGTGGCCTTGAACTCATGGTTATCCTCCTATCTCTGCCTCCCAAGTGCTGGGATTAAAGGCATGTGCTTCCATGCCTGGCTGTTTTCTTTTTTAAAATATTTATGTGTATGGATGGATGTTTCTCTATCACCTCTGCAAACAAACTTCAGATGTATGTGCCACTTTCGTGTCTGGCGTTACGTGGATGCAGGGGAATTCAATTGAGGCCAGCAGGCTTTACAAACAAGTTCCTTTAAAACTGCTGAGCCATCTCCCCAACCCCTGCCCTGCCCTTCCCTCCCCTGCCCTTCCCTCCCCTGCCCTTCCCTCCCCTCCCCTCCTCTCCCCTCCCCTCCCCTCCCCTCCCCTCCCCTCCCCTCACCGGGGTCCTTAGGCTTCACAGGCAAGCGCTTAACCGCTAAGCCATCTCTCCAGCCCTATTTTTGTTTCTTGAGACAGCATCATACTATATAGCCCAGGTGGGAATGAAATTCACTGTGTACCCTAGACTGGCTTCAAACTCATGGTGATCCTCCTATCTCAGCCTCTCTAGTGCCCCAGTGCTAGGATGGCTGTTGTGAGCCATAATGCCTGCTGAGTTTCCTTTCTTTTTCTTTCTTTTTTTTTTTTTTTTTAATTTGTTTGTTTTTGTTTTTTGAGGTAGGGTCTCACTCTTGCTCAGGCTGACCTGGAATTCACTATGTAGTCTCAGGGTGGCCTTGAACTCACAGCTGTCCTCTATCTCTTCCTCCTCAGTGCTAGGATTAAAGGCGTGCACCACCATACCTGGTTGGGATTACTTTTTGAATGACTGAAATTATTTCCAGCATTGTTTTGGACATAGGAATGAAGGCTGGAGAGGTGGCTCAAGGAGTTAAAGGCAGTTGCTTGTAAAGCCTGAGCTACTGGGTTCTGTTCTCCAGTACCCACGTAAGTCAGATGCACATAGTGGTACGTGTATCAGAAATTTGTTTGCAGTGGCAAGAGGCCCTGGCGTAACCATTCTGTCTCTCAAATAAATAAATAATTATATAAATAATTTGTGCATCTGGCTTTATGTGGGACCTGGGGAATTGAACCTGGGTCCTTTGGCTTTGCAGGCAAATACCTTAACCGCTAAGCTATCTCTCCAGCCTATCATCAGGTTTTGCATACAAGTACCTTTAACTGCTGAGCCATCTCCCCAGTCCCCGTTAATTTTTTTGTAATATTTTATTTCTTATTATTTGAGAGAGAGAAAAAGGCAGAAAGAGAGACAGAGAAAATGGGCACACCAGGGCTTTCAGCCACTGCAAACGAACTCCAGATGCATGTGCCACCTTGTGCATCGGCTTATGTGGGTTCTGGGGAATTGAACCAAAGTCCCTTGGCTTTGTAGGCAAGTGCCTTAACCGCTAAACCATTTCTTCAGCCCCATTGTGGTTTTTTAATGCTGTTTGTGGTTTATGTTTTAGTGTAATTGAAGTTTTCCTCTCAAAATAGAAAATTACCATTTAAGTGTAACCACATGCAGGTATACCTTCTATAATTAGGATGTAAGCTCTGTGAAAGTGTTGATTGTAACTTACTTATCTTTGAATCTTCTTCATGCCTTCTCTGAAGTCAAACTGGGGGGGGGGATAAATTTCTCATGAATTATGTAATGGGAATCATCAGTTAATCTCTCTAAGCCTCACTTTTCTTTTTTAAAAAATATACTTATTTAGTTAGTTATTTAGAGACAGACAGAAAGAGGCAGAAAGAGAGAATAGCCACACTAGGCTCTCTAGCCTCTGCATACAAACTCCAAATGCATGTGCCACCTTTTGCATCTGGCTTACATGGGTACTAGGGAATTGAGCCTTGAACCAGGGTCCTTAGGCTTCACAGGCAAGTGGTCAATAGCTAAGCCATCTCTCTAGCTCCCCATCCCCCCCTCTATTTCCCTCCCCCTCTCCCCCTCTCTCTCTCTCTCTCTCTCTCTCTCTCTCTCTCTCTCCTTTCTTTCCCCCATAGTAGGGTCTCATTCTAGCCCAGGCTGACATGGCACTCATCCTGTAGTCCCAGGCTGTCCTTGAACTCACAGTGCCACCACGCCTGGCTCATGTGCATTTTCATTTTGCTAAACACTTTAAAGAATAATTACAATAGTGATAAACAATTTTATAATAAATAGTAATTTTATTAACATAAAAACTTTGCATTAGGGCTGGAGAGATGGTTCAGCAGTTAAGGGTCTTGCTTGCAAAACCTAAAAACCTGGTTTTGATTCCCTAGTAGCCATGTAAAGCTAAATGCACAGCGTAGCACATGCATCTGGAGTTCCTTTGCAGTGGCTGCAGGCCCTGGCACACCCATACACTCTGTCTCTGTATCTCCCTGCTTGCAAATAAATATTTTTTAAAAAATTTACATTAGGGCTGGAGAGATGGCGTAGCGGTTAAGCGCTTGCCTGTGAAGCCTAAGGACCCTGGTTCGAGGCTCTGTTCCCCAGGTCCCACGTTAGCCAGATGCACAAGGGGGCGCACGCGTCTGGAGTTCGTTTGCAGAGGCTGGAAGCCCTGGCGCGCCCATTCTCTCTCTCTCTCTCCCTCTATCTGTCTTTCTCTCTGTGTCTGTCTCTCTCAAATAAATAAATAAAAATTAAAAAAAAAAAAAAAGAATGTAACTGTTAAAAAAAAAAAAATTTACATTAGTCTGTTGTGGTGGTGCATGCCTTTAATTCCAGCCTGGGACTACATAGTGAATTCCAGGTTAGTCTGTTCTAGATGAGACCCCACCTCAGAAAAAAAAGGAGGCTGAGGTAGGAAGACTGCTTTGAATCCAAGGCCAGCCTGAGACTACATAGTGTATTCAGGTCAGCCTGGGATAGAGCAAGACTCTACCTCAGTAGAAAACAAAACAAAAATAAAAAGCACAAGATGGACATACAGGTATTTGCTGATCATGTCAGTGAGGGTTGTATTAAGTAGATACTGACTTTATTATTGACCTTTACTAATGAAGCTTTTTTTTTTTTTCTTCTTAATTTTAGGTGAAACAAATAGAGAAAAGAGATTCAGTTCTAACATCCAAAAATCAGATTGAAAGATTGACCCGTCCTGGTTCCTCTTACTTTAATTTGAACCCATTTGAGGTAAGCTGATTGTTGCCTTGGCTTCTGTGAAGGTAGGATCAATCTCTCTCTCTCTCTCTTCCTCTCTCCCTCTCTCCCTCCCCCTCCCTCTCCCTCTCCCTCTCTCTCTCTCTCTCTCTCCCCACTTCCCCTTCTACACACACACACACACACACACACACACACACATCGGTCGGCTTCATCCTCCCAAGTACTGGGATTCCATGTATGTAAGCCGCTATACCCAGTTTGCAGACAGATTTATATTCAAGCACACATCTAATTTCTGTCAGCTGGAAGTGAGAAAGTGAAATGAAGGAATTTGTGTAGTTAGCAGGTTGTCTTTGAACTTGGGTGGTTTCATTGTGAGTAGAGTTGGAGAGGCAGCATGTTAAAGAAAATGAGATAGGGGCTGAGGAGATTGCTCAGTGGGTGAAGTGTTTGCCATGCAGGCATGAGAACCGGAGTTTGGGATCCTCAGTATTGCTATTTTGGTTTTGCGAGGTAGGATCTCACTCTAGCCCAAGCTGACCTGTAATTCAGGGTGGCCTCATACAGCAATCCACCTACCTCTGCCTCCCAAGTGTTGGAATTAAAGGTATGTACCATCATACCCAGCTCAGCGAACTAATTTTTTTTTTTTTTCGAGGTAGGGTCTCACTCTGGTCCAGGCTGACCTGCAGTTAACTCTAGTCTCAGGGTGGCCTTGAACTCATGGCGATCCTCCTACCCTCCCGAGTGCTGGGATTAAAGGCGTGCACCACCATGCCCGGCTTTTTTTTTTTTTTTTTGGCTTTTTGATGTAGGGTTTCACTCCAGTCCAGGCTGACTTGGAATTCACTGTAGAGTCTCAGGGTGTCCTCGACTCACGGTGATCCTCCTACCTCTGCCTCCCAAGTGCTAAGATTAAAGGCATACATCCAAGTGCTAAGATTAAAGGCATACATAACCACGTCTGGCTCAAAGAATTAATTAAAAAAAATTTGTATTTTTATTTATTTATTACAGACGGCAGGGGGAGAGAGAATGGGGAACACCAGGGCCTACAGCCACTACAAACGTACTCCAGACACATGTGCCACCTTGTGCATCTGGTTTACATACGACTTGGAGAATTGAACCTGTGTCCTTAGGCTTTGCAGGCAAGCGCCTTAACCACTAAGCCATCTCTCTAGCCCAAAGAATTATAATTGTTATTTATTTTATTTTATTTGGTTTTTTGATGTAGTGTCTCACTGTGGCCCAGGCTGACCCGGAATTCACTGTATAGTCTCAGGGTGGCCTTGAACTCATGGCAAAACTATCTGCCAGCAGGATTTCTCAGTGGCTTGGAAGCCCAAGTATATGGAGTCTTCAGCAATAGTGTCTTACCATCTATTCCTGGTGGGAAACCAAGGGCCTCGGCAATGGCCTAAGGTCACTGCCATCTGAAAAGAGAAGCTTCTCTACCCAAAGTGAGAGTAGCATTAATATAAGGGTGTGAACATTAACAGAAGTGCTTACTGGGCAGTTTGATAAGCATAGTATATACATTTGGCCAGACAACAGCAGATGTTACACCCCTAGGGCTCATGACTACCCCTGTTTTAAGTTTTCAGTATCAGGGATGTTCTCTTCCCATGGAGTGGGCCTCCAGTCCAATTAGAGAGCAGTTGGTTTCCTCCATAACAGTTGTGCCACTGTTATCCCTGTTGGCTCATTTGGTCTGGCTGATCAATTATAAGGCTTGCAGTGTCCACTGATGAGTATCTTCACTGGTGATTTCTCTTTCTCCCATTGAACTGCATGCACAATGGCTTCTTCCAGCTTTCTGTCAGCTGGTCTACATGGAGGAGGTTATCAGCTCAGATTCAGCAAGATTTCTAAGTGGCCTTGCAGCCTAAGTATGTGGAGTCTTCAGCAATAGGGTCTTACCATCTATTCCTGGTGGGAAACCAAGGGCCTTGACAATGGCCTGTAATGTTTTGGGGGCGTCAGGGACCTCCCTGGCCAACAGCTCACTGGAAGGTATCCTATTCCTGGCACTGAAAATTTTCTAGCAACAATCTATGGCTCCTGAGTGTTCCGTTGTCCAAAAAATTAGGTTTCCATATGATTTATTTATATCCTTTTAGATTTTGATTAGCCCTCCCTCCACCGTTCCTTTTACTCAGTCTCTTCCCGTGACCTCACTTGGGCCTTTCACCCCCATTAATCTATTCTTCTACTTACATATATACAATACCATCCTATTGAATACTCCCCTCCTTTCCTTTTTCTTCCCTTTATATCTCTTTTCTAGCTTACTGGCCTCAAAAAATTAATTTTTGACTTAAAGGAGTGTGGAGCACTAATGAACTTAGGATCCTTGCTTTAAAGTATTTTTTTAAATTTTTTTAATTAATTAATTTATTTATTTGAGAGCGACAGACACAGAGAGAAAGACAGATAGAGGGAGAGAGAGAGAATGGGCGCGCCAGGGCTTCTAGCCTCTGCAAATGAACTCCAGACGCGTGCGCCCCCTTGTGCATCTGGCTAACGTGGGACCTGGGGAACCGAGCTTCGAACCAGGGTCCTTAGGGTTCACAGGCAAGCGCTTAACCGCTAAGCCATCTCTCCAGCCTTTTTAAAAAAAATTTTATTAGCATTTTCCATGATTATAAAAAAATGTCCGATGGTAATTCCCTTCCTCCCCCCCCATACTTTCCCCTTTGAAATTCCATTCTCCATCATATTACCTCCCCATCACAATCATTGTACTTACATATATACAATATCAACCTATTAAGTACCCTCCTCCCTTCCTTTCTCTTTTTAATTATTCTTTATTAACATCTCCCATGGTTATAAACAATATCCCATGGTAATGCCTTCCCTCCCCCCATGCTTTTAAAGTATTTGTAAAGCCAGGCATGAGCCCTATGATCCAAGCACTTGGAAGGCCGAGGCAGGATTGCTATAGGATTGAGGTTTGCTGGGTCTATATAGCAAAGTCCAGGATAGCCAGAACTACACAGTGAAACCCTCTCTCAATACAAAAACAAATTTGTTAAAACTTTTGCTGGCTGGGGATGTAGCTCAGTGGTAGAGTACTTGTTTAGTGTGCTCCAGGCCCTGGCTTCAGTTCCCAGAACAGCAAAAAACAAGCATAAACCCTTTTTTGTTGTTGTTGTTTTTGTTTTTGTTTTTTTTGCAAAGTCCCCAAGGGCGGAGTGAGGTTTATTGTAAAAACATATGGATGAGGCTGGGCTGGGTGGGGAAGGCTCTAAGAGACCGATTCAGAGGCTTCGGAGCTGTCTTTGATGTCTGTGCTCTCTGTGGTCTCGCTGACCTCACTGAGATCCTTGCTGTCCCCACCACTATCTTCAGCAGCCGAGGTCTTCTCCTCGCGACAGGCCTCTGCTGAGCTCAGAAGTGGGTTGCCTTTGCTCTCTGCGAGCTTGCCCTTCTCCTTCAGCTCCAGGTGCTGTCTCAGCTGCCGCCGGGAGCCCAGGGGGAAGTGGGTGGAAAGAGACAGGGCCTAAGTCTCCAGAGACAAGACAAGGGGAGCCAGGCTCTGTGGCTAGCTCATCAGCCATCTGGGCGAGGTCACGCTTCATGGCGTAGGCATCCTCCCCATCTGCATAGTATTTGGGCTTCACCTCGCTGATCTCTTTCAGACATGCAAGGAGACATATTTGGCATTAAAGTTCTCTATCATGGCTCGAGAGGCTTGGTTCATCAGCTTCTGAGCTAGGCCAAGGTGCCGGTGGGAACACTTTACAGCCAGTGAGGTGATGTGTCCATGGGGCACGTCATCTGGGTCTTCTTCCATTTTGGCCAGGACATAGCCCACAATCTTCCCATTCTCGTCCTCAGCAATATAAGAGAGCTGCGGCCAGGAGAGGCCGTGGTAGAAGTAGTACTTCATCTGTAGTTCTCCGGGAGGCACAGGAGGTTGCAGTGCTGCATGTTCATCAGGTCCTCGGGCCTCGCCTTGCGGATGTTCATGACGGTGGCTGGGATCCCGGATCCCACTGGGCCCGGATCATGCGCACAGTCTGCGGCCGCCAGCCCCCGAAGCGACGCAAGCCTTTTTTTGTTTTGTTTTGTTTTGTTTTTCAAGGTAGGATCTCACTGTAGCTCATACTGACCTAGAATTCACTATGTAGTCTCAGGGTAGCCATGAACTCACTGTGATCCTCTTTCAACTCTACCTCTGGAGTGCTGGGATTAAAGGTGTGTGCCACTATGCCTGGCTCATAAACCCTTTTATTTATTGTTTGTTTTGTTTTATTTTTTAAGGTAGGGTCTCTCCCTGGCCCAGGTTGACCTGGAATTCACTATGTAGTTTCAGGCTGGCCTCAGGCTCATAGCCATCCATCTGCTTCTGCCTCCCCAGTGCTGGGATTGAAGTCATGTGCTACCAGGCTCAGCATAAAAAACTTTTTTGTTGCACAAAAATAAATACCAAGTACTTACACTCAGTAACAACAAACCAAGATGAAGATATTTTATTTATTAGAGAGAGAGAGAGAGAGAGAGAGTGAGTGAGAGTGTGTGTGTGTGTGTTTGTGTGTGTGTGTGTGTGTGTGTGTGTAAAATTGCCATGCCAGGGCCTCTTGCCACTGTAGACAAATTTCAGGTGCGTTCACCACTTTGTGCATCTGGCTTTACATGGGTACTGGGGACTTGAACCTGGACTGGCAGGCCTTGTATGCAAGTGCTTTTAACCACTGAGCAATCTCCGTAGCCCTCTGTTGCAGTTTTTTGTTTTTTGTTTTTTTTTGGACGGGGGTTGTTTAAGGTAGGGTCTTGGTATAGTTCAGACTGACCTGGAATTCACTCTATATTCCCAGGGTGGCCTTGAACTCATGGCGATCTTCCTACCTCAGCCTCCTGAGCTCTGGGATTAAAGGTGTGCACCACTGCGCCCTGCTTTTTTTTTTGTGTGTGTGTGCATGTGTAATGTGCTGTGTATGATGTATGCCCTTGAGTTGCCCCATATGCTTGTCTGCAAGGTTGCTCACTGACTGTGGCTAGAGTAGAATGTCGGGTATTCTGCTTCATCACTCTTCAACTTGGTCTTGTTTTGAGCTGGTAATTCCTTTTTTTTTTTTTTTTTTAAACGGATTCTGAAGCTTGCAGGTCCCGAAGGTTCTTGAATCTCTTCTTCCATGGGGTACTGGTTTTATAGGCATGTGTGGCCATGCCAAACTGTATTATGCAGGAACTAGAGAACTGAACTATCATCTGAGCCATTTCTCCAACCCTGTTTTTTTTTTTTTCTTATTTATTTGAGAGCGACAGACACAGAGAGAAAGACAGATAGAGGGAGAGAGAGAGAATGGGCGCGCCAGGGCTTCCAGCCTCTGCAAACAAACTCCAGACGTGTGCGCCCCCTTGTGCATCTGGCTAACATGGGACCTGGGGAACCGAGCCTCGAACCGGGGTCCTTAGGCTTCACAGGCAATCGCTTAATCGCCAAGCCATCTCTCCAGCCCCCTGGTTTGTTTTTTGAGGCAGGGTCTCACTCTAGCCCTGGCTGACCTAGAACTCACAGAGATACAAAGATCCTTCTACTTTAGCCTCCTGAGTTTTGGGGTTATAGGTATGAACCACAATGCCTGGCTCCTTTTTTGGGGAGGGGCAGTGTCTACTATATGGCTTGGGTCATCCTAGGGTTTGTCCTGCCTCATCTTCCTGAATGCTGTTATTATAGGTGAGTACCACCACTTTTTTTTTTTTTTCCCTAGGTAGGGTCTCATTGTAACCCAGGCTGCCCTGGAACTAACTCTGTAGTTCCAGGCTGCCCTTGAACTTATAGCAGTCCTCCTACCTCTTCCTCCTGAGTGCTGGGATTAAAGGTTACCATGCCTGACTCTTCAGAGTGTATTTTTTTGTTTGTTTGTTTTTGTTTTTCAAGGTATGGTCTCACTCTAGTCCTGGCTGCCCTGGAATTCACTATGTAAACTCAGGGTGGCCTCGAACTCATGGCGATCTGCTTCCCGAGTGCTGGGATTAAAGGTGTGCACCACAGCACTGGTGGAGTTCTTTTTTTTTAATATTTGTGTTTACTAGAGAGAGAGACAATATGGGTGTGCCAGGGTCTCTTGCTGTTGCAAACTCCAGACACATGCACCGCTTGTGTTTCTTTTTTTTCTAAATTAATTAATTTATTTCCAAACAGAGGAGAGAGGCAGGGAAAGAGAAAGAACGGGTGCACAAAAGCCTCTTAAGTAAACAAACTCCAGATGCATGCGCACCTTGTTCATCGGCTTTACATGGGTACTGGGGAATCAAACCTAGACTTGTAGGCTTTGCAAGCACATGCCACTCTGAGCCATCTCTCCACCTCTGTTGTAGTTAGCTCCACGTTTCTGGGACAAACTTACAGACAGACACAATTTATGGAAGGGATTTATTTCAGCTTACAAAATCCAGCGAAAACCCATTAATGGCAAAAGAAGCTGTTTACTTCCATACCTTGAAGTAGAGAGAAACAGGTGCAGCAAGCAAACACCAACAAGCAGCAAGCACGAACTCCTAGCTCAGGCTTCTCTCTCCATACCTTTGGGCTAGAATTCAGATCCACTGTCAGTGACATGCCTCTACCAGCAGAAGAATTTGCCTGCTAGGGGTTAAAAATATAAACTGATTTTTTTTTTTTTTAAAGGTTTTTTGAGGTAGGATCTCTAGTCCAAGCTGACCTGGAACTCACTATGTGGTCTCAGGGTGGCCTCAAATTCACTGTGATCCATCTACCTCTGCCTCCTGATTGCTGGGATTAAAGTTGTGTGCCACCAGGCCCAGTTGTAAACTGAATTTAAAAAAAAAAATATTCATTTGTAAACAGAGAAAGATAAAGTGGGTATACCAGGGCTTCTAGCCATTATAAATGATCACAAGCTACATGTTCTGTTCTGTGTATTTGGGTACTGGGGAATTGAACTCACATTGTTTTAACTGCTGAGCCATTTCTCTAGACCTGTAAATTAAATTTTAATAAAATATTTGAGTCTGTGGGGCCATATATTTACATTAAAACATTCAAGCTATCTATGGCCCTTGTTTTGTTATTTAAGGCAGGGTCTCACTCTAGCCTAGGCTAGCCTGGAACTCACAGCAGTCCTAACTCAGCTGCTGGGACTAAAAGCAGATACCACCACACCATGTGTAATAAAGAGCCAGAAATCATTGGTTATTTCAAATCAAAGAATTAATTGGCTGGTGTGTTGTCTTCCATCTTTCCAATAAATTGAAGTGGAGAAATTCCAGTGCTATTAGTGTTAGTTTTGGTGTTGACTCCAGTTAATACTTCTAAGTTTGCCCTATAAATACCCTCTTTTTACTTTTTTTTTTTTATTGCTGAATATCAAACCCAGGGGCTTGTGTGGGCGTGTACATGTTGGCAAGCACTTTATCACCATGCATGCTATGTCAGACCTTTTTTCCCCTTGAGTCAGGCACTCACTATCACAGGCTGGTTGGCCTTGAACTGTCAGCACTCCTTCTTTAGTCTTTTCAGTGCTGGAATTATAGGCTTGAACCACCATGTTCTGACTGTTTGTTTATTGAGACAGGGTTCCACTTTGTGCTCTTTTTTTTACAAAATTAAATTTTAATTTTGATTTTTATTTACTTATGAGAAAGAGACAGAGAGACAGAATGGGGGTACCAGGCCTTCCAGCCACTGCCAATGAACTCCAGATGCATGTGCCACCTTGTGCATCTGCCTTATGTGGGTCCTGGGAATCAAACCTGGGTCCTTTGGCTTTGCAAACAAGTGCCTTAACTCTTAAGCCATCTCTCCAGCCCCCACTGTCTTCTCTTGAACTGGCCTTGAATTCATGGCAATTCTTCCTCATCTTTTCAGGTGTTAGAATTATAGTTGTGAGCCACCATACCTGGCCCATGTTGACATCTTTACCCTAGTAAAGGTTTCTGACACATTATGCCACCCAATGTGTCTCTGGGAATGCCCTCTTTATCCTGCTTTGGCACTCATGTCAGGCTGCCTTTCTATATAGATGCTTAGTTCGCCTTGTTTAGACTCTTACACTCTATAGCTAGCCATCACTCCCTGTGTGGTCTCCCTTTTTGTTCCAGGTATGCTCTAATCTGCTCTGGACATGTCTCAGAATATATATCTGCGTTCCTTGTCTTCATTTAATGGATTTGCATGCAATGCTCAGGAACAAAAAGGGGAGATGGAAGCTTGAAGAGTATTTTTCCTCTGTATATTACTTATTTTTACTTCATTTTATTTATTTATTTATTTTTTGGCTTTTGGAGGTAGGTTCTCACTCTAGCCCAGGCTGACCTGGAATTCACTATGGAGTCTCAGGGTGGCCTTGAACTCACGGTGATCCTCCTACCTCTGCCTCCCAAGTGCTGGGATTAAAGGCGTGTGCCACCACGCCCAGCTATTTTTTGTTTATTTTTATTTATTTATTTGAGAGCGACAGAGGGAGAAAGCGGCAGAAAGAGAGAGAGAATGGGCGCACCAGGGCTTCCAGCCACTGCAAATGAACTCCAGACTTGTGCGCCCCCTTGTGCATATGGCTAACGTGGGTCCTGGGGAATCAAGCCTCGAACTGGGGTCCTTAGGCTTCACAGGCAAGTGCTTAACTGTTAAGCCATCTCTCTAGCTCCCCCCTCCTTATTTGAGATAGGGTTTCACTCTAGCCCAGGCTGACCTGGAATTCACTATGTAGTCTCAGAGTGGCCTCGAACTCATGGCAATCTTCCTACCTCTACCTCCCTAGTGCTGGGATTAAAGATATGCGCCACCACGCCTGGCCTTCCATTCCCTCCCCTCTCTGCCCCACAGATAGGGTCTCACTCTAGCCCAAGCTGACCTGGAATTCACTCTGTAGTCTCAGTGTGGCCTTGAACTCACAGGGATTTTCCTACTTCTACCTCCCAAGTGCTGGAATTAAAGGTGTGGACCATCATGCCCAGCCCAAGCTATTTTTTAAAAGTATTTTTATTTATTTGAAGGGGGGGTGGAGGACAGAGATAGATAGAGATAGAGTGAGTATGGGCACACCAGGGCCTCCTGCCACTGCAGGTAAACTTCAGATGCAGACACCACTTTGTGCATCTGGATTTACATGGGTCCTGGGAAATTGAACTCAGACCATTATGCTTTGCAAGCAAGTGCCTTGCTTTTAACTGCTGAGTCATCTCTCTAAATCCCCTCTTTTTTTTCTTTCTCTCTCTCTCTTTTTTTTTTTTTTTTTTTTTCCCCAAGGTAGGGTCTCATTCTACCCCAGGCTAACCTGGAATTCACTATGTGGTCATAGGGTAGCCTTGAACTCATGGCAATCCTTCTCCCTTTGCCTCCCAAGTGTTGGGACTGAAGGCATGTACCACATCTGGCCTCTCTGGTTTTTTGAGCTCTACTTCCTGAGTATTGGGATTACAGGTGTGAGCTATGATACCAGTTTTAAACTTTTTTTTTTTTTTCAGTTTTAAACTTTTGATCTTGGTTTTTCCAGGTTCTCCAGATAGATCCTGAGGTGACAGATGAAGAAATAAAAAAGAGGTTTCGACAGGTATAGTACTATTTCCCTGTAATAGAGTTTGAGCTTTCTGCTTTTATTTATTATCAGTTTATTTATTTATTTATTTGGTACAGAGGGAAAGAGAGAGGAAAAAAGGGCGTGCCAAGGCCTCTAGTCACTGCAAATGAACTCCAGATGCATGTGCCACGATGTGTATCTGGCTAACATGGGATCTGGAGAATTGAACCTGTGTCCTTAGGCTTTGTTGGCAAGCACCTTAACTGCTAAGCCATCTCTCCAGCCCTTCTGTTTTTTGGGGGGGGGGGAATAAGCCTTGGTTTATTTCTTCCTCCTCAACACTATGCTTTATCTTTTTTTTCCCTCAATTTTTATTAACATTTTCCATGATTATAAAAAATATCCCATGGTAATACCCTCCCTCTTCCCACTTTCCCCTTTGAAATTCCATTCTCCATCATACCTCCTCCCCATCTCAATCAGTCTCTCTTTTATTTTGATATCATGATCTTTTCCTCCTCTTATGATGGTCTTGTGTAGGTAGGGTCAGGCACTATGAGGTCATGGATATCCAAGCCATTTTATGTCTGGAGGGAACACGTTGTAAGGAGTCCTACCTTTCCTTTGGCTCTTACATTCTTTCTGCTACCTCTTCCACATTAGACCCTGAGCCTTGGAAGATGTGATCGATATGTTACTCAGTATTCCAGTCACTTCTTTCCAGCACTATGATACCTTCTGAGTCATCCCATCTGAAAAGAGAAGATTCTCTACCCAAAGTGAGAGTAGCGTTAATATAAGGGTATAAATCTTAAGAGAAGTGCCTACTGGGTAGTTTGATAAGCATAGTATATATACTTATCCAGAAATCAGCAGATGTTACACCCCTAGGGCTCATGACTTACCCCTGTTTTAAGTTTTCAGTATCAGGGATGTATCTTCCCCCCATGGAGCAGGCTTCCAGTCCAATTGAAGGGCAGTTGGTTTCCACCATGACAGACGTGCACTATTGCACCCGTTGGCTCATTTGGCCTGGCTGGCCAATTATAAGGCTTGCAGTGTCCACTGTTGAGTATCTTCACTGGTGGTATCTCTTTCTCCCATTGAACTATATGTAGAATGGCTTCTTCCAGCTTTCTGTTTGTTTTTTGAGACAGGCTTTTTTGTTTGTTTATCTGAGGTAAGATCTTACTCTAGCCCAGGCTGGCCTCTAACTCAAATTCACAGTGATCCTCCTACCTCTGCCTCCTGAGTGTGAAAATTGAAGGAGTGTGCCACCATGCCCAGTGAGACAGGCTTTTATGTAGCCCGGTCTGGCCTAGAACTTTATATGTGACCAAGGATGACTTTGAACTCAATTTCTTCCTGCCTGCTGGGATAATGGGCTTGTGCCACCATATCTGGTTTATGTGGTGCTAGGGTTAGAACGCAGGGCTTTGTGCATGGTAAGCAAAAGCTCTACAGGTCTTGAACTCAGTCCTCCTACCTCTGCCTCCCCAGTGCTGGGATTAAAGGCGTGCACCACCACGCCCTAATCATTTCTTATTACTTAGATTAATAGGGTTTTTTTTTTTTTTCCTTTCTAGGCTCTGCTCTGTCCTTAATTTTGGCACTTACCTCCGCCCCTTCCTTAGGACTTTGTTTTCTTTTATAGTGCATTAGCAATCTTTCCCAATTTAAGCTGACATTCAAGTCCTTAGTCAAAAACCTCAAAACCTTTTCTTTCTTTCTTTTTTTTTGATGTAGGGTCTCACTCTAGCCTAGGCTGACCTGGAATTCACTATGTAGTCTCAGGCTCACCTTGAAACCACAGTGATCCTCCCCCTGAGCTTCCCAAGTGCTGTGGTTAAAGGCATATACCAACTAGCTGGCAAGTTTTAAATATTTATTATTTATTTATTTATTTGCAAGCAGAGAGAGAAAGAGAATGAATAAATATGGTCATCCCAGGGCTTGCCTGCAAAGCCAAAGGACCTAGGTTCCATTTCCCAGGACCCACACAAGCCAGATGCAGAAGGTGATGCTTACATCTGGAGTTCATTTGTAGCAGTTGGAGGCCCTGGCACACCCATTCTCTCTCTCATAAAATAAATTATAATAATAGTAAAACAACACCAAAACAAATCCCAATATATTGGTTAAATGCTTAGGGATATAACTTGGTTATATAGTGTATTCTTGGCCTGCATGAGACCTTGGGCTCAATCCTCAGTGTGATTTATGCAGACATACACATATACACACATACACATACGTGTGTGTGTGTGTGTAGATAGATAAGTATTTTTTTGTTTGTTTGTTTTTTTGAGGTAGGGTCTCACTCTAGCCCAGGCTGACCTGGAATTCACTATGTAGTCTCAGGGTGGCCTTGAACTCACCGTGATCCTCCTACCTCTGCCTCCCATGTGCTGGGATTAAAGGCGTGCGCCACCACGCCCGGTGATAGATAAGTATATTGGTCATATATATGTACACAAAAAGATATAAGCCAGAGGCCTGAAGATGGGATGTGGTTTACTCTCCAGAAAAATGTCCAGAGTCATAGACCATTTTTTTAAAAATATTTTATTTATCTGGGTATGGTGGTGGACGCCTTTAGTCCCAGCACTTGGGAGGCTGATGTAGGAGGATAGCCTTGAGTTTGAGGCCACACTGAGACTATATTGTGAATTCCAGGTCAACCTGGACTGGAACAAGTCCCTACCTTGAA
The DNA here is from genome assembly GCF_020740685.1 of Jaculus jaculus. Classification (NCBI taxonomy): domain Eukaryota; kingdom Metazoa; phylum Chordata; class Mammalia; order Rodentia; family Dipodidae; genus Jaculus; species Jaculus jaculus. The sequence continues at coordinate 60,934,360 of NC_059106.1, read as the reverse complement.
AAACAAAACAAAACAAAATATCTATCTATATCTATCTATCTATCTGTCTGTCTGTCTGTCTGTCTATCTATCTATCTATCTATCTATCTATCTATCTATCTATCTTTGCAAACAGACAGAAGAGAGAAAGAGAATGGATGCACGAGGGCCTCTTGCATCTGCAAATGAACTCCAAATGCTTGCACTACTTTGTACATCTGGCTTTACATAGGTTCTGGGGAATTGAAGCCAGGTTGTTAGGCTTTGCAGGCAGGTGTCTTAAGTACTAAGCCATCTCTCCTGCTCCCATGGACCTTTTTAAAAAAATTTTTGTTGGATATGGTGGTACAAACCTTTAATCCCAAAACTTGGGAGGTAGAGGTAGGATTGCCATGAATTTGAGACCACCCTGAGACTACATAGTAGATTCCAGGTCAGCCTGGGCTAAAGTGAAACCCTACCTGGAAAAATCAAAAAAATAAAGAAAGAAAAAGAACCCATTAATAAAAAAAAAAGAACAAAGCTGAGCTGGGTGTGGTAGTGCACTCCTTTATTTATTTATTTTGTTTTTCGACGTAGGGTCTCACTCTAGCCCAGGCTGACCTGGGATTCACTATGGAGTCTTAAAGGGTGGCCTCAAATTCATGGCAATCCTCCTACCTTCGCCTCCCGAGTGGTGGGATTAAAGGTGTGCGCCACCATGCCTGGCGGTGCACTCCTTTAATCCTAGCACTTGGGAGGCAGAGGTAGGAGGATCGCCGTGAGTTTGAGGCCACTGTGAGACTACATAGTGAATTCTAGGTCAGTCTGGGCTAGCATGGGAGCCTACCTTGGAAAACAAAACAAAACAAAACAAAACAAAACAAACCACAAACCTGGGTGCAGTAGTTCACATCTATAATCCCAGAATTTTGGAGGCTAAGGTAGGAGGATTGCTGTGAGCTCCGGGTTAGCATAGACTGCATAATAAATTTCAGGTTAGTCTGGGCTAGTAAGACCCTACCTTGAAAGAAAGGAAGGAAGGGAAGGAGGAAAGGGCTGGAGAATGGCTTAGCGGTTAAGTCACTTTGCCTGCAAAGCTAAAGGACCTCAGTTTAGTTCCCCAGAACCCATGTAAGCCACATGCACAAGGTGGCCCGTGCATCAGAAGTTTGTTTACAGTGGCTGGAAGCTCTGGCGTGCCCTTTCTCTCTCTCTTAAAAATAAGAAAATTAGGGCTGGAGAGATTGGCTTAGTGGTTAAGCGCTTGCCTGTGAAGCCTAAGAACCCTGGTTCGAAGCTCGATTCCCCAGGACCCACATTAGCCAGATGCACAAGAGGGCACACACGTCTGGAGTTCGTTTGCAGTGGCTGGAGGCCCTGGCGTGCCCATTCTCTCTCTCTCTCTATCTGCCTCTTCCTCTCTCTGTCTGTCACTCTCAAATAAATAAATAAAAACAAAAAAATAAAAAAAAAAAGAAAATTAAAGAAAAAAGTTAAAAAGGAAGGAAGGAAGTTAGAAGAAAGAAGAAAGAAAGAAAAGAAAAGACTAGCACAGTGAATACTCATCTAGTCACTGTCAAATGTCCAAGTTGCTTCATTGCCTATTGATGAATCAAACTTTGCTCTTACATTGTAGTTGTCTATATTGGTGCATCCTGACAAAAATCAAGATGATGCTGACAGAGCACAGAAGGCTTTTGAAGGTATTTGTAAATTTACCTGCTTTTGAATAATTTTCAATGCTAGGGACTGACTGGTCATGAATGATGAAGAAGCTATGGATTTTAGTGAAACAGTCATTTAAGCTGACTGCTAGTGTTTAGGTAGTAGTCCTTGGGGACTGGGGCTGTAGCTTACTGGTAGAGCACTGGTAGAGCCTAGCATGCTGAGATGAGACCCTAGGTTCAATCCCCCAGCACTACAGAAACAAGAAAGTACATCTTAACTTTCCTTTGTTAATACTTTTATGTGTCTACAAGTATACCTTTAATGCATAGGATCTTTTTTCCTTTGAACATAAAGTAGGAAAGATTATCACTGTGTTAAGTCTAGATATATGGTATATTTTGCCTGGAGTATACATTTAATTTTTCCAAGGCTTTAAGATCATTGCTCTGGTTGTATATTTCTTTTTTTAATTTGGTTTAACCACAGTAAATAATTTAACCATGCAGGGAATGCTTTTAGATAGTGCCAGTCCATTTTCACTGCTGAGTATAGCTCAGACTTTCAGAGGGTGTTTGCAGAAACAGTTAATTTCAATGTTTTGCATTAGCTGTGGACAAAGCTTACAAGTTGCTACTGGATCAGGAACAAAAGAAGAGGGCCCTGGATGTAATTCAGGCAGGAAAAGAATACGTGGAACACACTGTAAGTATTTATAGTGCTGCTGTGTTTATAGGAAGTACCAGAAAGCCTTGGGCACCTTGTATAGGGTAAATGTAACATAGTGGCACTTTCCACATAACTTATATATCATTTCTACCACTTATCTGTGGTGGTCATGAATAGTGGGTGCCTGAAGCTAGCAGTCACTTGTAAGAGAAGAGCTCAGGGTGAGGAATGGCTAGGACACTGCTCCTCCTACTTGCCCTACCAGTTCCATGTTGTGGAGAGGGCCACTCGGTTACCTCCTTTCTGACTGTGAGTAGAAAAGTGGGGTGGCCATATGATGCATGACTCTTGATTTTTCTACCTCTCTGTGTAGGGTTTGAAAATACAGGTTTGGGAAAGTGATAAGGAGGTATGCATACATTTTTAAAAGTAAGAGTAGTACATATACTTGGAAGGACTCAGTTGAAAGGAATTCAGTTAAGAGCTTTTTTTTTTTTTTAGATAGGGTGTCACTATAAAAAGCCTATCTCAGCCTTCTGTGTATTGGGAATATAGGTGTATGCTATCATATCGCACTAGAAAGATTTCTTTTTTGCTTTGTTTTTTCCTTTTTTAATTTTTTCTTTTTGGTTTTTCGACATAGGGTTTCACTCTGGGCCAGGCTGACCTGGAACTCACTATGTAGTGTCAGAGTAGCCTCAAAATAATGGCGATCCTCCTACCTCTGCCTCCTGAGTCTGGGATTAGAGGCATGTGCCACCATGCCCAGCTGATTTCTTTTTTTTAGACAGGATCTCATGTAGTCCAGGTTGGCCTTGAATTTACTGTGTAGTTTATGCTGGCCTTGAATTCCTGGTAACCCTCTACTTACCAGTTACTAAGATTATACGTATTCACCACTATGCCCAGAGAGAAAGCACTTTATTTATTTATTTTTTCTGAGGTAGGGTCTTCTCTAGCCCAGGCTGACCTGGAATTCATTATGTAGTCTCAGTGTGGCCTCGAACTCACAGCGATCCTCCTGAGTGTTGGGATTAAAGGTGTGTGTCACCATGCCTGGCTCTTTTTTTTTTTTTTTTTGAGGTGGGTCTCTAGTTAGCCCAGGTGGACCTGGATGTCATTAGGTAGACTCAGGCTGGCCTCGAACTCATGGCAATCCTCCTACCTCTGCCTCCCAAGTGTTGGGATTAAAGGCATGTTCCATCATGCCTGGCAGAAAGCACTTTATTTTTGTTTTATACTTGCTGATGCAAGAATCTTGAGTCCATTTATAAGAGCTCTTTCAATGGGTAGTGAACATGGAGTCAGTCTTTGTGTGTGTGTGTGTGTGTGTGTTTCATTATGTTTGGGAAGGGGGCCAGCTTTTGTTTTGAAGAGCTTTGGAATCTGAAATAAGTATACAGTCAATAATATTGATGATGATGAATCTAATTTAGATGAAGAAAATGATGGGGAAATTTAGAAAGCAGAGAAAGAGCTATAACTATGCCTTGCTAATTGTGTTGAAAGTGGCATTTGTACTTGATAGAAATCAGAAAAACTATATGATAATTTCTCTTTAAGTTACCGTGTATTTTGCTTGTAAGGAAGTTGTCCTTAGACCTTATAACCAGAAGGTGGCAGTAAGATCTTTCTTAATTTGAAGGCACTTGGCTTTTTCATTGTATAATAGGTTATTTAATACAGAATAGTGTCAATCTTTACAGTTTAAAAAAATTTTAATTTACTGTATTTCAGAGATAGATAGATGCATGTGCCATCTTGTACATCTGGCTTTCGTGGGTACTGGGGAATTGAACCTAGGTCCTTTGACTTTGCAGGCAAGTGCCTCAACTACTAAGCCATCTCTCTGGCCCCTTAGAATTTTTTAAAGTTTACTGTATTTATTTGAAAGAGGCATATGGGGGGGGCAGAATAGTGTCAATCTTGTGTGAATAAGTATTTTTTTTATTTTTTATTTATTTATTTATTTTTTACTTTTTTTTTTTTTAATTTGTTTGAGAGCGACAGACACAGAGAGAAAGACAGATAGAGAGAGAGAGAGAGAATGGGCGCGCCAGGGCTTCCAGCCTCTGCAAACGAACTCCAGACGCGTGCGCCCCCTTGTGCATCTGGCTAACGTGGGACCTGGGGAACCGAGCCTCGAACCGGGGTCCTTAGGCTTCGCAGGCAAGCGCTTAACCGCTAAGCCATCTCTCCAGCCCAGTATTTTTTTTAAATCTTAGTGGTGGCTAAAGTGGTGAACATTATCAGTTAATATAATGTGAAAATTATTGAACTGGACGTGGTGGCACATGCTTTTAATCCCATAACTTGGGAGGCAGAGGTAGGAGGATCACTGTGAGTTTGAGCCTAGCCTGGGGATATAGAGTGAGTTCCAGGTCAGCCTGGGCTAAAGTAAGACCCTGCCTTGAAAAAACTGAACCAAAACAACAACAACAACAATATATATTTCAGGGAGTTTACAGTAAAAGTGATCAATAGTGGAATTTTAGAAATACTGTTTACACTTAAAATTACAAATGCAGACAGTTGTATTTTCTGTGCTATTGACTATGTAACCACAAGTTAAGAAAGATAAATGGTAATCTGCTAACCATCTTTAAGGCTATTTGAATATGCTTGGTCTTTTGAGTTGGAACAACCCTCCTGGTGTTTGCCTCTCATCCTTTCTGGTAGATTGGGTTTTAAGTGAGTTTAGTAAAAGAACCCAAGGTTCCTACTTCTCCTTGGTTGAATAATAATAGTTATTATTATTGATGAGGGAAGGACTCGTTCTTTTTGTTTTTTGCCTCTGCCTTAATACAAACTTTTGTTATGTTTATACCTACAGAAAAGTACACATATTATATGACTACAGCTCAGCAGATATTCTTAAAGTATGGGTGCTTATCTTTTGATGAAAAAAATTCTTTTTAGGTTAAAGAGCGAAAAAAACAATTAAAGAAGGAAGGAAAACCTACAAACGTGGAGGAGGATGATCCAGAGCTGGTGAGTTAAGCATGGGGAAAACCACTTTTTTCTTAGTGATATTGACTGGTGGGTTAAGGACAGGGAAGGCTCACTAAAAGCATCTCATGTAAATGTACATTCATTCATGCTTCTTGTTTATTTTATTTATTTGGTTGGTTGGTTGGTTGGTTTTTTTTTTGTTGTTGTTGTTGTTTTGTTTTTCAAGGTGGGGTCTCACTCTGGTCCAGGCTGACCTGGAATTAACTCTGAAGTCTCAGGGTGGCCTTGAATTTACAGTGATCCTCCTACCTCTGCCTCCCGAATGCTGGGATAAAAGGGGTTGTTTGGTTTTTTTAAGGTAAGATCTCCAACTAGCCCAGGCTGACCTGGAATTCACTATATAGTCTTAGGGTGACCTTGAACTCACAGTGATCTCTACCTCTGCCTCAAATGCTGGGATTAAAGGTGGCTTTATTTGTTTGTTTTAATGAGAGATTGAGACAGAGAGGATTGGTGTGTCAAGGCCTTCTACCAACTGCAGTTAAACTCCAGACATGTATACCAACTAGTGGCATATGCAACCTTATGCTTTTAAAATATTTTTATTTATTTACTTGAGATAGACAAAGAAAATGGCATGCCAGGGCCTCTAGTCACTGCAAACGAACGCCAGATGGATGTGCCACCTTGAGCATTTGGCATACTTGGGTCCTGGGGAATTGAACTCAGGTTCTTTGGCTTTGCAGGCAAGCACCTTAACTGCTAAGTCATTCCTCTAGCCCCCCCCCCTTTATTTTTTGTTTATTTTTATTTGTTTATTTGAGAGCAACAGACAGAAAGAGGCAGAGAGAGAGAATGGGCGCACCAGGGCCTCCAGCCACTGCAAACAAACTCCAGATACATGCACCCCCTTGTGCATGTGGCTAATGCTGGTCCTGGGGAATCGAGCCTTGAACCGGGGTCCTTAGGCTTCACAAGCAAGTGCTTAACCGCTAAGCCATCTCTCTAGCCCTCTAACCCCCTTCTTAAGCCATCCCTCTAACCTCCTCCTTGTTTCTTTATATATTTTATTTATTTATTTATTGTAGTTTTTTAAAAAAATTTTTATTAACATTTTCCATGATTATAAAATATATCCCATGGTAATTCCCTCCCTCCCCACCCCCACACTTTCCCGTTTGAAATTCCATTCTCCATCATATTACCTCCCCATTACAATCATTGTAATTACATATATACAATATCAACCTATTAAGTATCCTCCTCCCTTCCTTTCTCTACCCTTTATGTCTCCTTTTTAGCTATTTTATTTATTTGTTTGAGAGAAAGAGTATGTCTGTGTTACTTGACATGCCAGGGCCTCTTACTACTGCAGACTTTTTTTTTGGTTGCTTTGTTTGGTTTTTAATCTAGTATGTATGTATGTATGTATGTATGTATGTATGTATGTATTTATTTATTTATGGGGGCACAGATAGAGAATGGACACACCAGGGCCTGTTACCTTGTGTATCTGGCTTATGTGAGTCCTGGTGAATTGAACCTGAGTCCTTAGACATTACAGGCAAGTGCTTTAACCTCTAAGCAGTCATGCCAACCTTTGTTTTAAGGAATGACCTTGAACTTTTTTTTAATTTTAATTTTTTATTTATTTGAGAGAGAGATAATGAGTGCACCAGTCTCCAGCCACTGCAAATGAACTCTAAATGCGTGTGCCAACCATGTGCATAGGACTTATGTGGGTGCTGGGGAATTGAACCTGAGTCACTAGGTTTTGCAAGCAAGCACCTAGCTAGGCATCTCTGTAGCCCCATTTATTTATTTATTTATTTATTTATTTATTTTGAGATAGGGTCTCATTCTAGCTCAGGCTGACCTGGAATTCACTATGCAGTCTTAGGCTGGCCTGGAACCCACTATGATCCTCCTACCTTTGCCTCCCAAGTGCTGGGATGAAAGGCGTGTGCCACCATACCCGGCTCCAAAATTTATTTTTTTAATTATTATTTTGTTGTTGCTTATTTTTATTTATTTATTTGAAAGCAACAGACAGAGAGAGAAAGAGGGAAATACAAAGAGATAATGGGCACACTGTGGCCTCTAGCCACTGCAAATGAACTGCAGACGTATGCGCCCCCTTGTGCATCTGGCTAACATGGGTCCTGGGGAATTGAGCCTTGAACTGGGGTCCTTAGGCTTCACAGGCAAGGGCATAAACCACTAAGCCATCTCTCCAGCCCTGTTATTTATTATTTTGTTTTTTTGTTTTTTGTTTTTTTCCCCCAAGGTAGGGTCTCACTCTAGTCCAAGCTGACCTGGAATTCACTGTGTAGTATCAAGGTGGCCTTGAACTCATGGTGATCCTCCTGTCTCTGCCTCCCGAGTGCTGGGATTAAAGGAGTGCGCCACCATGCCCGGCTTTTTTTTTTTTTTTTTCCTTAAACTTCTGTTTTTTGAAGGTAAGTTCTTGCTTTAGCCTAGGCTGAACTGGAATTTATTTTTATTTTATTTATGTTAGAGAGAGAAAGAGAAATTTATTTATTTTATTTTATTTTAGTTTGGATTTTTTGAGGCAGGTTTTATTGTAGCCAAGGCTGGCCTGGAATTTACTATATAGTCTCGGGGTACCGCAAACTCAACTCTGCCTCCTTGGTGCTGAGATTAAAGGTGTGGTCTACCATGCCCAGCTTTTTTATTAGAAAATCTTTTTTTATTAACTTTATTTATTTGAGAGAGAGGGAGAGAAGCAGAGAGAGAGAATGGGCATGCAGCTGCTGCAGACAAACTCCAGATGCATGTGCCACCTTGTGCATCTGCTTACCTGGGTTCTGGGGAATAGAGCCTAGGTCCTTTGGCTTCACAGGCAAATGCCTTAACCTCTAAGCCATCTCCCCAGACCTCCCCCTTTTCTTTAAATAAATATTGTATTTTTATTTATTTGAGAAAGATAGGCAAAGAAAGAGGGGGAGAATGGGCATGCCAAGGCCTCTAGCCACTGCAGTCAAACTCCAGACACATGTGCCACCTTGTCTGTCTGCCTTATGTGAGTACTGGGGAATCAAATATGTGTCCTTAGGCTTCATAGTCAAACACCTTTACCGCTAAGCCATCTTTCCAGCACCTGTTCACCCTTGTATTAACAGTGTTATGGTCATTTCTTTGAATGTATATCTATTGAAAGGAGTTTGCAGGTGACTATTTTATAAACCACATGTGTAAAATGTTATCTTTTTTGTTTTTTTCTTGAGATAGGCTCTTGCTGTAGCTCAGGCTGACGTGGATTTCACTATGTAGTCTAGGCTGACCTTGAACTCAGGGCGATCCTCCTACCTCTGCCTCCCCAAGTACTGGGATTAAAGGCATGCACCACTGTGCCCAGCTTTATTTATTTATTTTAAAATATTTATTTATTTACTTTAGGGAGAATGGTCATGTCGGGAGATGCATTTGCTACCTTGTGTATCTGGCTTTACATGGGTACTAGGGAATCGAACCTGGGTCTTTTGGCTTTGCAGGCAAATGCCTTAACTACTAAGCCATCTCTCCAGTCCTATTTATTTTTGAAGCAGAATCTTACTTTGTAACCCAGGATGCCTTTCAACTCATGGCAGTTCTCTTATTTTATCCTTCCAATTGCTAGGATTAAAGGTGTGTACCACTATGCCCTGATCTGCTTTTAATTTTTTTTGAAATATATTGGAAACTTAGATACTTGTGAAGCAATATGACCATAAGATCCTAGCTATATACATACACAATAGATATTATGTTGGACTTTTCCTATAACTGATTTACTGATAAATACTTGTTTCTTTGTTTATTTGTTTTTTCAAAGTAGGGTCTCACTCTAGCTTAGGTTGACCAGGAACTCACTCTGTAGCCCAGACTGGCCTTGAACTCATTGCAAACCTCCTACCTGTGCCTCCTAAGTGCTAGGATTAAAGGATTTTAGAAACAGTGTCTTGCTATTTTGTCAAACTCACAAGTACTACATTGGCCTCCTGAATGCTGGTATCACAGGCTTGCATCTCTATGCTTGGTCATCAGGAATTATTTAATTTAGTTATTTTAAAAGATATTCTTGGGTCTGGAGAAATGGCTTAGTGGTTAAGACACTTGCCTGTGAAGCCTAAGGACCTATGTTCAACTCTCCAGATCCTATGTAAGCCAAATGCACAAAGGTGAGGAAACACAAGGTTGTACATGCCCACTAGTGGCACAAGTGTCTGGAGTTTGATTGCAGTGGCTGAGGTCCTGGCATGCCAATTTCCCCCCCACCCCCTCAAAAAAAATCTTGGGCTGAAGAGATGGCTTAGCAGTTGAGGCACTTGACTGCAAAACCTAAGAACCCAGGTTTGATTCCTCAGTATCCACATAGGCCAGATGCACAATGGTTCCTGTGTCTAGAGTTTGCAGTGGCTAGAGGCCCATTCTCTCTCTCTCTCAAATAAAAAAGAAAGATATTCTTGCATATACATCTGGAGTTCATTAGCAAAGTGGCTGGAGGTCTTGGCATGCCCATTCTCTTTTCTCTTTTATCTGCCTTTCTTTCACTCTCAAGTAAATAAATATATAAATAAAATATTTATTTCCTATAGAAAGGTATTTTTTTTTGTTTTGTTTCTTCTATTTTTATTTATTTGACAGAGAGAGAATGGGCACACCAGGGCCTCCAGCTGCTGTAAACGAATACCAGATACATGTGCCACGTTGTGCATCTAACTTACATGGGTCCAGAGGAATCAAACCTGGGTCCTTTGGCTTTGCAGGCAAGTGCCTTAATGGCCAAGCCATCCCTCTAGCACTAAAATATTTTTTAAAAGAAGATATTCTTTTTCTTTTAAAATATTTTATTTATAAGAGAGCAAGAGAGAGAGGCAGATACAGACTAAGAGAATGGCTGTGCCATGGCCTCCAGCTGCTGTAAACTGCAGACACGCCACTTTGTATATCTGGCTTACGTGAGTATTGGGGAGTCGAACCTGGGTCCTTAGGCTTCTCAAGCCTTAATGCTAAGCCATCTCTCCAGCCCCCTAAAAAGAAGGTATTTTTAGCCGGGTGTGGTGGTGCATGCCTTTGATCCCAGCACTTGGGAGGCAGAGATGGGAGAACTGGCATGAGTTTGAGGTCACCCTGAGAATGCAGAGTGAATTCCAGGTCAGCCTGGGCTAGAGTGAGACCCTACCTCAAAAAAACAAGAAAAAAAAAAAAAGAAGATATTCTTAATTATTTGAGAGAAAGAAATGTGGAGAGTTGGGTGTGTTTGTGTTTATGAGTCCATCAGGACCTTTTGATTTTTAATATTTATTTATTTGGAAGCAGGCATACAGAGAAAGAAAGTAAGTCTAAGCATGCCAGGGCCTGTAGCCACCAGACGCATGCACCACCATGTGCATCTGCCTAACATGGCTACTGGAGAACCCAATGTGGGTCCTTATGCTTTGCAGGCAAGCACTTTAACCACTAATTCATCTCTCCAGCCCAACACCATAAATTTTTGTAAGACATATACATTAAGTAACTATAGTCATGATAGGAGCTGACATGGACAGCTTTGGGAACAGTGCAGTGACTTTTGGCCAGTCATGGTGCTCCAGTTGCATTTTTACAGAAGCATTGGCTTGCTTAGTACACATCTTTCTTTTTCTCTATTTCTCTCTCTCTCTTTCTGTCTCTCTCTCTCTCTCTCTTTTTGAGGTAGGGTCTCAATCACTCTAGCCCAGGCTGACATGGAATTTATTATGAAGTCTCAGGTGGCCTTGAACTCATGGCATTACTCCTACCTTTGCCTCCCAAGTGCTGGGATTAAAAGCGTGCGCCACCACACCTGACTGGACATCTCTTGAGATCCTACTTCATTGTTAATATCTGATTATCTCACTAACCTGAAAAGCTGTCATCTTAAGTCCTATTGTATACTTAATCTTTTTGTTACTGTTTTGAGACAGGGTCTCACTGTACTGGAACTCACTCTGTAGCCCAGGCTAGCCTCAAATTCACAGCAATCCTCCTACTTTAGCCTGCTTGGGAAGAAAACATTCTAAAGATAGAATAAATACCAAATTTCTGTTCTAAGAACTATTCAGTGCTGGAGAGATGGCTCAGTGGTTACCTGATAGCCTGGGTTTAATTCCCACTACCCACGTAAACTGGCACATGTGAATGAGATACATAAAGTGGCACAAGTGTCTGGGGTGCATTTCTAGTTTCAGGAGGCCATGTCCATTTTCTCTCCTTGCAAATAAACAATAAAATCATTAATAAAGAAAGCAAGCAAACAAAAAACAACTATTGGGCCTGGCATGGTGGTGCACACCTTTAACCCCAGCACTCAGGGGGCCAAGGGAAGATTGCTGTGAGTTCAAGGCCAGCCTGAGAGTACATAATGAATTCTAGGTCACCCTGGGCTACAGTGAGATCCTACCTTAAAGATCAAAAAAGGGCTGGAGAGATCACTTAGTGGTTAAGGCACTTGCTGTGAAGCCTGAGGACCCAGGTTCCATTACCCTGTGCCCACAAACTACTGGGTTAGGTGTGGTGGTGCACTTCGGTAATCACAACATACTTGGGAGACTGAGGCAGGGGGATTGTTGTGAATTTTAGACAATTCTGGACTATACAGCAAGACCTTGTTTCAACCAAACAAATACATAGGGGTTGGAGCCTGGTGTGGTGATGCATACCTTTTATCCCAGCACTCCAGAGGCAGTGGTAGGATCACTATGAGTTCAAGGCCACCCTGAGACTACATTGTGAATTCCAGGTCAGCCAGGGCTGGAGTGAAACCCTACCTTGAAAAACAAAAACAAAACAAATCAAAAGCTGAGCATGGGGGCTGGAGAGATGGCTTAGCGGTTAAGCACTTGCCTGTGAAGCCTAAGGACACTGGTTCGAGGCTCGATTCCTCAGGACCCATGTTAGCCAGATGCACAAGGGGGCGCATGCATCTGGAGTTCGTTAGCAGTGGCTGGAAGCCCTGTTGCGCCCATTCTCTCCCTCTCCCTCTCCCTCTTCCTCCCTCCCTCCCTCCCTCTCTCTCTCTCTGTCTCTCTCTCTCTGTCTCTCTGTCTCTTTCTCTCTCTGTTACACTCAAATAAATAAATAAAAATAACCAACAAAAAAAGCTGAGCATGGTGGCTCACACCTTTAATCCTAGCACTTGGGAGGCAAAGGTAGGAGGATTGCCATGAGTTCAACGCCAACCTGAGAATACATAGTAAAGTCCAGGTCATCCTGGACGAGAGTGAGACCCTGCTTTGAAATAGCAATAAAGAACTGCAGGAGCTCTGTATACTGCTTTAAACACTTAACATGCCAACAGTGAAGTGAGATGGGCTGCAGGGTTAGGAAACTTACCTAGAAGCACAGACCTGTACAGCAGATAACAGCGAGAGCTAGAGACCCTGCCTCAGACAAGGTGGACTGACAGCTAAAAGTTCAAAAATACTTCTACCTCCACGTGGGTGCTGTGGCAGATACATGCCTGTACTCACACAGTTGAATGCATACACACATGCTTTAAAACATAAGAAGAGGGCTGGAGAGATGGCATATATATATATATATATATATAAAATTTATTTATTTATTTGAGAAAGAGTTAAGAGAGAATGGGGGAACCATGGCAAATGAACTCCAGACTCATGTACCACTTTGTGCTTCTGGCTTTATGTGGGTAGTAGGAAATTGAACCCAGGTCCTTAGGCTTTTCAGGCAAGAGGAAAATACCCTCTAAAATCTCAAGTGCTATAGGATTGTGTGTGTGTGTTTTCGAGGTAGGGTCTCACTTTAGCCCAGGCTGACCTGTAACTTACTTTGTAGCCCCAGAGGTCCAGAGCTCAAGGTGACTATTCTTTGTTTTTGGTTTTTCAAGGTAGGGTCTCACTCTATCCCAGGCTGACCTGGAATTTACTGTATAGTCTCAAGTTGGCCTTGAACTCATAGTGATCCTCCTGCTTCTGCCTCTCGAGTGGGATTAAAGGCATGAGCTACCAAGTCCTGCTCAAGATGATTATTCCATCTCAGCCTTTGGGAATGCTGGGATTAAAGGCACGTGCCATAATACCTGGCAGGTTTTTTTCTTACAAGTACTTTTTACCAGAGCCAGGTTCCTCCAAAGCATCTGTATGTTGCAGAAAGATCTTATAGACAGTTGAGTTATTTATCTCCCAAAAGCGATAATGTTGTTCACTGGTTTTCCTTAAAGGACCTCTTTTTTCTTGCTGGGTTCTAATCCTTTGGGCTTCAATTCTAAATGATTGATTCAGCATTGGTAGTAAAATATTTGCTTTTCTTTTGTCCTTAATTTCCTTGTAGTTCAAACAAGCAGTATATAAACAGACCATGAAACTGTTTGCTGAGCTGGAAATTAAAAGAAAAGAGAGAGAAGCCAAAGAAATGCATGAAAGGTACATGTTCCTATATTAATTTAAATCCTGTCTAAATGCTTAGATTAACAAACATTGGTCTCTGGGAATTTTCCTAATGAAGAAGCTAGGTAGCACATCATTTAAAAAAGTAAGTTATAGCTGTTTCCCATCTTACAAGATGGTAGGTGAAAAGTCCGAGAAAGCAGACACTGAGAAGAAACCTGCAGTCAAGAAGGCTGATGCTGTAGACAGGGCTAAAAAGGGTGACCCTAAGGTTACAAAGCCAAAGAAGGGGAAGCTCCACTGCCGCCGGAACCCGGTCCTGGTGAGAGGAATTGGCAGGTACTCCTGATCAGCTATGTATTCCAGAAAGGCTCTGTACAAGAAGAAGTACTCAACTGCCAAATCCAAGGTTGAAAAGAAAAAAGGGAAAAGGTTCTTGCTATGGTCACAAAACCAGTCGGTGGTGACAAGAATGGAGGTACCCGCGTGGTTAAGCTTTGTAAAATGCCTATGTATTATTCTACTGAAGACGTGCCACAGAAGCTGTTGAGCCATGGCAAGAAACCCTTCGGTCAGCATGTGAGACGCTGCGTGCCACCATCACTCCCGGGACCATCCTGATCATCCTCACAGGACACCACAGAGGCAAGAGAGTGGTTTTCCTGAAGCATCTGGAAAGTGACTTATTACTTGTGACTGGACCCCTCTCTCTCAATCGAGTTGCTCTGCATAGAACACACCAAAAGTTTGTCATTGCCACTTCCACAAAAATTGATATCAGCAAAGTTAAAATTCCTAACCACCTCACTGATGCTTACTTCAAGAAGAAGAAACTGCGGAAGCCCAGGCAATCAGGAAGGCGAGATCTTTGACACAGAGAAGGAGAAATACGAGATTACAGAGCAATGCAAGGTGGATCAGAAAGCTGTGACTCTGAAAATTTTGCCAAAGATCAAAGCTGTTCCTCAGCTCCAGGGCTACCTGCAGTCGGTTTTGCTCTAATGAATGGAGTTTATCCTCACACGTTGGTGTTCTAAGTTTCTTACTAAGAACCTAATTAAACAACTGATAAATTGGAAAAAAAAAAAAAAAGTAAGTTACAGAGGGCTGAGAATATAGGTGAGTGGTAGAGTGCTTGCCTAGCATATAAGAAACCATTCTGAGCTAATCATCAGTATAAGACATTTTCTGCTGATTTTTGGGAAGTACTAAATAGAACTGTCCTTGGGGATTTTAAGTACTGTGTTTTCTTTCTTTCTGTTTTGAATAAAATACAGTTTCTAAAGCTATTGTTATTGAGGTCAGAATCTTTTGGGGGCTACAGTTGCAGTTTTGGTGTGTGTGTAGTATTGCATAATGTAGTCACTTATAAATGTTATTCTAAACCGGGTGTGATGGCTCACATCTTTAATCTCAGCACAGAGAGGCAGAAGTAAGAGGATTGCTGTGAGTTCAAGTCCACCCTGAGACTAAACAGTGAATTTTAGGTTGCCCTGAGCTAGAGTGAAACTCTACCTCGATACCCCCCCCCAAAAAAAAATGTTATTCTACGCCAGGCATGGTGGCACATGCCTTTAATCCCAGCACTTGGGAGGCAGAGGTAGGAGGATCACCATGAGTTCAAGGCCACCCTGAGGCTACATAGTGAATTCCAGGTCAGCCTGAGCTAGAGTGAGACCTTACCTTGGAGGAAAAAAAAAGTTATTCTAAAGTATGATTATGATTTCCTTTGATTATCAGGAAAATATTTGAGGTTGCTAGGTGTGGTGGCACAAACCTGTAATCCCAACTCTTGGGAGTGAGAGATGGGATAGGGAGTTCAAGTTCATTCACATATAGCAAATTCAAAGCCAGTGCGACTTAGGTGAATTTCTGCCTCAAAAAAGAAAAGAAAGAGGGCTGGAGAGATGGCTTAGTGGTTAAGCGCTTGCCTGTGAAGCCTAAGGACCCCGGTTCGAGGCTCGGTTCCCCAGGTCCCACGTTAGCCAGATGCACAAGGGGGCGCATGCATCTGGAGTTCGTTTGCAGAGGCTGGAAGCCCTGGCATGCCCATTCTCTCTCTCTACATCTGTCTTTCTCTCTGTGTCTGCCCCTCTCAAATAAATAAATAAATAATTAATTAAAAAAAAAAAAAAGAAAGAAAGAAGGAAAAAGACATAATGATATTAATTTGGTTTCTGTATTTTGCATTGTTGACTACTGTTTAGGAATAGTCAGATTTTATTAGTTGAATTGTTTAAAATGACTTTATTTCAGGATTAGATTTTGTTCAGAGATCATCTTGATCAAGGACCTCTGCTATTACAATTCTAGCATATGATTACCTATGTTTTCCACATAGCCCCTAACTTCAGAATACTGTTGGCCAGGCTTTAGTTATCTTATCTGTATATCAGGGTTGTTTTTTTTTTTTTTTTTTTTTTTTTTTTTTTTTTTTTTTTTTTTTGGTTTTTCGAGGTAGGGTCTTACTTCAGCCCAGGCTGACCTGGAATTCACTATGGAGTCTCAGGGTGGCCTCGAACTCAAGGCAATCCTCCTAACCTCTGCCTCCCGAGTGCTGGGATTAAAGGCATGCGCCACCACGCCTGGCTAGGGTTGTTTTTTAAGATTTTTATTTATTTATTTACTTATTTATTTATTAGAGAGAGAGAGTGAGAGAGAATGGGCACACCAGGGTCTCTAGCCACTGCAAACGAACCCCAGACGCATGTGCCATCATATGCATCTGGCTTATGTGGGACCTGGAGAATCGAACCTGGGTCCTTAGGCTTTGTAGGCAAGCACCTTATCTGCTAAGCCATCTCTCCAGCCCAGGGATGTTTATACCGTGACCATACCCCTGCCCATGGCCCCACCTTCATGTTTTAGAATAAGACCTTCATGAAAATGCTTTGAGCCCTTTGCTGACAGTTGTCTTTATAGACTTCTAAGGAATTCATTAGCTTTATGTGTCTCATTTTGTACACTCATGCCTTACCTTTCATGTTAAAAGTCCGTGAGTATCATATAAGTCCTGTGTTTGGCTTTTTCTCATAGGAAACGACAAAGAGAAGAGGAGATTGAAGCTCAAGAAAAAGCCAAACGAGAAAGGGAATGGCAGAAAAACTTTGAGGTAAGTTGCCAAAGGAAGTTTGATTCCAGGGATATTTCTAGGATTGTTCTGAGGCAGACAGAAGGCAATGGGATGTGGGAAGAGTGGGAGAAGTAGGCCTGTTACAGCTTCCTGTGAGCTCTTCTGCCCTGGGAAGAGCAGTGGTAGGAGCAGTTCCCAAATAGTCCCAAGGAAAGTGAGTTGCTTCTTTATTATTACTATCTTATTTTGGTTTTTCAAGGTAGGGTCTTGCTCTAGCCCAGGCTGACCTGGAATTCACTATGTAGACTCAAGGTGGCCTCAAACTCACAGGAATCCTCCTATCTCTGTCCCTCAGGTGCCAGGATTAAAGGCATGCACCACTACACCAGGCCTTTATTTTATTTTATTTTGGTTTTTCTTTCCTTCCCCCCCCCCCCCAGTGGTTTTTCAGAAGCAGGGTCTTACTCTAGCCCAGGCTAACCTGGAACTCTCTCACTCTTATAGTCCTAAGGGCTAGCCTTGAACTCAGCAATTCCCCTATCTCAGCCTCCCAAGTGCTGGGATTAAAGACATGTGCCATGATGTCTGGCCCACCTTAATTTTTTTTTAAATTTATTTATTTGCAAGCAGAGAGAGAGTATTGGTATCCCAGGGCCTCTTGCTACTGCAAACAAACTTCAGCCACATGCGCCACTTTGTCCACATCTGCCTTACGTGGGCACTGGGGAATCAAACCCAGGTCGTCAGGCTTGACAAGCAAGCACCTTTAACCACTGAGCCACCTCTCCAGCCCCCACCTTATTTTCTGAGATAGAATCTCTTGATGAATCTGGAATTTACTGATTGATCTAGACTGGCTAGCTAGTAAATCCACTTCCCCATTGCTGGGATCACAGGCATTTCATATGGGTGCTAGGTTTATGAACCCATATCCACATGCTTGCAAGTACTTTACCCACTAAGCCTCAAACCCTATAACAGATTTTTCATTTTTATGTGTTTAGAGGCAAGGTCTTATATCGCTCATGCTGGTTCACTATACAGAAAACTTGTTATATAGCCAAGGATAACTTTTGTTTGTTTGTTTGTTTTTGTTTTTGTTTTTTCAAAGTAGGGTTTCACTCTGGCCCAGACTGACGTGGAATTCACTATGTGGTCTCAGGGTGGCCTTGAACTCATGGCAGTCCTCCTACCTCTGCCTCCTGAGTGGGATTAAAGGCATGTGCCACCATGCCCTGCCCAGCTAGCTAAGGATACTACTGACCCTTCACCCTATTCTAACTGTTGGGATTATAGGTATATGCCACCATATGCCCAGCTAGAAACTGAGATTCTTGTGACCCCCATTCATTGTCCTTGCAAAATTTGTGGCTTTGGGATTTGATTCCTCTTTGATACCCTGGGTATATACTCCCAAGTGCATGGCCCATGTATTAATCAGGGTTCTTTTTTTTTGTTGTTGTTGTTTTTCAAGGTAGAGTCTCGATCTAGCCTAGACTGACCTGGAGTTCCTACCTCTACCTCCCAAGTGCTGGGATTAAAGGGATGTGCATCCACACCCAGCTGAACAAATTGTATTAAAAGGGGAATTTGCCACACCTTTAATTCCAACAGCGAGAGGATCACTGTGAGTTGCAGGATAACCTGAGACTACATAAGTGAATTCCAGGTCACCCTGGGCTAGAGTAAGACCCTACCTCAAAAACGAAAAGGGCTGGGGAGTTAGTTCAGTGGTTAATGTGGTTAATGTGCTTGACTGCAAAACCTACGGTCTGGAGTTTGATTCCTCAGTACCCAGATAAAGCCAGATGCATAAAGTGGTGCATGTACCTGAGTTTGTTTACAGTGGCTGGAGGCCCTGATGTGCCCATTTTCTCAGTCTGTCTCTTCTCTAGCTCATACTGGGCATGGTGGTACATGCCTTTAATTCCAGCACTTGGTAAGTAGAGGTAGGAGGCTCACCATGAGTTCGAGGCTACCGTGAGACTAAATGGTGAATGCCAGGTCAGCCTGCACTTGAAAAACAAAAACAAACAAAAATTATGGCTGGAGAAGTGGCTTAACAGTCAAGGTGTTTCCTTGTGAAGTCTAAGGACTCAGGTTCGATTCCCCATTGTTCAGAAGCCCTGGCCTGCCCATTCAGCCCCCATCCTCTGTGTGATTATTTCTCTCTCTTTCAAATAAATAAATAAAAATATAATATTAATAAAAAAAAATTTAATCCTCTTGAGTTGGAGAGCTGGATCAGCGGTTAAGGTGCTTGCCTGCAAAGCCTAAGGAACCAGGTTCAATTCCATAGTGCCCAAGTAAAGCTAGATTACAAGGTGGCACATGTTCATTTGCACTGGCTAGAGGCCCTGGTATACCCATTCTCTCTTAAAGAAATTAAAAAACAAATTCCTGAGGCTATGGGGAAACATACATTCAAAGTACCACAGCTCACTTCCAGTTTTTTTCTTTTTTTTAATGAGAGAGAGAGAGTAGGCAGGCCAGGGTTTCCAGCCACTGCAAACTCCAGACCACGTGTGCTGCCTTGTGGGCCAGCACATGCTTGCATCACCTTGTGTGGCTGGCTTATGTGGGACCTGAGGAGTTGAGCATAGGTCCTTAGACTTCACAGGCAAGCACCTTGACCACCAAGACATATTGCTAGCCCCCAGTTTTGTGTTTTGTTTATTTGAGAGTGACAGAGAAAGAGGGAGAGAGAGAGAGAGAATGGGTGCACCAGGGCCTCCAGCCACTGCAAACAAACTCCACACGTGTGTGCCCCCTTGTGCATTTGGCTTACATGGGTCCTGGGGAGTCTAGCCTCGAACTGGGATCCTTAGGCTTCACAGGCAAGCACTTAACTATTAAGCCATCTATCCAGCCCCTGTTTTTGTTTTGTGTTTTACTTTTCGAGGTAGGGTCTCACTCTAGTCCAGGCTTACCTGGAATTCACTATGTAGTGTCAGTGTGGCCTCAGATTCCTTTTTTTTTTTTTTTTTTTTTTTTTTTAAGCAGGTGCTATCTATCCCAAGTAAGAAATTCACTGTGTAGCCCAGACTGGTCTTGAACTCATGGTGACCCTTCCACTTCAGCTTCCTGAGTGCTGGGTTTAAAGGCAGGCATGTGCCAGCTGAGCAGAGGTAGACCTATCACTGTGAGTCTGAGGCCAGCCTGGGCCTACAAAATGAGTTCCAGAACAGCCTTGGCTAGAATGAGACCCTACCTTGAAAAACCAACCAAACAACAACAAAAAATATGTTTGTCACTAGGCCCAGCTTGGCCCACTTCTGCATTGTAGTAACATTTAATTCTTATTTTACAGGATTTCTGATTCAGGTAGATCTTAGCTAATCAGAATTGTTGGCTTGTTTCTTTCTTAGTTTCTGTATGAAAAGAGAAAATGAGTAACCCCTTCGTAAGGAGGTAGATAGAATTCCTTGTGTTCCTCTCATTGTAGCTGGCTTTGGGATGGCATTCCATTCAAGATTTAGGGGCAGCAGGAAAGTATGGTGGGAAGTGGTTGTACTGCTGGCCAGCACTATAGCTTTAAGAAAATGATTTAACCTAGCCAGGTGTGATGGCACACGCCTTTAATCCCAGCACTTGGGAGGCAGAGGTAGGAGGATAGCTGTGAGGTCACCCTGAGACTACATAGTGAATTCCAGGTCAGCCTGAGCTAGCATGAGACCCTACCTCAGAAAACCAAAAGAGAAAAAGAAAAGAAATAAGCTGGGCTGGAGGTATTGTTCATTGATAACAAGATAACTTATGATAAACATTAGCTCAGGTCCACAACAAGTAGCTTTGTTGAGGTGATTGGTGTTCCTTCCAAATTGCCTTTGAGAATGCTGCTAAGCTTTTCCTGGGCCCCTAAGAGTGAGAGGAATGCTCTGCTCTGTTCTCTCTCTGTTTTTCTTTTTACTTATTTGCAAGCAGAGAGAAAGAGATATAAGAGAGACAGAGAATGGGCACGCCAGGGCCTCTAGCTACTGTAAACAAACTCCACTTGCATGTGTCCCTGTGCATCTGGCTAGTGTGGGTCCTGGGGAATCGAAACCTGGGTCCTTTGGCTTCACAGGCAAATGCCTTAACTGCTAAGCCATTTCTCCAGCCCCTGCTTTCTCTTTATATATATTTATTTGAGAGAGAAGGAGAGGCAGATACAGAGAGAGAGAATACACATGCCAGGGCCTCTACCAACTGCAGATGAACTCCAGACACATGTGCCACCTTGTGTATCTGGCTTTATGTGGGTACTAAGGAATAAAACTCAGGTCCTTAGGCTTTGTAGGCAAGTGCCTTAACTGCTGAGCCATCTCTCCAGCCCCTCTGTTCTACTCTTGTATTATTCTAGATGGCTGAACTGGGCTGGTGTGCCAGAGGGTGGGTAGGTGGCAGGGTAGCACAAACTTGCTGCATGTTTGCACATGCATGGTCATATGTGTGTGTGGCTACGTGTGTGAGCGTAGAAGCCAGAGGATACTCTGTGTGTTGTTCTTCAGGTACACTGTCTACCTTTTTTTGAGACAGGGTCTTTCGTTGGCCTGGAACTAACCAATTAGGTAAGACTGGCTGGCCAGTAAGACCCAGGACTCACCAGCACTGAGATTATAGGTGTGTGCTACCTAGTATTTTGACATAGGCTCTGGAGATTGAATTCAAGTCCTCATGCTTACAAGGGAAGCAGTTTTCTAATTGACTGAACTCTCTCTCTCCCAGCCTATTTTTTTTCCCCCTGAGACAGAGTCTCATATAGCACAGATTGGCTTCAAACTCTCTGTGTAGATGAGAAAGAAATTGAACTTCTGATTTGTCTTGCCTCTACCTCCAGAATGTTGGAAGTACAGGCATGCTCTACCATGCCCAATTTTTTTGTTTATTTGCTTATTTTTGTTTTTTAATGAGAGAAAGAGAGAATTGGCACACCAGGACCTCCAGCCATTACAGTCGAACTCCAGACGTGTGTGCCACTTTGTGTGCATGTGCGACCTTGTACACTTGCAGCATCTGGCTTATGTGGAATCAGGAGAGTTGAACATGGGTCCTTAGGCTTTGCAGGCAAGTGCCTAAACTACTAAGCCATCTCTCCAGCCCATACCTAGTTTTGTTTGTTTGTTTGTTTGTTTTTTGAGGTAGGGTCTCACTCTAGCCCAAGCTGACCTGAAATCCACTGTGTCCTCTTACCTCTGCTCTCAAGTGCTGGTATTAAAGGGGTGCGCCACCATGGCTGGCTATATGCCAAGTTTTTTATGTGGTGCTGGGAGTCTAGGGATTTGCACATGTTACACAAGCACTCTTTTTTTTTTTTTTTAATTTTTATTTATTTATTTATTTGAGAGCGACAGACACAGAGAGAAAGGCAGATAGAGGGAGAGAGAGAGAGAATGGGCGCGCCAGGGCTTCCAGCCTCTGCAAACAAACTCCAGATGCGTGCGCCCCCTTGTGCATCTGGCTAACGTGGGACCTGGGGAACCGAGCCTCGAACCGGGGTCCTTAGGCTTCACAGGCAAGTGCTTAACTGCTAAGCCATCTCTCCAGCCCACACAAGCACTCTTAACTGAGCTACCCTAGCCCACCTCAGACTTTTTCTGTGTTCTTAGGAAAGTCGAGACGGTCGGGTAGATAGCTGGCGAAATTTCCAAGCAAATACCAAGGGGAAGAAAGAGAAGAAGAATCGGACCTTCCTGAGACCACCGAAAGTAAAAATGGAGCAGCGTGAGTGACCAACTGGATCACAGCCACGGAAACCTCCCCAGCTGTCTCCTTCCTGCTTTGAAGGACTCATTCTTTCCTCCCACTTCCACCCCAACATAGAGTAGTATTTGCTTTTTAGTCCATTTTGTTTTCAATACAATTTAATATCAATCAGAGTAATTCTTTTCTACATTGAAAGGAGGGGCTCGTTTAACCTTCCCCAGTCCTTACCAGTAGAACAACAGGATTGAGGGGGCCACCATGGGCGCTACTTTCCTTTTCCCCCAGCCTGTAACTTGGTGTTTTGTACTCCACGGAATTGTGATGGCTAGAAATGTCCATGTATAGTTTGTGGGAATCATCCAATTAAATGTTGTGCTTACAGTGGTGTTGCCGTGACTTCAGAGAAAAGCCTGGGCCACCTTAGGAAGCTCTTTCTCTTGCTTCTGGGTGTGCCATTCCTTTGAAGCTCTAGGTCAGACAGGGAGGGCATTGTGGGCACTCAGGACAATCCCTTGATGCCCTGAGGCTCTGTAGTGGTTGGCATGTGCCTTTATGTCTGACTGACCAATCACCATGGCATGAAAGCTCCAAGCCACCTAAACCCATTCACTTTCCAAAGAGCTAGCCATCTAATACCATTGTGTCTTAGCTTATCTGCATTCATTAGTGGTAATTATTCTTTATGTATAATAAATTTTTATACCCAAACCATATATGTACTCTTCCTCAGGTGTTATTACAAGGATGGGACCTGCACCTGGCGTGGCCCAACCCTGAAATGATTTGCAGTTGGACACATGTAGCTCCCTACCACTTACTTTGTGAACTTTGATTTCGTTACCTACAAAATGAGAATATAGGACTAGGGATATAGCTCAGTCATAGAGGGTATACTAAGCATTAATCAGGCTCTAGGTAGAGTGCTCAGAACAGTAAAATCAGTATCAATAAAGTAATACAAACTTGCAGGGGGTTGACCAGGGGATGTAGTTCAGTAGTGGAATGCATGCGTAAGATCTGGGTTTTATTCCCAAGCACCACTGGGTTGGAGGCGGGGGTGGGGTGGGGAGATTGGTTGTGGTAGTATATACCTTTAATCTCAGCACTTGGGAGGCTGAGGTAGGATTTGCTGTGAGTGAGTTCCAGGTGAGCATCTGCTAAAGTGAGATCATACCTCAAAACAAACAAATGTAGCTTTAGGAGAGTTGATTATGGCATGTCAAAAATAGCTACTGGGTTGGGGGAGATGGCTCAGTAAGTAAAGTGCCACAATTATGAGGACCTGAGTTCAGATTCCCCAGAACCCATGTAAAATGTTGGGCCTGGTGGTGTAATTACCATGTAATTCAGAGACAGGATCTCTGAGGCTCACTGAATAGCTGTAGGTTTAATGAGAGACACTATCTTGAAAGAATAAGGTACAGTGCTGGGGATGTGGCTCAGTTGGTGGAGTACCTGCGTAGCATGCACAAAGCCCTGCATTTGATTCCCTACCACCACATAAAACCAGGCATGGTGGCAACTTACCTTTAATTCCAGCTTTTAGGAAGTGGAGCCACGAGGATCAGAAGTGACCAGCCTGGGCTTCATGGGGTCCTCTCAAACCCCTACCTGCCTCCCCACCACCACCACCACCACACACAAAATAGACTGGGTAGAGAAAGACAGCCAACATTGACTTCTGGCCTCCATATGCACACATGTGGCATGTATACTCCCACACACAAACATGCATGCACACCAAGGAATGATCACTACCATATACCCGTGGGTATTGCCAGTTTGCTAACATAGTGTGTAGCGTGAAGATGCTGATAAACTGAGGAGGATGAAAAGTGTAAAAGCGTCTGTTCCAGAATGTGTTCATGTCCTGCTGTCCAAGGGAGACCATACGTGCCTTTGGAATGGCATGAAAGGAGAAGTAGAGGGCTGGTGAGATGGCTCAGTGCTTAAGGCGCTTGCCTGCGAAGCCAAAGGACCCAGGTTTGATTCCTCAGGACCCATGCACATGATATGCAGAAGGGGCACACGTGTCTGGAGTTTGTTTGCACTGTCTAGAGGCCCTGTTGTGCCCATTCTCTGTCTTCCTCTCTTCGCTATGTCTTTGCTTGCAAATACTTTTTTTTTCCCCGTTTTTTCAAGGTAGGGTTTCACTCTAGCTCAGGCTGACCTGGAATTTACTTTGTAATCTCAGGATGGCCTCAAACTCAATGGCAATCCTCCTACCTCTGTCTCCCAAGTGCTGGGAATAAAGGTGTGCACCACCACACCTGGCTTATAAATAAAATTAAAAAAAAAAAGTAGAAAGGTGATGTGAACTGTGATAGTATGAGAAACTGGGTGACTCAAAGACTTCTTGCTTTTCGCAGTGCCTGTAGATGAGTCAGCAGGTGGGGTGATGATGAAAGGCATCGTAGTATCAGGAGAGAATGCGGTTTCTCTCACCACAGCTTGTGTTTCTTACTGGCCTTCCAAGTACAGCTGAGCATGTCCAGGCCACAGGGAACTATCTCAGAGAGGTGGGTGTGACTTACTACCAGACCAGGCAGAGGAAAGGAAATGTTCAGTTAACCCTGCAGAGCTGATAAGCGTCATGAGGTAAGACTCACGCAGACTGTCCTGTGCCGGGAGCAGCTTCTGGTGCTTTCCAGGTAGGTAGATGTTCACCTTTTCCAGCATGTGGGTGCTCAGAGCATCCTCAGAGCTTTGCAGTGGATTCAGTTCATCCATCTACACATCCATCTTTGTCCTCAGAAAGCTGTGCCACCAATATTCCTTTAACATGTATACTGATGTCAAAATAAAATAGCAAACAGCTGTAGTCGTCCACTGTCTAGCTCACAGCTGGGGCACAGAGGGAATGAACAGGTGAGGAGATGGAAGAAGGCACCATGTACCTACTACTCCTGAGAAGGAGGCCCCTGCTCTTGTCCTGAGCAGCCACGGAATGCTGTCTGGGTAACATGACCTGTTCAGAAGTTGGAACTAAGTCTGGTGCATCAGTTAGGTATAGCAACAGTACAAGGGATATTTGCCCATCTAACTGTGTAGGCAGGCAGTGTTAGACACCAAGGAAGTGACGCCTTCCTGTGTTTCTCCATCTTCCCTCAAGGACTTAACATCTCTTCGTTGCAGGAAGGTTGTGGCAGCACCCCACCATAGAACTTAATGAAAAGTCACCCAGGAAGTAGTTATTTATTTGACAGAGAAAGGGGGAGAGGGAGAGAGAATGGGCACACCAGCGCCTCCAACCATTGCAAACGAACTTCAGACATGTGTGCCCCCTTGTGTATCTGGCTAACGTGGGTCCTGGAAAATCGAACCTGGATCCTTTGGCTTTGCTGGCAAACGCCTTAACTGCTAAGCCATCCTTCCAGCCCAGGAAGTAGTTTTTTCAGAGGTCTTTAGCCAAGAAATGGGCCTTATGGACATGTCTAAGGAGTTGGCTGGGAAGGCAGCAAAGGCAACTGAGCAGGCTGTGTAGACCAAGCCTTGTTCTTGGGCCTGGGCACTTGAGATCAAGTTCTGTCACCAAGGAGGAGGAAGGATCTGTCAGAGTAGAATAGTGTCAGGTGCAAATGGAGAGCACCGGAGAGGAAGTGATTCAGCTGGCAACAGCCCATGTGGAGGCCTATACGTGAGGCACCCCCTCATGAAACTGAACATTCTTTGCCATGCCTGCCACACAGTGAGGGGAGATGAGCCAGGAGATCAGAAAGTCATCTTAAGGAATTTGGAGTCCAGTGAGGACATTATATTCTCCCAGAGGGAGAAAAGGCTTCCCATTTCCTTTCCAGCACATATTAGCTGTAGAATGGAAGAACAGCAATGGTCCCTTCACTGGTCATAATCCTACTCAGAGGAGGATTTTTAAATTTTTTATTTTATTTTTAAATTTTTATTGATTTGTTTTTTGTTTTGTTTTGTTTTTTGAGGTAGGGTCTCACTCTAGCTCAGGGTAACCTGGAATTCACTATGTAGTTTCAGGGTGGCCTTGAGCTCATGGCAGTCCTCCTACCTCTGCCTCCTGAATGCTGGAATTAAAGCTGTGCGCCACCACACCCAGCTGATTTAAAAAATTTTATCTTTATTTATTTGAGAGACAATGAGGCAGATAGAATGGGCACACCAGGGCCTCCAGCCACTGTAAAGGAACTCCAGATTGCATAAGCCACTTAGTACATCTGGTTTATGTGGGTCCTGGGGAGTCGAACCTGGGTCCTTTGGCTTTGCAGGCAAGTGCCTTGACTAAGCTATCTCCTCAACCCGAGGAGGTGTTTTTTTTTGTTTGTTTGTTTGTTTTTTGTTGTTGTTGTTTTGTTTCTCGAGGTAGGGTCTTGATCTGGCTCAGGCTGACCTAGAATTCACTATG
Organism: Jaculus jaculus; assembly: GCF_020740685.1. NCBI lineage: Eukaryota > Metazoa > Chordata > Mammalia > Rodentia > Dipodidae > Jaculus > Jaculus jaculus. Next base: position 60,907,611 of record NC_059106.1, on the reverse strand, counting down.
TAGTCTCAGGGTGGCCTCGAACTCTCGTGATCCTCTTACCTCTGCCTCCCGAGTGCTGGGATTAAAGGCGTGCGCCACCACGCCCGGCTAGGAGGTGTTTTTTTGATGGTGACCTAGCTAGGGAGAGGAGTGTGCTTTGGTCCCTGAGTTGAGGCATCATAGACCGGCAGCCTCTTTCCCCACTAAGAGGTGAAAGGGAGCGCCAGGTAGGAAAGGCTTTCTGGAGGCAGGCCAGGGCCCAGAAAGAAGGAAAGGCATTCAGAGCACTCCACTCCTTGATGTTTGCTGTGAGTAATGAAGCCAACGCCTCACACCTCCCACTGTACAGACTAATGTGGCCAAATCCCTACTGGGCAGAAGTGAAGTAGATGAAACCTGTCAGGTAGGGTGAGAATCTTGACCTTTGGATCAGAAGTGACCTCAGTGGTGCTGTTCTTAGCTTCCTTCTGTGCAGGAATCACGCCTCTAAAAACAAAATGTATATTTCCAGGCATGGTGATGCATGCCTTTAATTCCAGCACTCTGAAGGCAGAGGTAGGATAATCACTGAGTTTGAGGCCAGCCTGGGACTACAGAATGAGTTTCAGGTTAGCCCAGGCTAGAGTGAAACCTACCTTGAAAAAGAAAAGCAAACTGTACGTAAAAATTGTAAATTAAATAAAGAAAAAATTGCCGGGCGTGGTGGCACACACCTTTAATCCCAGCACTCGGAAGGCAGAGGTAAGAGGATTGCCGTGAGTTCAAGGCCACCCTGAGACTCCATAGTGAATTACAAGTCAGCCTGGGCTAGAGTGAGACCCTACCTCAAAAAAACAAAAAATGGAGGGTTGAAGAGATGGCTTAGCAGGTAAGGCACTTGCCTGCAAGGCCAAAGGACCCAGGTTTGATTCCCCAAGACCTACGTAAGTCAGATATACCAGGTGGCACATGCATCTGGAGTTCTTTGCAGCAGTTGGGAGGTCCTGGCATACCCATTCTCTCTCTCCCTTCCCTCCTTTCTTCCTTCCTTCCTTTCTTCTCTTTCTCTCTTTCTCTCTCTCTCTCAAATAAATTTAAATTTAAAAAAAAAAGAAAGCTGAGCGTGGTTGCATATGCCTTTAATCCCAGCATTTGGGAGGCCGAAGTAGGAGGATCACCATGTGTTCAAGGCCACCCTGAGTCTACAGAGTGAATTACAGTACAGGTCAGCCTAAGCTAGAGTGAGAACCTACCTCGAAAAAACCAAAAAAAAATGGAGCCAGGTGTGGTGGTGCATGCCTTTAATTCCAGAAGGCAGGGATAGAAGGATCACTGAATTCCAGGTCAGCCTGGGCTAGAGCAAGACCTTACCTGGAAAAAACAAAACAACAACGTAAAAGACGAAAAACAAAGAAATAGAATGCCCAAAACATGAGTCATTGCCTTTGGTAGCCCAGTCACTAGGACACCCCTCCCCCTCACCCCAGGCTCAGTTGCTTCCTGGGCAGTGATAAGCAGGCTGATTTTAGGACCTCTTTGTCCTCCTTAGGTCCAGTAGAGGCTAGAGAAAGTGTGTGAGAAGCTGAGTAGCCTCTAGGCCTATTTGAGGATGGAACCTCAACAGGATTTGCTCCAGACTGGCGTGGAACTCATTATATAGCTGAGGATGACCTCAAACTCCTGATCCTCTTGCCTCTATCTCCTAAATGCTGGCTAGCATATACTGCCATGCCTGGCTCTGGGAACACTTTTTTTGTTTGTTTTGATTTTGGTTTTTCGAGGTAGGGTTTCACTCTAGCCTAGGCTGACCTGTAATTCACTATGTAGACTCATGTGGCCTTGAACTCGTGGTGCCTTAACAGCTAAGTCATCTCACCTCTGAGCCATCTCTCCACCCCTAACCTGGGTCTTGCACTGTTTGGTTACACTGGCTGACCAGCAAGCTCCAAAGATCCTCTTGTCTCTGTTCACCTCAGTACTGGGGTTACAGTTTTTTATGTGGGTTTTGAGGATCACACTCACATCCTCAACATTTGTGAGGCACTTTACTGACTGAGCTACCTCCCAGGCCCTGAGAGAACTATATTCTAAAAATCAGCTTTCGGGCTTAACAGTTTTTTTAGCTTAACAGTTAAGGCGCTTTTGCCTGTGAAGCCTAAGGACCCATATTCTACTCTCCAGCCCTTTTTCCCAGAGGGTTCCTTATCAGATGGGCCCCTGTGGTTGCCTGAGCTGTAGAGAGCCCCGATGGTTATGAGTATCCCTGGTGTCCTTCAGGATGCCGCCCCACCCAAGGAGCCAGCTTCCTGACCTTGGCGGCCTGCCCACTCAGCAGAGCCAGCAGGCAAGCTTCGCCTCCTTCTTCAGGCTGCCACCACTGAGCAAACGGATTGGAGGGCAGAAGCATGTGAGTCACACCCTTGGGTCGTGGCCTGCCTGCTGTCTCCTCATTCCTTACCCTGCTTCCGGAGCTCCTTGAGGGACCGTCAAAGTAATAAGCTGCCAAGGAAACATGCTGTCTGCAGCCACCCTCCTCTTCCGCCTCCCAGTCACCTTCTGGACCCCCGTCCTCACAATACTCAGGTAAGAAGCAGGTGGCTTGGGCGAGATTCCCCTGTAACTGCCTTGAATGGCTGCCCCAGAGGACCCTGAGGACTGCTTAGGCTTTGTAGGGGTCTCAGAGCTAGGTTTGCACATGATGCACATTGTAGGAAAAAAAATTTTTTTTTTCGAGGTAGGGGTTCAATCTAGTCCAGGCTGACCTGGAATTCACTATCTAGTCTTAGGGTGGCCTCAAACTCATGGCGATCCTCCTACCGATGCCTCCCCAGTGCTGGCATTAAAGGTCTGTGCCCGGGTAGGAACTTTTTATCTTATTATTTATTTTTTTATTGAAGAAGGGTCTCACTTTATAACCCAGGCTGGCCTCAAACTCATGGTGCTCCTCTCAGGGATTAAAGGTGTGAGCCATCATGCCAAGCATGAAACACACATCTTTTATTTATATATTTATTTGGGTTTTCGAGGAGGGTCTTGCAGGCTGACCTGGAATTCAGTCTGTATTCTCAGGGTGGCCTCAAGCTCTGGGCAATCCTCCTACCTCTGCCTCCCCAGTGCTGGGATTAAAGGCATGCGCCACCATGCCTGGCTCAATATCTTTTTTTTTTTATTTATTTTTTTTTATCTTTTATTTTTTAATTGTTTATTTACTTGAGAGAGAGAGAGAGAGAGGCAGATAGAAAGAGAGAGTGGGAACCTGGGAGTGGTAGTATACACCTTTAATCCCAGCACTTGGGAGGCAGTGGTAGGAGGATTGCCCAATTGCCCAGAGTTCAAGGCTGCCCTGAGAATACAGAGTGAATTCCAGGTCAGCCTGTGAGACCCAACCTCAAAAAAACAAGAGAGAGAGAGAGAGAGAATGGAGACAGCACAGTCTCTAGCCCCTGCAAACAAACTCCAGATGCATGTGCCACCTTGTGCATCTGGCATATGTGGGTACTGAGAAATCAAACCTGTGTCCTTAGGTTTCACAGACAAGTGTCTTTACCACTAAAACATCATTCCAGCCCAAAGCACACATATTTAGATGTGTGCAACTGCACTGACAGGCATTCCTTTCCTGTCATGTGGAAGAGCCTTGGTTTGCTTACTACAAACCAGCCTGCTCCACAGGATCACACAAACTAACACACACACACACACACACACACACATACACACACACACAAGCAGCAACTGCACATATCACTGACCCCCCCCCCTCAAGATCCTGGGTGTTAACTTCAGTTGGGGCAGGGGCTGGGCCTAGCCAGCGGTACTGTCCTCACTCTGTCATACATAGTGGGTCTCATAGATGTGCTTTGCTTCTCAGCTGTCCATTAAGGTCCTCTGAGCTCATCTTTTTAAAACTATTTAGCTGGGCATGGTGGTGCATGCTTTAATTTAATCCTAGCACTTGGGAGTCTGAGTTAGGAGGATCGCCATGAGTTCAAGGCCATCCTGAAAGTACAGTGAATTTCAGTTCAGCCTGGGCTAGAGTGAAGCCCTACCTTGAAAAACCAAAAAAAAAAAAAAAAAAAAAAAAAAATATATATATATATATATATATATATATATATATATATTTGAGAGAGAGAGAGAGAAAGAGGCAGATATATAGATAGATATATAGAGAATGGGTGTGCCAGGGCCTCTAGCCACTGCAAATAAACTACAGACACATACACCAACTTGTACTCCTGGCTTACATGAGTACTGGGGAATTGAGCCTGGGTCCTTAGGCTCTGCAAGTAAATACCTTAACTGCTAAGCCATCTCTCCAGCCCTGAACTCATTTTTTTATGTTTTTATTTTTTGAGGCAGAGTCTCACTCTAGCCCAGGATAACCTGTAACTCACTTTGTAGCCCAGGTTGACCTTGAACTCTTGGCAATCCTCTTACCTCAGCTTCCTGATGCTGTGATTAAAGGTGTGAGCCATCAGACCTAGGATTAAGTCTTGAGCTGGGTGTGGTGGCACATGCCTTTGATCCTAGCACTCTCGGGACACAGAGGTAGGAGGATCACCATGAGTTCAAGGCCACCCTGAGACTAATTTCAATCAGCTCGGGCTAGAGTGAGTCCCTACCTCAAAAAAAAAAAAAGTCTTAATCCCAGCATGTGGAGGTAGAGTGAGGATTGCCATGAGTTTGGGGTCAACCTTGGACTAGAGTGAATTCCAAGTCAGCCTGGACTAGAGTGAGCTTCTACCTCAAATAAATAAATAAATAAATAAATAAATAAATAAATAATAATAAAACCAAAGGAACAAAAAAAAATTTGTTTATATAACATTTGTTCTTCAAAGAGTTGTTGATTGACTAGGGCTGAAGAGATGGCTTAGCAGTTAAGGCTCTTGCCTTCGAAGCCTGCTCACGTAAGCCAGTTGCACAAGGTAAGTGGCACATGCATCTGGAGTTTGTTTGCAGTGGCTAGAGGCCCTGGTATGTCCATTCTCTCTATCTGCTTCTTTCTCTCTCTTTCTCAAATAAAAGCATAAATAAAACTTTTTTTTAAGTTTAAAAAACATTTTAAAAAAGTTGTTGCCAGGGCTGGAGAGATGGCTTAGCGGTTAAGCACTTGCCTGTGAAGCCTAAGGACCCCGGTTCGAGGCTCGGTTCCCCAGGTCCCACGTTAGCCAGATGCACAAGGGGGCGCACGCGTCTGGAGTTCGTTTGCAGTGGCTGGAAGCCCTGGCGCACCCATTCTCTCTCTCTCCCTCTATCTGTCTTTCTCTCTGTGTCTGTCGCTCTCAAATAAATAAATTAAAAATTTAAAAAAAAAAAAAAAAGTTGTTGCCAGGCGTGGTGGCACACGCCTTTAATCCAAGCACTCAGGAGGCAGAGGTAGGAGGATCTCCATGAGTTCAAAGCAACCCTCCAACTACATAGTGATTTCCAGGTCAGCCTGAGGTAGAGCAAGATGCTGCCTCACAAAAAAAAAAAAAAAAAAAAGTTGTTGACTATTCTTGGATCTTTGCTTTTTTTATTTGGAATCTTAGGGTCAGTTTGTAAAGTTTCCTTGGAAAATTCTCCTGGGATTTTATTTGGGCTGGTATTAAGTCTATGGAGTAGATTGGAAAGAATTTATCTCTTTTTTTAGACAAGGTCTCAAGATGTAGCAATGGGTGGCCTGAGATTTACCATGCAGACCAGCCTAGCCTCAAAATTGTAGTGGTCCTCCTACCTCAAGTGCAGGAATTATAGGAATTGTCACAAATCTGGCCAAGAACTTATTTATTTATTTATTTACTTACTTACTTATTTATTTGAGAGAGGGGGCAGAGGTGGAGAGACAGAAAGAGGGAGAGAGAGAAGAGTATGGGCATACCAGGACCACTGCAAACAAACTTTACACTCATGCACTACTTGGTCTGGCTTTACATGGGTACTGGGGAATTGAACCTGGGCCATCAAGGTTTACAAGTAAGTGCCTTTAATGGCTGAGCTATCTCTCCAGCCCCATGTTCTTTTTTTTTTTTTTTTGAAGCAGAATGTAGCCCAGGATGGCCTGAATCTCATGCCAGTCTTCCTGCCTCAATACCTACCCACTTCCAAAATTTTTATAAAAATGAGATTTGAGCCAGGCATAGTGGCACATGCCTTTAATCCCATGATTAAATGAGATTTGAGCTGGAGAGATAGCTTAATGGTTAAGGCACTTGCCTGCAGAGCCTGAGGACCCATGTTCAACTCTCCAGGTCCCATGTAAACTACACCCATAAGGTGCCACAAGCATGCAATGTCACACATGCTAACAAGGGGGTGCACATATCTGGAGTTGAATTCCAGTGGCTAAAGACCCTGCTGCGCCAATTCTCTCTCTTTCTCTCCCTCCCTCTCTCTCTCATAATAAAAAGTTACAGGGGGCCAGGTGTGGTGGTGCATGCCTTTAATCCCAGCACTTGGGAGGCAAAGAAAGGATTGCTGTGAGTTCGAGGCCACCCTGAGATTTCATAGAGAATTCTAGGTTAGCCTGGGCTAGAGTAAGACCCTACCTCAAAAAAAAAAAAAAAAAAAAAGTTACAGGGCTGGAGAGTTGACTTAGCCTATGAAGTCTAAGGATCCCGGTTTGAGGCTTGATTCCCCAGTACCCACATAAACCAGATGCACAAGGTGGCACATGTATCTGGAGTTCATTTTCAGTGGATGGAGGCCCTGATGCACCCATTCTCTCTCAATCTCTCTCTCTCTCTCTCTCTGTTGCTCTCAAATAAATAAATAAAAATAAACAAAAATATTTTTAAAAATTATAAAAAATGAGATTTGTTTATCTGTGATTTTGGTTTGATTGTGTTTCATTTTTTGTTTTGTTTTTTTTTTTTTGAGGCAGTCTCAGTGTGGCCTTGAACTCATGTTGATCCTACTACCTCTGCCTCCTGAGTGCTGTTGGGATTAAAGGCATGTATCACCATGCCTGGCTAGCAATTCTTGTTTATGGTTTCTTTTTTCATCTTTTTTTGCTTAAAATTATTTTTGGAAGCAACCAGTTTGTTCTATAACATCTGCTATTGTCTGGGTCCCTACAATCTATCACTCCCTAGTCTTTCTAAACTATGATTGAACTTGCTGAATCTATTGCTTTTCCTTTTTTAGTGTTGTGATTTGTGCATGTGTAAACACAACTTTATTAGGAAAGTTTTCAAAAATATACAGAAAGAGAAGGAAGAGCATAATAAATCCCTATATGTCTATATTAGTTTCTTCTGTTGTAACAAGTCACCACAAATGTGATGGCTTACAATCACATGTATTTATTCTCTGAAAGCTCTGGAGGCCAGAAGTCCAAAACAACTGGATCACAGCTGGGTGTGGTGGTGCCATGCCTTTAGTTTCAGCTTTCAGGAAGCAGAAGTAGGAGGATCACCATGAGTTCGAGGCCATCCTGAGACTACATAGTGAATTCCAGGTCAGCCTGGACTAGAGTGAGATACTGCCTCAACTCCCAGCCTCAAAAAAAAACCAATGGGGTCAAAGTGAAGGTGACCCTGCATGGCTATGCTTTCTGCGGCCTTTGGGCAGAGGACACTCCTTGCTTTGAGTGGCTGCTGACATTCCTGCCTGTGGGACCAAGGCTCTGTGTGGCCACACAGATTTGTCTTCAGCTTGTAGTCAAGTGCCCCTCAGCTTCCTCATGCAAATACTTATGTGATTGTATTAGGCCCACTTGGGTAATACAGTACAGCTTTCTCTACTCAAGAGTTTAATCACATCTGTGACAACTTTGACGTTTAAGGTAATGTTCACAAATTCCAGGGGATTAGGACCTGTGTGTGTGAGGGATTGTGTGTGTGTGCATGTGTGTATCTTGAGATAGGGTCTTACTCTGAAGTCCAGGCTGGGCTGAAACTCACTATGTAGTCCACACTAGCCCCAAACTTATAGTGATCCTCCTGCCTCAGCCTCTTGAGTGCTGGCAAAACATGCATGAGCCACTACAACTGGCAGGACTTTGCATTTGTCAAGACTTATTAAACAGCTCTTTCCCAGGCTCAAGAGTCATAAATATTTGGTCACACTCTCCATTTCCCCTCGGTTTCTCCTCTTTTTCCTTTCCTTCTTGTCTCTTCCTTTTTTTAAAGATTTTATTATTTATTTATTTATTAGAGACAGAGAGAGAGGAAGAATGAGCATGCCAGGGCTTCTAGCCACTGCACTCAAACTCCAGATGCATGCACCACCATGTGCATCTGGCTTACGTGGGGCCTGGAGAATTGAACCTGGGTCCTTAGGCTTTGCAGGCATGCGCCTTAACCACTAAGCCATCTCTCTAGCCCAGTCTCTTCTTTTTCATCTTTCCTCTATGCCTGCTCTCTCTCTCATTCTTTCCTTCCTTTCTTTCCTTCTTTCTTTCTTTCTTTTTTTTTGTTTGTTTGTTTGTTTTTGTTTTTCAAGGTAGGGTCTCACTCTAGCCCAGGCTGACCTGGAACTCACTCTATAGTTCTAGACAGGCCTTGAACTCACAGCGATACTCCTACCTCTGCCTCCTGTGTGCTAGGATTAAAGGCAGGCACCACCATGCCTGGCTCCTTTCTTTCTTTCATTTTTAAATATTTTCTTGTCCAGATACAAAATGGCCTGGATATCCATGACCTCACAGTGCCTGACACTACCTACAAAGACCATCATAATAGGAGGAGAAGATGATGACATCAAAATAAAAGAGACTGACTAAGGGGGGTTAGGGACATGATGGAGAGTAGAGTTACAAAGGGGAAAGTGGGGGAAGGGAGGGAATTACCATGGGATATTGTTTACAATCATAGAAGTTGTTAACAAAAACTAAATTAATAAAAACATAAACAAATATTTTAACTTTGATTTGATTTGAGCCAGGCATGGTGGCGCACGCCTTTAATCCCAGCACTTGGGAGGCAGAGGTAGGAGAATGACCATGAGTTGGAGGTCACCGTGAGACTACCTAGTGAATTCCAGGTCATCCTGGGCTAGAGGGAGACCCTACTTAAAACAAAACAAACAAACAAACAAATAAACAGAACTTTAAGAAACAGGACATCACAAGAGGGAGAGGGTTGGGGCCTTTATTTCCTGCTTCCCTCTATGATTCTACCCATGGTCCCAGCTTCTGTTTGCTGTCCCTTCTCCTCTCTCTGAATTGCAGTAGCTGATCTCTCCCCTCAGTCCCACATACAAGGGCTTTCTACCCTTGGCATCCACCAGAGATTGTATTATTCCTTGGGCCAGGATTGGTGGCACATGACTTTAACCCCACCACTCAGGAGGCTGAGGTAGGAGGATTGTTATGAGTTTGAGACCAGCCAGAGTCTAATTCCAGTTCATCCTGGACTAGAGAGCAAGACCCACTCCTCAAAAAACCACACAAAAGAAGACAATAAGAAAGAAAAATAAAAATTTATTATTCCTTGGGTCTTTGGCACCTCCCACATCGTTCCACATAGACCTTCTGTCTCCAGAGTGCTCAGCCTGAATATGCCATCTCTGTCCAAGACCCTGTCTTCTTCGTATGTCTCTCTATGGTTGATTAGAGGGTCTAGCTTCCAAACAAGAGCTACATGCTATGTTGGATCTTTGTGTCTCTTAAATCCCCTTTAATCTGGTTGTTTACTAGTTGGAACAACTGAGCCAAATTTCCCTAGAATGTCCTACATTCTAGATTTTTTTGAGTGTTTCCTTGTCGGGCCCTTTATTCCCTTGGCCTGAGTATTTCCTATAAACTGAAAGTTAAAACTAAAAACACAATTGGATTTTTTTTTCAGTGCTAGGGATTGAGCCTAGGGTCTCCCTCCTGCTAGAAATCATTTATCAATGAGCTATATCTCTAGCCATTTTGTTTTTCTTATATTTTATTTTTATTTATTTATTTATTTATTTTAGGTAGAGTCTCAGTCTCACTCTAGCCAGGTTAACCTGGAATTCATTATGTAGTCTCAGGGTGGCCTCGAACTCATGGCGATCCTCCTACCTCTGCCTCCTAAGTGCTGTGCCACCATGCCTGGATATGTATTTTATTTATTTTTATTTGACAGAGAAAGAGGGAGAGAGAGAATACAAGTGCCAGGGCATCCAGCCACTGCAAATGAACTCCAAATGTGTGCACCCCCTTGTGCATCTGGTTTATACAGGTCCTGGGGAATCGAACCTGGGTCCTTTGGCTTTGCAGACAAACACCTTAACTGCTAAGCCATCCCTCCAGGCCTATTTATTTATTTTTTGGACCTAGTTTCACTCTGTTCCAGGTTGGCCTGGAACTCACTATGTAGTCCAGGCTAGCCACAAACTTGAGACAATCCTCCTGCCTCAGCTCCAGAGTGCTGGGATTGCAGACTTGAGTCCCTTTGCTGGCTGATTAGTTCATTTTGGAGCCAGGTCTCATTCTGGACCTCTGGCTTATCTTGAGTTAAAGGTTCTTCTGACTGAGTCTCCTAAACAGCTTGAATTATAGACATGAGCCACCCATTCTGGGCAGATTTGGAAAAATTTTTTTTTCAAGGTAGGGTCTCACTCTAGCCAAGGAATTCACTAGGTAGTCCCAGGGTGGCCTCGAACTCACAGCAATCCTCCTACCTCTGCCTCCCGAATGCTGGAATAAAGACATGCGCCACCACATCCAGCTAGATTTGGAAATATTTTAAAGTAGACCTGACAGAATTTGCTAACAGAATGGATGCAAGGTACAGGAGACACAGTTAATTATCTCCTAATTTGTAAAACAAAAATAATAATAAGAGCCGGGCATGGTGGCGCACGCCTTTAATCCCAGCACTTGGGAGGCAGAGGTAGGAGGATCACTGTGAGTTCAAGGCCACCCTGAGACTACAGAGTTAATTCCAGGTCAGCCTGGACCAGAGTGAGACCCTACCTCAAAAAGAAAAAAAAAAAAAATAATAATAATAATAAATGGTAATGTCCACCTACCTATTTTTTTTTATTTTCTTTTTGGTCTTTCAAGGTAGGCTCTCACTCTGGTCCAGGCTGACCTGGAATTCATTATGTAGTCTTAGGGTGGCCTCGAACTCATGGCAGTTCTCCTGCTTCTGCCTCCTGAGTGCTAGGATTAAAGGCTTTTCTATCTTGTTTTTTAATTATTTATTTACTTATTTGAGAACGACAGACACAGAGAGAAAGACAGATAGAGGGAGAGAGAGAGAATGGGCGCGCCATGCAAATGAACTCCAGACGCGTGCGCCCCCTTGTGCATCTGGCTAACGTGGGACTTGGGGAACCGAGCCTCAAACCGGGGTCCTTAGGCTTCACAGGCAAGCACTTAACCGCTAAGCCATCTCTCCAGCCCTCTATCTTGTTTTTTGATAATCACAAAACAGGTATGATATGAGACACATCTGTAAGGGGCTATTAGGAAACATGCTAAGCCAAATAGTTCTACTCCTGAATTTTGAAAATTTACTCATCTGTGTGTATGTGTGTGTGTGTGTGTGTGTGTGTGTGTGCACGTGTGAGCGTGTGCGCTAGAGTCTCTTATTGCAAATGAAATGTCCTGTGCTTGCACCATGTTGTAGTTACCTTCTTGTTTCTGGGTCAAAGCACCTGACCAGGCAGGGTGTGGTGGTGCATACATTTAATCCCAGCACTATGAAGGATTGCTGTGAATTCGAGGCCACCCTGTGAGTTTGAATTCCAGGTCAGCCTGAGCTAGACTGAGACCCTACCTTGAAAGCCTCCCCCCCCCCCAAAAAAAGCAAAACAAGAAAAGCACCTGGCCAGAAGCAGCTGATGGGTAGAAAGGTTCTATTTTGGCTTATGGTCCCTAGGGGAAGCTCCATGATGGCAGGGGACAGGCATTAGCAGAAGATGGACATCGTCTCTGCCACAGCAGGTGAAAAACAACAGCAGGAGTATGAAGCAAGCTAACACTGGCAAGCTAGGGGCTAATAAACCTCAAGGTCCACCCCAGTGATACATCTCCTCGTGCAAGGCTCCACCTCCCAAGTTGACATCAGCTGGGGACCAAGCATTCAAAAACACATGAGTTTATGTGGGACATCTGATATAAAATGCCATGTTCTACCTCAGGTTCCCATAAACTGACTGTTACCTTAACGTAAAATTGCATACAATACAACTTTAGAAGTCCCCATAGCTTTTATCTATCCCAACACTGTTAAAAAACAAAACAAAACAAAATTCAAGCCAGGCATGGTGATGCATGTCTTTAATCCCATCCTTGGGAAGCGGATTAGCACAGTAGGAGGATTGCTGTAAGTTTGAGACCAGCCTGGGACTATAGAGTAAGTTCCAGGCCATCCTGGATTAGAGTGAAACCCTACCTCAAAAATAAATAAATGGGCTGGAGAGATGGCTTAGCGGTTAAGTGCTTGCCTGTGAAGCCTAAGGACCCCGGTTCGAGGCTCGGTTTAACAGGTCCCACGTTAGCCAGATGCACAAGGAGGCACACACGTCTGGAGTTCGTTTGCAGAGGCTGGAAGCCCTGGCGCACCCATTCTCTCTCTCTCCCTCTATCTGTCTTTCTGTGTCTGTCGCTCTCAAATAAATAAATAAATAAATAAATAAAAATATTTTTAAAAAGTTCAAGGTCTCATCTGAAACCCATGACAGTCTCTTCACTATAAGCATGTAAAAATTAAAAGACAAATAATACTTTCAACACACAGCAACACAGAGTAAATAATCACACTTCAAAAGGTGGCGTTGAGCATAGAAAGGAAAGATTAAACCAATGTGAGGTCTAAAACAAATAAGAGAATTTTCAAATCCTATAATTCTGAGTCTGACATCTTTAACCCATGATAAAGTCTCTGGGGTTTCAATTCTGCCCCTCCAGCTGGGCTATTCATAGCCCAGGAAAAACTATCCTGAGCTGGAAGATCCCATTGGTGGCTGTTCTATAGTTTCCAAAATCCAAACTCCTGGGCTCTTCATTGCAACCCCATGATTCATCCTTATGGATACACTGAGTCTTCATGCAGGGACCCTTAACAACCCTGTCTCACATTGCTCAGTAGCCATTTAAGAAATATAATAAAATTTGGGCTGGAGAGATGGCTTAGCGGTTAAGCACTTGCCTGTGAAGCCTAAGGACCCCGGTTCGAGGCTCGGTTCCCCAGGTCCCACATTAGTCAGATGCACAAGGGGGCGCACGCGTCTGGAGTTCGTTTGCAGAGGCTGGAAGCCCTGGCGCGCCCATTCTCTCTCTCTCCCTCTATCTGTCTTTCTCTCTGTGTCTGTCGCTCTCAAATAAATAATAAAATAAAATAAAATAAAATAAAATAAAATAAAATAAAATAAAAAATTAAAAAAAAAGAAATATAATAAAATCTAATGATCCCCTACTTCTTTCCTGCATTTTTTATACTTCCATAATACCAGGTAGGCAACCAAGTTTGTTAATATGGGGGGGGGTGGTAAATAAAGCCAACTTGAAGAGCAAGAAAACTCCTTCAGCACTCTGCCTACTTCCCAATGCAGAACAGCTGGCCTAGACTCGGTGGTGGTAAACTCTCAGGCAGTTACACTGAACTGGACTGCTGTTTCCTACATAAAATTTTCATCTTATTCTGTGCCATATCCATCTGCTCATATCAGCCTATTTCTTCTAAATTCAACCCTGCTTAAGTTCTCAAGATATGGGTATAATGTAGCTAGTTTCTCACACAAATTTCCTCTAGTACACTCAAAACAAAGCACTTTCTTCCCCTAATAAACCACACTTGCACAGCCCATGGTTCTTTCTGCATTTAGATCTTTCAACTCTCAACAGAATGGTTGTTCAAGCTCAACTTACAGCACTGCAAGGTGTCTTTTGGTCCAAGATTTCAAATCCATCCATATTTGTGGTAGTTTGATTCAAGTGTCCCCCATAAATTTAGGTGTTCTGAATGCTAGGTTCCCAGCTGATGGCAATTTAGTAATTAACACCTCCTGGAGGCAGTGTATTGTTGGGGGTGGGCTTATAGGTCTCCCCTTGCCAGTGTTTGACACACTCTCCTATTGCTATTTTCCATCTGACGTTAGCCAGGAGGTGATGTCCATCCTCTTTTCATGCCATCATTTTTCCCTGACATCATGGAGCTTCCCCTCAAGTCTATAAACCTTTTTTTCTCACAAGCTGGTCTGGGCTGGGTGGGGTTTTTTTTTTTGGCAGCAATGTGAACCTGACTGCAACAGTAAAGTTGGTACCAAGAAGTGGCATCACTGAGGCTGGAAACCTGACTGTGGCTTTTGGCTTTTTGAGTTTGATTTGTGAGAGGAATGTGGAAAGATTTGAAACGTTGGCCTACGAGACACCTTGCAGGGCTATAACTACAGCTTGATAAACCATTCTGGTCAGAGTTGAAAGATCTGAATGCAGTAAGAACTATGCTGTGAGGTTTGGCTTATGAGGGTGAGAAAGCTTTACCTGGACTGGGCTAGAATCAGTTTATGTGAGAGGCTTGCTGTCAAAGCCGTGTCCAGAGAACTTGTGCAGGGTTGCATTGCATAGAAATGGACTGGTGTGAACAGATGGATATGGCATAGAAATTTTTGTTTGTTTGTTTTTTTCAAGGTAGGGTCTCACTGTAGCTCAGGCTGATTGGGAATTCACTCTGTAGTCACAGGGTGGCCTTGAACTCACTGTGATCCTCCTACCTCTGCCTCCCGAGTGCTAGGATTAAACATGTTCACCACTGTGCCCAGTGGGGAAAAAAAATTTGGGGGGGCCAAAACTGCTACCTGTTCAGCTATAATTGTTTGAGAGATTACAACCATTGAGACTGGGACAACAGGAAGAATGCAAACTCTTTGGAAGGGGCCTGAATGCTGAAGGAGTGTTCTGTTCTTCAAAGCCTGCTTTATTCCCCCTCTGGATTAACAAGTTGGCAGCCCACCTAGTATTATGGAGTATAACAAATGCAGGAAAGAGAGGGTCATTGAATTTGAAACACAGTTTTGTTTTTTGGAAATAGTTATGGGCAGTGTGAAGCAGGCTTATTGGATTACCTGCATGGAGACCCAACGGAGAGGCCAGGACTATGGGATGGCTGCCAAGGAGAGCTGCTGGCACTTGATGAAGTTTTCAGGGACTGTGAGTAGCCTAGCTGGAGGGGCAGAATTGGAACTCCAGAAACTTGTCAGTGGTTAGAATTATTGGACTTGGAGACTTGTCACTGACTACAGCTGTTAGACTTGGAGCTATAGAGTTTGAAGTTTGTCTTGTCTAATAGGTCAAAAAATTATTTGTTATACCAATGCCATCTTTTGTAGTGTGAATGTTTATTCTGTGCCATTTTATTTTTGCTTTTTTTTGGTATTGTGGCTCAGTTAAAAGATCTTGGTCTATGGGAATGTTTGAATATCATTGGGATTGATTAAAAACTGTGGGGACTTTTAAAATTGGATGAATGTGCTGCATTTTACATCATGTATGGTTATCAGTTTATGGGGGCAGGGGCAGAATGTGGTGGATTGATTCAGGTGACCCCTATAAACTTAGGTATTCTGAACGCTAGGTTCCTAGCAGATGGCAATTTGGGAATTAACACCTCCTGGAGGCAGTATGTTGTTCGAGGCAGGCTCATGGGTGTTATAGCCAGCTTCCTCTTGCCAGTGTTTGGTGCACTCTCCTGTTGCTATTGTCCATCTGATGTTGGCCAGAAGGTGATGTCCAACCTCTGTTCATGCTATCATTTTCCACTGCCATTATGAAGCTTCCTCTCAAGTCTGTAAGCCAAAATAAACCCTTTTTTTCTCTAAAAATCTGCTCTTGGTTGAGTGTTTTCTGCCAGCAGTGTGAACCTGACTGCAACAATATTCTTCCCACAAATCAGTTCCAAAAGATCAAAAGCCACCCAATCAGGTTTCTAGCAGTAATGTCTCCATTCTCTGGTACCAATTTCTGGTGGGTAGTTTTGGTAAAAGTTAAATGTAATGAACAGGCAGGTTTATGGCCCCAGCTACTCAGGAGGCTGAGGCAGAGAAGTTCATTTGAACTCAGTTGATAATAGCATGGGCAACTTATTTATTTATCATTTATTTATTTATAAGGAGAAAGAGAGAAAGAAAAAGGGGGAAAAAAAAGAAAATGGGTACATCCGGGCCTCTTTTGCAAATAAACTCCAGATGCATACACTATTTGGTGTTATCTGGCCTTATGTGAACACTGGGAGTTGAACCTGAGCTGATAAGCTTGCAAACACTGCCTTTAATCACTGAGCTATCTCCCCAGCCTCCAGACTATAGTTCTTTTGGGATGAAGTATGTGTTGAAGATGCTTTGACCCATTAGGAGCCATTTTGCCTTTGAGAAGAGACAATAGGGTGGGCCTAGAGAGATGACTTAGCAATTAAGGCACTTGCTTGCAAAGCCATAGGACCTAGGTTCAATTCCGCAGTACCCACGTAAAGCCAGATGCACCAGGTGGTGCATGCATCTGGAGTTTGTTTGCAGTGGTTAGAGGCTCTGGCATGGCCATTCTCTCTCTATCTGCCTCTCTCTGCCATGCATATATATATAATTTTAAAAAGAGAGAGAAAGGCCAGGCATGGTGGCATATGCCTTTAATAATCCCAGCACTCGGGAGGCAGAGGTAGGAGGATCCCTGTGAGTTCAAGGCCACCCTGAGACTACATAGTAAATTCCAGGTCAGTGTGAGCTAGAATGAGACCCTACCTCGGAAAACCAAAAAGAAAAAAAAAGAAAAAGAAAAGAAGAGAGAGAGTGAGCAAGAGCAGTAGAGTCCTAACAGCAGGAAGTATGTAGCCCAGACCCTGGGTGGAACTGAAGCTGGACGGTGCATAGTGGTTCAGACTTCCTGATCTCATGGCTCTGCCTCTGCTTGCTGTGGGACCTCAGAGTCCTTTCTGGACTGTAGGTAGGGTGTCACTCTAACCCAGGCTGACCTGGAATTCACTCTGTATTCTCAGGGGATGGCCTTGAACTCATAGCAATCCTCCTACTTCTGTCTCCAGAGTGCTGGGATCAAAGGTGTGTGCCACCATGCCCGGCTTGGAAGTCCTACCTCACTTTCACATACACACACTCTCACAGATCCTCTGGTGTTCACACCACCAGCTGCCCCACTCCAATTCATCCTCAGCAATCCCATTTAACTCACTTGCTGTTAAACTCTGACTCAAGGTCTTAAGAAGCTTTCTCCTTACTGCCGCCCTGCAGCTCTGGGTCCCAGGAGATTTCCTGAGCTGAGTGCTTCTTGGTCATCAGGGATGTGCTGCTCAGCCATGCCCCAGACCACAGCCGCTCTTCCCAGATCCTGTTCTCATCCTGTTTCTTCTAGTGGCCTCTCCCTCTCCACCCCCCACCCCCCCCAGAGAAGTACACAGACACAGACGTGCACTTGCCCAGTCGTGCACTTGCACACACGGTCACACGCTGTAGCTCTATGTCTCATCTTTTTCTCTTGTCACTCCCTTGGATTTCCCGCCCCTCCTCTTGTTCCTCTCATGAGCTGCTCTGCTGCTTACATCTGTCAATTCTTTCTCCCTCTATCTCTTCCTCCACCCTCTTCTGATTCCCCCCTGTCCCCCTCCCTTGTCCACTGGGCTGTCTTGGCCACTCATATTTCCTCTTCCCCATTCTCCTGAGCTTGCTTTCTCCTCTCTCTCTGTTCCTTCCTCCCTTCTCACATACCCTGGCTCTTCAACCGTTCCTACTCTGTGCTCTGTAAGAAGTCTCTGCACTGCCCAGGTCCTGGCTGGCTCTGCTGGAAGGTTTCGATGATGTCTGTTGGCAGGGCCCTAGGGTCACTGCATTTCCTCCCAGGGGTGACTTGGCAGTGATGTGCTCTGCTTCCTCACTTCTGCAATTGCCAGATGACAGAACGGAGGCCAGGGCAGGGGCCTGAGCCCACAGGGACGCACAGAGTCTGTAGCTGAGCCTGGGCTCCTACTACATACGGTAAGGAGAGCCCCTTCCTGGCTGGGGCGGGGGGGGGGGGGGGGGGGGCGGGGGCACTGTCATGTAAATGTCTTCAGGAGGCCAAGGGCATGGACCCAGGCTGATCTTAAGCAGATAGGTGACTGGATTCTTCTGTTTGTTTGTTGTTTGTTTTTTGTTTTTCTGAGGTAGGATTTCACTCTAGTCCAGGCTGACCTGGAATTCACTATGTGTTCTCAGGGTAGCCTCGAACTCATGGTGATTCTCCTACCTCTGCCTCCCGAATGCTGGCATTAAAGGCGTGGGCCACCATGCCCAGCTGGATTTTTTTTTTTTTTAAATATTTCTTTGCTGGGCGTGGTGGCACATACCTATAATCCCAACAGAGGTGAGAGGATCATCGTGAGTTTGAAGCCACCCTGAGACTACATGGTGAATTCCAGGTCAGTCTGAGTTAGAGTGAGACCCTACCTCAAAAAAAAATATATATATTTATTTGCACACATGTGTGGGGGGAGTGCATATGTGTGGGTGTGCATGTGTGTGTGCATGCCCACATCAAGGTCTCTTGTCACATCAGTCACTTAAAAAAAATTTGTTTTGTTTTATGTTTATTTATTTATTTGAAAGTGACAGACAGAGAAAGAGGCAGAGGGAGAGAGAGAGAGAGAATGGGCGCGCCAGGGCCTCCAGCCACTGCAAACGAACTCCAGACGCATGTGCCCCCTTGTACATCTGGCTAACGTGGGTCCTGGGGAATCGAGCCTCGAACTGGGGTCCTCAGGCTTCACGGGCAAGTGCTTACCTGCTAAGCCATCTCTCCAGCCCATATCAATCACTTTGTGTGTGGCTTTAAGTGCATGCTGGAGAGTTGAACCCAGGCCTTTAATGGCTGAGCCATCTCTCTGGGTGGCTGTGCTTTAAAGGGACTCTTCTAGTACCTGTTTCTGGCCCAAGTTTCATGTTGAGAAAACTTTTTTGTCATACTAAGAGCCAAACCCAGGTCCTCTCTCGAGCACATGTTTGCCAGGTGCTCTCCCACTGAGCTACACCCCCAACCTGCCTTTTACTTTTCATTTTGGGACAGGATCTCACTAAGTCTTGAACTCACTCTGCAGCCCAGTCAGGCCTTGAATTTGTAATCCCTTTGCTTCTGTCTCCCGAATAGCTTGGATTAATAGCCTGGGTTACCAGGCTCAATTTAGAAAAAAAATTTCTTATGACCAAACATTCTGAAAGCACCCAGAACCCCTCTTCCCTGAGTCTGAGGCAGTGCCAAGATGACCTCAGGTCCCTCACAGGAGTGACAATGGTGAAGGGAGATGACTACCAAAACCTCAGGGACCTGAATGCCATCTGTTTACTAGCTGTGTGATCTCGGCTAAGACACTCCCTTCTCTGTGCAACTTCCAAAATTGTAGTGAGGACAGTGTCATCTTCTGGCAGGGGCGGGCTTCTCAGGAGAGAGGTAAAGGGCCTGGAAGAGGGCTGAGCGGGTACTTAGGAACTCACACGGATGACAGCAAAGGAAAGTGGGTTATTGGTACAAAGGGCCAGGCCCACAACCAGTTTCACCATCAGGTCTCAGGTGCTGGGGACAGAACCCTGTCTCGTACCCCATGTTTCTGGAACATCAGCAGGATGTTCAGATGTGAGGCTGGCAAACCAGAGCTGCTGGGCAGGTACTTGCTCACCGGTGAAGAATAAAGGAACCAGAAGGCCTCCCCCACACCTCCCCAGCTCTCATTAAACTCAGACTGAATACCTACCTGGCTGTGCTCCCGATGAAGCCTGTGAGGGTGGGAGTATTTCTGGGAATCCCGCCAGAGAGAGAAATCAGCTTTGGAGGCAACTGGTTGTAGCCATTGATGGGCTCAGGTTTTTTTGTTTGCTTGCTTGCTTGCTTGCTTGCTTTTTGGTTTTTCAAGGCAGGGTCTCACTCTAGCTCAGGCTGACCTGGAATTCACTATGTATTCTCAGGGTGCACTTGAACTCACAGCAATCCTCCTACCTCTGCCTCTCAAAGAGCTGGAATTAAAGGCATGAGCCCCCACGCCCCATAGGGCTCAGGGTTCTGATTTCAGCCCTTGCTTACAAACTAGGACTGTGGGCAACAGAAGCCTTGCTTTCCTTGTTGGCAGATTAAAATACAGACCTTGAAGTTTTGTCGGAGGATAAAGTAAGAGGGTGAGTAGAAGTGTGGCCAATCATAAAAGTGTGCAGATGCGGGCTGGAGAGATGGCTTAGCGGTTAAGCGCTTGCCTGTGAAGCCTAAGGACCCCGGTTCGAGGCTCAGTTCCCCAGGACCCACGTTAGCCAGATGCACAAGGGGGTGCACGCGTCTGGAGTTCGTTTGCAGTGGCTGGAGGCCCTGGCGCGCCCGTTCTCAATATCTCTCTCTCTCCCTCTCTCTCTCTGTCTCTTTCTCTCTCTCTGTCATTCTCAAATAAATAAAAAATGAACAAGAAAAAAATTTAAAAAAAAAAAAAAAAAAAGTGTGCAGATGTTACTGTTACTCCCAGGTCTGACATGTAGAGCTTATTGTAATAGTCTTCAGGATGAAGGATATTTTAAAATTGTGTGTGTGTGTGTGTGCATGTGTGTACTCTCATGGGTGCAACAGAGCTTCCTTCTACTGCATATGCCTCTGTAGGTGACTGGGGAATTGAACCTGGGCCAGCAGGCTTTGCAAACAAGGACCTTTAACCACTGAGCCATTCCTCCAATTCCCATGGGATTTATTTTGCTGTTTTCTCCTTTCCCTTAGAAGAGTTTGGCACAGTATGTATTCAAGAGTGTGCAGTGTTTAGCTGGGTGTGGTGATGCACTTGGGAGGCAGAGGTAGGAGGATTGTGATAAGTTCAAGGCCACCCTGAGTCTACATAGTGAATTCCAGCTCAGCATGAGCTAGAGTGAGACCCTACCTTGAAACACCCCCTCCCTCCCAAAAAGAACACAAGTGTGCCATGAGTCAGGCGTGGTGGTGCATACCTTTGATAGTAACATTCGGATGCAGGAGGATGAGGAGTTCAAGGCCAGCCTCAGGTCCATAGCAAATCTGAGGCCAATCTGGGTTACATGAGACTCTGCCTTAGCCCCCCTCCCCCAATATACATTGACTAGATGATGATGAGGTGGTATCAATGATCAAAGCTCAACTTGTTGAGAAAAGAGAGGGAGCCACAGACCCAGCTCTGCCCCTCACCCTGGTCTCATTGGGCAGCTCCAGCTCATCATCAGAGAAGGTCTGCAATGCCCAGCCCCTGGCAAGAAGGACCAAATGTGCCCTCAGGACTGTTTTCCTCCTGGATGGTATTGTGACGCAGTGCTGGATCCTGTCTGTTTAGCCTTTTATGGGGACTGCAGACTGCCCCTTCTACCCCTGGGCTGTGGGCAAGGCCCTGTTGAAGAAAAAGCCATTTATATGCCAGACATGGTGGTGCACGCCTTTAATCCCAGCACTTGGGAGGCAGAGGTAGGAGGATTGCTGTGAGTTCGAGGCCACCCTGAGAATACAGTTAATTCCAGGTCAGCCAGAGCTAGAGTGAGACCCTACCTTGAAAAACCAAAAAATAGAAAGAAAGGAAGAAAAAGCCATTTATACCTCCTTTAAAAAAAAAAACAAACACTATTTTTATTTATATATTTGAGAGGAGAGAGAGAGAAAGAGGCAGAGAGAGGGAGAGAGAGAATGGGCACTCCAGGGCCTCTAGCCACTGCAGACGAACTCCAGATGCATGCACCTCCTTGTGCATCTGGCTTATGTGGGTCCTGGAGAGTCAAACTGGGATCCTTTGGCTTTGTAGGCAAATGCCTTAACTGCTAAGCCATCTCTCCAGCCCTACAACTCCTTTTTCATATAGGGTCCTCTGGTAGGTAGAAGCTTGAGCTTGTGAGGGGGTACAGGGGTAACAGCTGAGTTAGAGCCTAGGAACATTGCTGGGTGGGCCCTGGGGACACGGGTCTGTATTAGGAGTGGAGTCAGTTTCCAAGAGTAGATGCTGGGCTCTCCAGCACAGCCATTCTTAGATTTTTCAGTAGCATGAAACCCTCTGGTGTGTGGGGAGAGGGAGAGAGAGAACTGTAGGGGACCACCTTCAGTGGCCCTTCCCTACTGTCTTAGCTCTACAGGAGGGAACCCTAAGGCCCAGTCTTGGAGTTGAGTTCAGCTAGCTGACCTGCAAAGTATGTTAACAATTTGTGCTAGACCTTTTCCACTTCGTAAAGCCTATTTCAGTGAACCAAGTGCTTTACGCTTTTCCAAATCTGTTCTCCACCCTCTGAGCTCACTTCCCGTTTACAACACTGCTTTGAGGCAGGAAGGGCACCCCATGTTGCTGAGAAAAATCCCAAGGCTTAGAGCTAGGAAATGACCCTCTCGAGGTGGAGGGTGCTGAGGGCAGAGTCCTGCTGCGGTTTCTCTCCAGCCACCCCTGGTGGCTTCTTCCAAAAGAGTTGGCATGGTGCATGGCAAATTCGTTCGCTTATCAGCAAATGTTTTCTGAGGACAGTGGGGACGAGAGCTCACAGCTATTGAGAAAATCTTCTCGTTCAGCTGTCTCAACTCTGGTGCCTGAACCTTCCTGCTGTCCTGCCAGTCTGTTGTTATTTGCTTGCAAAAAAGTTAAAGCCCCTGACACTACAGAGTGAATTCCAGGTCAGCCTGAGCTAGAGTAAGACCCGACCTAGAAAAACAAAAACAACAAGATAGGACTGGAGAGATGGCTTGGCAGTTGAGCACTTGCCTGTGAAGCCTAAGGACCCTGGTTCGAGGCTCGATTCTCCAGGACCCATGTTAGCCAGATGCACAAGGGGGTGCATGCATCTGGAGCTCATGTACAGTGACTGGAAGCCCTGGCACACCCATTCTCTCTCTCTCTACCTCTTTCTCTCTGTGTCTGTCACTCTCAAATCAATAAATAAATAAATGAACAACAACAACAAAAAAAAGTTAAAGCCCAGGGCTAGAGAGATAGCTTAGCCGTCGAGGTACTTGCCTGCAAAGCCAAAGGACACAGGTTCAATTCTCCAGGATCCACAAAAGCCAGATGTACCAGGCAGCTGGAGTTCATTTGCTATGGTTAGAGGTCCTGGCACATCCATTCTTTCTCTCCCTCACATAAATAAATAAAAATAAAATATCTGAAAGAAAAAAGTTAAAGCCTGAATGGTGTTCTCAGAGGAATAAGACAGACAGTCTCTTGGGCCCCGGGCCTTACTTAATGCCAAAGCTTTATTATAAAATGAGAGAGAGAGAAAGGGGAAAGGAGAAAGAGGAGAGAGATGCATACCAGAGAGGAAGACAGAGGGCAAGGGGAGAGAATGGAGGGGTGGTCACACCTCTAGAACAGGAGAGCAAGTCAGGGCCAAAGAGAAGGTTTTATGGAAAGGAGAGAAACTGCCCAGTGAGGGAGAGACCTTCGGTGGTATTCAGAGGCTGGAGGTGAGGGGGAAAAGTTGGCCTTCCCTCCTCTTAGCCTAGAGATATCCTCAATTGCCAACCAGGAAGTGTTCCCAGAGTCCCAGGTCTAGCATGGCCAGGTGGTAGGAGAGAGAAGGGGATGGGTAGAGAGCTCTGGACTTCTAACACTGACCACATGCGCTCAGATACCATCCATCAAGTCCTCACACATCCGAAACCACGGAAAGGGACTCTAGACAGATGCTCTGTTTTTGGTCCAGACATCATGTTAACATGCCAGATGATCCTGAGCTCATTATAATAGTATTGTAATGATAAGTAACATACCCACCAGATGCCATGTCAGTCAGTGCCCAAATTACAGAAGAAGAGAGGTGGCACCCAGATTCCTGGAAATCTCCTTTCAAGCCCATCGTTTCCCAGCCCTCATAAATACCCTGGGCTGCCTAGCTAGAAGAGTCTTTCCCTCTAGAGTGTGCCCTCCCCATTCTCTGTTGGTTGTTGCATAAAAATTCTTTCCTGCTCATAGAACTGTTTGGTTATTTGTGAATAGTATTGAGTAGGAAAAGAATTGCAGATTCAGTAATAATACCCTTTAGGAATGTTTTATTCTATTTTATTTTATTTTGGGTTTTCTGAGGTAGGTTCCCACTCTAGCTGACCTAGAATTCATTATGTAGTCTCAGGCTTGTCTCAAACTTAATCCCAGGAAAGAGCAGAGCCAAGTCCGTAAGGCTCTAGGGTCCTTGTCTGTACTCTACTGTCTCCCCTAGGTGAGACCCTGCATAGGACTTGGGATTCTGAGGCAGGGAAGAATCCAATTTGATTCCTGGTAGAGCAGGACTATGTACCCCAGCTGAGTCATCTCTCCATCCCTCTCCCCCACTTAAAAATTTTTTTATCTAATTTTTTTATATATGTTTTTACACTTAAATTTTTTTTTTAGGGCTGGAGAGATGGCTTAGCAGTTAAGTGCTTGCCTGCGAAGCCTAAGGACCCGGTTCGAGGCTTGATTCCCCAGGACCCACGTTAGCCAGAAGCATAAGGGGCCGCACGCATCTGGAGTTTGTTTGCAGTGGCTGGAGGCCCTGTCGTGTCCATTCTCTCTCTCTTTCTCTCTCTGTCTGTCACTCTCAAATAAATAAGAATAAACAAAACATAAGGCATAGGCATCTGAGTTCTATCTTCCATATATAAGCTTGTGTCTGCCTGAATAAACCTGAGCCTTGATCAGAACTTGTCTTGGCTCCATTCCTTGTGAGTTTGAGGCCAGCCTGAGACTACATAGTGAGTTTCAGGTCAGTCTGAGGTAGAGTGAGAGCCCACCTTGAAAAACAAAACAAACAAACAAAGTATATATATATATATAAAGCGTATGTACATATATATAATACATATATACATACATATATATAATACATATATATATACATATATATATATATACAAAGTATATATATATATATTGCACACATACACACACACACACACATACATACATATAATTAATTTATTTATTAGAAAGAGAGAGAATGAGCACACCAGGGCCTCTAGCCACTGCAAACAAATTCCAGATGCATGTGTCACCATGTGCATCTGGCTTATGTGGGTTCTGAGGAATTGAACCTGGGTCCTTAGACTTCACAGGCAAGTGCCTTAACTGCTGAGGCATTTCTCCAGCCCCCATCACTTTTTTCTTTTGGTTTTTCAAGGTAGGGTCTCACTCTAGCCCAGGCTGACTTGGAATTTACTGTGTAGTCCCTAGATGGCCTTTGAACTCATGGTGATCCTCCTACCTCTGCCTTCTGAGCACTGGGAACAAAGGCGTGTGCCACCGCTGCCACTCCTGGCTCAGTATTAGTTTTGGAGGGTGTGAGGTGATCTCTCATTGTTTTGCTTTCCCCCTCTTTGATGACTAGTGAGGGTGAGTGTTGCTTCACACAGTTGCTGCCCATCTGTGCATCTGTTCAAGCCCTGTCCTCCCTCTGCCTTACAAAGTTCAACTGAGCAGAAAATGCAATCATAGGTTAAAATAAATACCTGTCACCTGTCGTAGCAGTTGCCTTCTCATTGCTGAGACAAAAATGCCCAAACAGAAGGAGCTTATGAAGGAAAGGATTTATTTTAGCTTACAGGTTTTTGTCTTTGTTTTTTTTGAGGTAGGGTTTTACTCCGGCTCAGGCTGACCTGGACTTCACAATTCACTCTGTAGTCTCAGGGTGACCTTCAACTCATGGCGATCCTTTGCCTCTGGAATGCTGGGACTAACGGTATGTGCCACCATGCCTGGCTTCAGCTTACCATTTTGAAGGGACTTTTCATCATGGAGGGGAAAGCATGGTAGGAGTGGGAAGCTAGCTGCTGTTGTCACGTATCAGCAGGGAGGTAGTAGAGGGAGTGAGTTTGCTGGTACTGTTAAGTGGGGCTGCATTATAAAATGCCAAGGCCCACCCCAGTGACATGCCACCTTTAGCAATTCTATGTTCCAAAGGATCTAGCAGCCATGGATTAAGATATGAGATTTTTTTTTTTTTTTTCAAGGTAGGGTTTCACTCTGGCCCAGGCTAACCTGGAATTAACTATGTAGTTGCAGGGTGGCCTCAAACTCACGGTGGTCCTCCTACCTGTGCCGGCCAGCAGCACGAAGGTCACAACAGACCCCAAAGGAGGGAGTGGGAATGAAACTGAGACAAGAACACAAGGAATAGAGCCAAGACAAGTTCTGATCAAGGCTCAGGTTTATTCAAGCAGACACAAGCGTATATACGGAAGATAGAACTCTGGTGCCTATGCCTTATGTTAAATAATGCCTGGCATCATCTCACCTGGGCTGCCTTCTCACCTAGGCTGTAGGATAAGGTCTTTGTGTTAAGAGATTAAAGACCACCTATAGCTCCTGACATCTCCCCCTTCTTTATTTATTAAAAGAAGCGACTGTGCCTGTCTTAGGTTGTCAGGGGCAGAAGGACATCCTTAGCTCCTAAGGTCAAAGAGCAGCTGCAGCTCCCAACATCTCCTCCCTTCTTTTATACAAAAGAGGGGGAGACCCACTATTTAGTGGTGGGCTTTTACCAACTGGGGAGTATTGGCCTGACTCCTCCCGTGGGCTGTCATTTTTCGTCCCACAATCTTGGCCCTTGGTACCTTTTGGGGAGAGGAGGCAGGGCCTATGTGATCATAATAGATGTGGTACCAACCTCCATGCAAGTCAGGTTTTTCTCTCAGGGAATTCAGAAGCGGTCAGAAAGGGACCTTCCCTTGCGGTGCTTTGCCTCCCAACCATTTTGGTGCCCATATCATACTCACTTTATTGTGAGCTGATATGTATAGGTCTGAATCCTGTGCAGCTCCTAAAGGAGGGGAGTCCGTCATTGGATAAATGTATTATCTTTCAGTATGTGCCCTGCCTTAAGTTAGATTCCTCCTCCCCCAATCTTACCTGTCTCTGGCTACCAGCCAAATAAATTCAGGGAGAATTAGTATAAGGTCTGAGGGAGCCAAAGACGTGTTCTATTGTGCATACCTCGGACCTTTGTGCGAACATTCATAATAGACTTCATTAGATACTTGAAGAAAATAGGCAATAGGCATAAGAGAAGCAGAAGGCAAACTCCCACAGCTGTAAAGGCTGCCTATCCAGGAACTTAGAGAGTCTCAACCAGGCAACACAGACTTAATTGCAGCAAGTAAATCATTAGCAGCCTTAGTGGCGTCAAAATCAAGATGACTGTTCTGTATAGCTGGAATTTCTGACTGTAAAGTAACCAAATCTGACGAAATGTTATCATGGTGCCAAATTTCTTCTAAGTGCATTTTGAATTTTACCCAATCTTCATAACTAGCATTATAAGTTTTTAGAAGTGATGCAGATCCATTGGTAATCTGCATGGAATTCCAATCGAGCTCTAATCTTCATATCTTGAATTTGCTCTCCTAAATAAGTCACTGCATCAAACAAGGCATCTATTTTTTCTTCTAACTTCTTATCTATGGCTACTCGAGTTCCCAAAGCAACTGAAACGTTTTTAGCTAGATTATTAACAAAGTGTGCAGTATGAACTTCTTATGTAAGAGCAACAGCAGCAGTAGTAATAGAAGCTAATAATGTAATAAATGCAGCAATCCCAGCAATAATTAAACCTACAATTCTCTTTTGTCTACTTAAACTATTTTTTTTTGTTATTTTTTATTTATTTGAGAGAGGCAGAGAGGGACAGAAAGAGGCAGATAGGGAGAGGGAGAGAGAATGGGTGTGCCAGGGCCTCCAGCCGCTGCAAACGAACTCCAGATGTGTGCACCCCCTTGTGCATCTGGCTAACATGTGTCCTGGGGAGTCGAACCTCGAACCGGGGTCCTTAGGCTTTACAGGCAAGCACTTAACCACTAAGCCATCTCTCCAGCCCTACTTAAACTATTTTTAACCTCCTCTAGAATTTGAATACTCTGTCAGAATACCAAGGCTTTGAAAGATTAACAGGAATCATAACAAATGCATGTTGTTTGACAATCATTACAGTTTCAGAATCATGAGAAACACAATTGGACAGACTACAATTATCACAGGTAACATTAAACATTCCTTCAGACCCGTGATACCAAGTAATATTTATATTTCCTAACATTAGGGCATAAGGTGGTATAACACAGGCCATAACAGTTCCCTTCGGAAGATTATTTGAATTATTGCTGGCAGATGTAAACTTGATACCTCCCATAGCAGCAGCAATTTTTCACATGTAAGTTTGCTAATATTCGTTGTCTGACCACCACAATCCTGAGGACAGTCCAGTAGACTTCACTGTAAGCAAGACATACATGACACCATATCATCAGGATCAGTAGTGTCCTCTTGTTTGATCTCATGGCCTGCATACCGGACCAAATGTTCTGACAACCATCTGGCTCCATTTCTTTCTGTGAAAAAATACAAACAGATCCTCGTCCCCATATTAATACAGGGTCGGGTCCACTCCACTTGTTAGTCAATGGATCTTTCCACATTACTTTAGCATAATTAGTCTTGGTTTGTGCATGCCAAAAATGGTCAGCAGCAGAAAACCCTTTTGAATCCAAAAGTAAAAAATTTAAAATAAATATAGTATGATTTAACCATTTTGTTACTGATCCCTATGTCATTTCCCCCTTTTTAGTTTTTTGTAACCAGATTTTTAATGTTCCATTTGCTCATTCAATGATACCTTGCCCTTGGGGGTTATAAGGAATTCCAGTAACATGCTCAATATTAAAAGAAGAACAAAAGTGCTTAAATCCTGCACTTGTATATCCTGGACCATTACCTGTTTTCAGTTGTTTAGGTATTCCTAAAATATTAAAAGAATGAAGACAATGAGCAATAACATGTTTAGTAGCTTCTCCCATTTGAGCAGAAGCACAAATGAAACCAGATTAAGTGTCAATAGAAACATGTACAAATTTCATTTTTCCAAACTCTGGAACATGAGTTATATCCATTTGCCATAAATGGCCAGGAGTCAAACCTCGAGGACTGACACCATGATGTGGCACAGGTCAAAATGTGAGACACTGCTGACAATTTTTAACTATCTGTCGTGCTTGTTCACGTGTAATTTTATATTTATTTCTTTTAATTGGACAATTTTTTTTCATATGTCCTATTTTTTTCCACAAGAAAAGCACTTGCCAGGTCTTGCTGCAGTGGCTGCCATTTGAAAAGGAATTCCTTTTAATGCTGCAGCCATGGCTATCCCCTGCATATAGCTAGGGCCAATATCAGCACATAGTCTAATATATCCTTGTAGATCAACTTTCTTTCTATAAGGCCGCATAGCTGCTTTGCAAGTACTATTTGCATTTTCATAAGCAAGCTGTTTTACAAAGTCCATACCAGCGCCAGCATCTCTAAATACTCTTACTGCTGTTTTTTATCAGTCTACCTACAAAATCAGCATAATTCTCATCAGGACCCTGTATAACCTTAGTTAAATTCTCCTCTGCAGCTTCTCCTTTTGAAGGAAGATTAAACCACGCTTTATGAGCTGCTGCGGCTATTTGTTGATAAACAGCACGGGGATATGCAATTTGATTGTCATTCCCACCATAATTTCCTTCCCCAGTAAGCATATCAACATTCCAATCACCATTCCCTGCCTGTTGATTCAATATTGCAGTCTTTTTGCATAAGTCATAGAATTCTACTTTCCAAATTAAATATTCTCCTCCTGATAAACAAGCTTTGCCTATAGATTTCCCATCATCTGCTGTTAGAATTTTCCCTGCCAATGCTTCTATAATTGACATAGTATATGGCGACGTAGGTCCATACTGTGCACAAGCTGTTTTTAATTCTTTTATGTCTTTAAAATTAAAGGAAGTATATTGCCTCATCATTTGATCACCCTGTTGAAA
The DNA here is from genome assembly GCF_020740685.1 of Jaculus jaculus. Taxonomy (NCBI): domain Eukaryota; kingdom Metazoa; phylum Chordata; class Mammalia; order Rodentia; family Dipodidae; genus Jaculus; species Jaculus jaculus. Next base: position 60,877,979 of record NC_059106.1, on the reverse strand, counting down.
TTCAGTTAGTGGATAAGCCAGTGGGAAAGCTCGTGCTTCCTCATCACCTTCTTCCATGGCTTTCTGTATTACCCTTTCTAAGGGGGAGCAATTAAAAACAGGCTGAGTAAGATGCCATGAAGATGTGTGGACAATTTCAGAAGGCTTCTTAATAATACTATCTAACTCGTCTTTTAACCTTCTTTTTTTTTCTTTCTCTAGGTTTACTCTCTCCCTTAAAGCTGCCACCTCATTTTTTTAATTCTGCTACATATACTTGTGGGGGGGTCATGGGGGCGGAGGGACGCGGTGGGTCCCAATCTGCATGATGATTAGCGGCCTCCTCCTCTAATTCTGCTGCTTCTTCTGGCTCTCATTCCTCCTCTTCCCCGTCACTATTTTCCTTAGAAATTTGTAAAGATTGCAATGTTTATTCAATTCTTTGTGAGTTACAGGTGTCCCTTTTTCAGGAGTTTGATTTTTAATTTCTTCAATAACATCTAGAGTGTGATTTAACATTTGTTTCACTAAACTATCTTTTGTACCTGAATCCAAGGCATCCCTTATCAAAGACCATAAGGAAAAGGCAATTACCGGAACCTTATTAGGACCATGAGTTTGTAGAAAGACATTTAATTCTTTTCCCACTTTATCCCAAGCATCTGAATAAAAATTTCCCTGCTCTATAAACCAAGGGCTCGTTTCATTGATGAAATGAAAAAAAAAAAATTGCTTAAAGAACTTGATGTAATCCCAATTCCTTGTGCTTTTTAAATATCTTTTACTAGAGCAATTAGCTCCTTTTTACTCTTTGCTTGTCCCATAACTGCGCCAACTTACCTTATTCTAGAAGACTGAGCGGGCGACCACAGTCCTCTTAAATTTCACTTTCTTCCGCGGATCTCGAGTTGATGTTGGCGTTCCTCACTGAAGTCCCTCGTATTCAGGTCCCTGTTCAGGTGCTACGATGTGGGGGGAGTGGGAATGAATCTCAGACAAGAACACAAGGAATGGAACACAAGGAATGGAACCAAGACAAGTTCTGATCAAGGCTCAGGTTTATTCAGGCAGACACAAGCTTATATATGGAAGATAGAACTTTCTCGACAATGTGTGCCTAAGGTCAGCTTCACCAGGGCCCCTCTATCAAGTGCCTATGCCTTATGTTAAAGAATGCCTTTGTAACTGGCTTCATCTCACCTGGGCTGCCTTCTCACCTAGGCTGTAGGATAAGGCCTTTGTGTTAAGAGATTAAAGACCACCTGTAGCTCCTGACATCCCCCCCCCAAAAAAAAAATAGTAAAATAATTTTTAAGAATGAAGCTGGAGGGATGTTAGGTGGTCTTCCTATCTAAGCATGAGGGCCTGAGGGGCCCTGAGGCTGCCCAAGTTCAAATCTCCACCTCCCAGCCAACATGGCCGGGCATGCCTTTAATCCCAGCACTTGAGAGGTAGAGGTAGGAGGATCTCTGTGAGTTCAAGGCCAGCCTAAGAATTCCAGGTCAGCCTGGGCTGGAGCGAGATCCTACCTCAAACCACCACCACCACAACACAGTTAGGAATAGCCACGAGTACCTATAACCCCAGCCTCAAAGGGGAGGAGATACCTGAGAATCCACTGACCCCTGCAAGCTCCAGAAACAGTAGAGACCCCGGCTCAAAAATCAAGACCGAGTGTGGAGTGGTCACCACAGGAACAACACCCCTTTCCTCCATGGCAGGCAGGCATATGGGACATCACAAGGCACAGCCATGTACATACACCACACACATACCACGTTACACACCAGTAAAATATTGGTAGCTTTGGATACAGTTCTGGGGTGGGCCTGAGATTCTGTTTTGTTTTGTTTTCTTGAGACAGAGGTCTCCCTTTAGGTGACCCAGGCTGACCTCCAACTGACATTCCTCTTCCTCAGCCTCCAGAGTGCTGGGATTAGAGGCGCGCACCACCCTCCCCCAGCTGAGATGCCTCACCCCTAACAAGCTTGTAGATAGATGCTGCTGAGTGCTCGCTGCTGGCCCACAGCCCACAGTTCGGGGTGATGCATCGGAGGGCTCTGAGGAGGAGGCAGTGCTATCAAGGTTAGCTGTTTGTTCACTCAGCAAGTACCTCCCAAACTCCTGCTTTGGCCACGCTTACTCGCTCTTTCTCTCTCTCTCTCTCTTTCTTTTTTTTTGTTTTGTTTTTCGAGGTAGGGTCTCCCTGTGGTCCAGGCTGACCTGGAATTCACCATGTAGTCTCAGGGTGGCCTCGAACTCATGGTGATCCTCCTACCTCTGCCTCCCACCAAGTGCTGGGAGTAAAGGAATGCGCCACCACACCCAGCTCTTTGGCCAAACTCTTGACCAGTGTAGGAGACAAAGAGAATTGGAAATGCCACTCCCTGACCCCTGCCACCACCCTTTGTTGCCTTCAAAATGGGTGTATTTACACATGTCTCCTTGCCCTCTGTTCCCTGTCTGGCAGCTAGAGTGAGTGAACATGGTCTTACTTGCTGTTCAACAACACCCCAGGGGCTCTCTAATGCTCACAGAACAAATGCAAACTTTTTTTTTTTTTTTTTTTTTTTTTTGAGGCAGGGTTTCACTCTAGCCCAGGCTGACCTGGAATTCACTATGTAGTCTCAGGGTGGACTCAAACTCAAAGTGATCCGCCTACCTCTGCCTCCTGAGTGCTGGGATTAAATATGTTCGCCACTATGCCCAGGGCAAACTTCTTTTTTTAAATTAATTAATTTATTATTATTATTTTTGGTGTAGTTTCTCACTCTAGCCCAGGTTGACCTGGAATTCATTCTAGTCTCAGCCTGACCTCAAATTCACAGCAGTCCTCTTAACCTCTGCCTCTTGAGTGCTGGCATTAAGGGCATGAGCCACTTTAAATGCAAACTTCTTACCATGGTGTAGGAGTGACCCAAGGCATGTTGCCCTCTGATCACCTACCACTGTTCCCATTTCTCACTTCCTATGACCATACTGATCTTTCCTTTAACATTGTTATTTTATTTATTTATTTTAATTTTTTTATTATATGAAGCAGCTTTGTTGCTTAGACATAGGAAGTGAGGAACAACAGGAACCTAGAATCCTGGGACACAAGAAAGCGATAGGGCTGGGGACATGGCTCAGTGGCGGGACATTGCCTGGCTTGTGCAAGGACCCTGTGTTGTAACCACCTTGGTTTATACACGACAGGATCCAGGTGACTCGCTGGGCAAAGCTTTGAAAGATTCCAGGGGAGAAACAGCAATTTTCAGGCTATCCCAGATGGTTTCTCCCTGGGTCAAACTGTTACCCTCCTCAGGAGGGACAGAACAAGGTTTGTATGTGTCAGGCAGTTCCTCTCTGTCTCGAGACATTGCATTATCAGGACAGTCTTGAGTTATTCTTAAGAACTTAAGCAAGAAAGTGGGTAGTAAAGGGGAAGAACTGTCCTGCACAAATTTGTAAATTTTTACATAATCCAATTTAATACTTGTGAATTTAGGCACATCAGGGCCTTCAGCCACTGCAAACAAACTCCAGACAAATGTGCCATCTTGTACATCTGACTTAGGTGGGTGCTGGGGGATCAAACCTGGGTCCTTTGGCTTTGCAGGTGGGTGCCCCAACTTCTAAGCCATCTCTCCAACCTTCTCTCTTGGTTTTGCTCTTATACTTTGCTGCACTTGCCCAGCTTCCAAGCTTCTGGGAAATTCTCCTGTTTTTGCTTCCCATCCCTCATCAGCATACTTGGATTACAGGATCCTGCCACAGCTTCTGGCTTTTTTTTTTTTTTTTAAGTTTTTTTAAGAATTTGTTTCTGTCAATTATTTATTTATTTATTTGAGAGCATCAGAAACAGAATCTGTTATACTGTAGAGTATTGGCTGTTTTCAATATTGGTACTAAGGCTGTGCAAGCAAGCACCTTTAGCCACTGAGCCTTCTTTCCAGCCCAGAACTACTGCTACTACTACTTCTCCTCCTCCTTCTTCCTCTTCCTCTTCTTCTTCTTCTTGTTTGTTTGTTTGGTTTTTTGAGGTAGGATCTCACTCTAGCCCAGGCTGACCTGGAATTCACTATGCAGTCTCAGGGTGGCCTCAGACTCAGGTGATCCTCCTACCTCGGCCTCAGTGCTGGGATTAAAGGTGTGCACCACCACGCCCAGCCTCATCATCTCTTGTTCTCCTTTTATGATCTCTTACCTAGAATCATAGTGTCACATCCCCTTATCTACATACATATAAACATTAGAAGTTAGGTTCTTGCTGGGCATGGTGGCTTTGCAGATAAGCACTTTAACTGTTGTAGCCTTTAATCTCAGCACTTGAGAGGCAGAGGTAAGGGGATTGCTGTGAGTTCAAGGTCAGCCTGAGACTACATACCTCGGAAAAAAAAAGTAAATCAATAAATAAAATAAAATAAAAGAGGTCAGGGGGCTGGAGAGATGGCTTAGCCATTAAGGCTCTTGCCTGCTAAGCCAAAGGACCCAGGTTCAATTCCTCAGTACCCACATAAGCCAGATGCACAAGGTGGTGCATGCATCTGGAGGTCATTTGCAGTGGCTAGAGGCCCTGGCATACCCATTCTTTCTATCTGCCTCACTCTCTCAAATAAATGAATAAAAATATTTTTTAAAAGAGTTCAAAAGCTGGGTGTGGTGGTACACACCTTTAATCCCAGCACTTGGGAGGCAGAGGTGGAAGGATTGCCATGAGTTCAAGGCCACACTGAGACTACACAGTGAATTCCAGGTCAGCCTGGGCTAGAGTGAGACCATACCTCAAAAGAATTCAGGAGGAATGTTAGGTTTAAAGTATGCAAACTAAGATTTGTGTAGTGAGGACTGCATATCGGTAGGCTCCATGTTAAATTCTTGTACAGCTAAGATGATGGCACTGATTTCTGTTTTTTGAGTGGTAAAGTATCCTGAACAGGTTTTTTCTTTTTTTTTCAAGGTAGGGTCTCTCTCTCTAGTCCAGGCTGACCTTGGATTCACTATGTAATCTCAGGGTGGCCTCAAACTCATGGTGGTCCTCCTACCTCTCCCTCTTGAGTGCTGGAATTACAGTTGTGCACCACCGCACCCAGCCTGAAAAGATTTTTTGAAAGCCAATGGTCCAAATGCCTGCCTTCCCTGTTTTATTGGACCCATCTGTAAATATGGTTCTGGCATTTGGAATAGGCTCAGATTGAATTATTTTTGGAAGGGTAATAGGAGTTCTTTGTAGGAAAGTAAGAAGTTTGTGGAAGGGCCAATTTTTTAGTTTGAATCCAGAATGTTCTGCTTTAAGAGTGGTTCTCCTACAACTCTCTCTCTCTCTCTCTCTCTCTCTCTCTCTCTCTCTCTCTCTCTCTATTTATTTATTTTGGTTTTTTGAGGTAGGTTCTTGGTGTAGCCCAGGCTGACCTGGAATTCACTATGTAGTCTCAGGGTAGCCTTGCACTCATAGCGATCCTCCTACCTCTGCGTCCTGAGTGCTGGGATTAAAGGCGTGCGCCACCACACCTGGCTTCCAGTTGCTCACTTGAGGGTTAGAATATCTGGAGAATCAGCCTGTATGTGACATCCTACCAGAAAAGCCATGCATACACTGCAGAAGAGGTAAGCAAAATTATCCAACACATGTTTGAAAGAAAAAGAGAGAGAGTTGTATTGGCTATGGCACAGTGAAGAAGGCTTGGTCACCTACTTGGGTCCAGGCAAGGTGGTTGATCCTGGCTCATAATAAAAACTGTTTTGTGGGGGTTGGGGGAGGAGGTTGTTGTTATACCAGGGGGGTCTGGGTCTGAGAGCAGAACTGACAGAGAGGGATGACACTGGAGGTCCCCCTTCTCAAGAGCCCATCTCATACTCTGTCTCCACCCCGACCCATGGTCCCAGAGCCACTGTGCCATTGTCAGGAAACCAAACATTATACTTGCAGCAGCTTTAAGAGCTGTTCCTCTGAGACTTGGACCCCCAAGGATTTCAACAAGTGCCAGAGCACCATAATATATCCTTTCTGCTTGGTGGATAATGACTGCTCTGTTTAACCCTGATTGATCCACGCTTCCTGAGGACAGGTTTCCACCCCTTACTTATGGTTCCACTGCGGAGCTCCCCTTTGTTTTGTTTTACTTATTTAATTAATTTTTTTTTTGAGGTAGGGTTTCACTCTAGCCCAGGATGACTTGGAATTTACTATGTAGTCTCAGAGTGGCCTTGAACTCATGGCAATCCACCTATCTCTGCCTCCCGAGTGCTGGGATTAAAGGTGTGCGCTGCCACACCAGCTCATTATTTTATTTTATTTTTTATTTCTGTGTTTCCTCGGGGTTTCACGCCTCCTGAAGTTATCAAATCCCTGTTCTGGACACCACTTATTGTACATTGTCCAGCAGTGTTTGGATAAATGTGAAATGAACTCACAACATGCAAAATATGATTTGATGGAGGGTCAGGGTGATGCCCTCCACTGCTCCCCGAACTGACTGTACTTGCAGCTTTTATTCATATTCAGGCAGTCAAAATTACGGGGAGTCAGCATAAGACAGATCCCAAGACAGAGTTCTCATCAGATTAGTTCATGAGTTGTTTGCTTATGTGTATCAAGAAATCTTTGGAGAAGCTATGAGTTTCCCATCTTCAAGAAGCTCCACCAGGGGGGGATTACTGTGGTTTATTGTCTATAATTATGGAAATTGTCAATTTAAAAAAAGGTGGGAGGGAGGGTATTACTATGGGATACTTTTTATAATCATGGGACATGTTAATAAAAATTGAGAAAAAAAAATTAAAAAAAAAAGAAACTCCACCCAAGGCTCAGTGTTCTGTGTCCCCAGGCTTAGCCTTTTTTGAATTAGCTTTCCAATTAGCTTGATCTCCACATTTAACCACTGAGCCATCTCTTCAGCCCAGGAGCATCATTTTTTTTAAAGCTATTTTATTTATTTGAGAGACAAAGCAAGATAGAAAGACAGAGAAAGAAGAGAATGAGTAAGAGAGAGAAAAGGAGAGAGAATGAGCACACCAGGTCCTCCTGCCTCTGCAAACGAACTCCAGAAACGTGTGCCACTTTGTGCATCTGTCTTTCTGTGTGTATTCGGGAGTTAACCTCGGGCCAGCAGGCTTTTGCGAGCAAGCACCTTTAACCACTGAGCCATCTCCCCAACCCCATCCATCAAATTAAATACAGATAAAGCTCTCTCCTATTAAATGGAACAAAAAAATCCTGTTTTGTTTGTTTTTCAAGATAGATTCTCACTCTAGCTCAAGTTGACCTGGAATTCACTATGTATGTAGTTTCAGTGTGACCTTGAATTTTTAATATTTTATTTATTTGCAAGCAAAGAGAGATAGAAGACAAAGAGAATGAGTGTGCTAAGGCATTCAGTTGCCACAAACGAACTCCAGGTGTATGTGCTACTGTGTGCATCTGGCCTTATGTAGGTACTGAGAATCAAACCAGGGTTATTAGGCTTTGCAGGCAAGGGCGTTAGCTACTGAACCATCTCTCTAGCTCCCCGCTTTCTTTCTTTCTTTCTTTCTTTCTTTCTTTCTTTCTTTCTTTCTTTCTTTCTTTCTTTCTTTCTCTCTTTCTTCTTTTGTTTTTTTGAGGCAGGGTCTCACTCTTGCTCAGGTTGACCTGGAATTCACTCTGTAGCTCCAAGCTGTCCTTGACCTCACTGTGATCCTTTTGCCTCCGCTTCCCAAGTTAAATATGTGCCTAATAGCCTACTAGCTGGGCGTGATGGCGCATGCCTTTTATCCCAGCACTTGGAAGGCAGAGGTAGGTGGTTTAAGGTCACCCTGAAAATACAGAGTGAATTCCAGGTCAGCCTGGGCTAGAGTGAGACCCTACCTCGAAAAACAAAACAAAACAAAACAAAAAGATGTGCCTACCATGCATGGCCTGTCTTTTGTCACCCCTTCTTTAAGCTCTTTTTGTTCTCTATATCAGCACTCCATTTTCTCTCTGTAGCAACTGTCCATTTAAGTTATTTTTGTTTTCGTCCCTATGAGACTATAAGCTCCTTGAAGGCAAGAATCCTTTGGTGGGGCTGGAGAGATGGCTTAGCAGTTAAGGCACTTGCTTGTGAAGCCTAAGGAACCATGTTTGACTCTCAAGATCCCACATAAGCCAGACGCACAAGGTGATGCAAACATGCAAGATCGCACAGGCACACAATATGGTACATATGTCTGGAGTTCAATTACAGTGGCTAGAGGCCCTGACATGTCAATTCTCTCTCTCTCTCTCTCTCACACACACACACAAATACAAAAAAAAAAAAAAAAAAACAAAAAAAACCCAGAGGTGGCGGAAAGAATGTAAGAGCCAAAGGAAGGGCAGGACTCCGTACAACGTGCTCCCTCCAGACATAAAATGGTCTGGATATCCATGACCGCATAGTGCCTGACACTACCTACACAAGACCATCATAAGAGAAGGAAAAGACCATGACATCAAAATAAAAGAGAGACTGATTGAGATGGGGAGGGGATATGATGGAGAATGGAGTTTGAAAGGGGAAAGTGTGTGTGGGGGGAGGGTATTACCATGGGATACTTTTTATAATCATGAAAAATGTTAATAAAAATTGAGAGAAAAAAAAACTCAAAACACAACAACCAGTCCTTTGGCATGATGTGCATCTGTGTGTCTGACATGCATATTGATGCTTAGAAATATGTGTTGGATGAATGAATGAAAGAGCAAATGGATTTGAGATCTTCACCCCATTCATTACTAGTGGTATAACTTTGTCCAATTTACATAATCTCTCTGTACTCAATATTTTTTTTTCAAGATAGGGTATCGCTCTAGCCCAGGCTGACCTGGAATTCACTATGTAGTCTCAGAGTAGCCTTGAACTCATGACAATCCTCCCACCTCTGCCTCCCAAGTGCTGGGATTAAAGGCATGCACCACCATGCCTGGCTTTTATAAAGGTGTGTGTGTATATATACATATATATGAGAGAGAGCTGCAGGGGGTGGGGAATGAGACCAGCCTGAGACTACATATGAATTCCAGGTCAGCCTGGACTAGAGTAAAACCCTACCTCCAAAACAACAACAAGAGAAAAATCAAAATTTAGCCAGGCATGGTAGCATATGCCTTTTGTCCCAGCATTTGGGAGGCTGAGGTAAGAGGATAACATAAGAGTTGGAGACCAGCCTGGGGCAGAGTGAGACACTGCTTAAAACAAAAAAGAACACAAATTTACTGCCCATAGTTCCAAAGCTGGAAGTTCAAGTTTCTCAGGAGTCTACTTGAAGTATGGCATCTTAAATACCCTCACTTAACATGGAGAAGGGATGAAAGGGCAAAAAAGATCAAAAGAGACTGGATTTTTCAACCTTGAGTGCTTTTTAAATTTTTGTTGTTGTTTTGTTTTTTGTTTTTCAAGGTATTCTCACTCAAGCCCAGGGTGACCTGGAATTCACTGTGTAGTGTCAGGGTGGGCTTCCCACTCATGGTGATCCTCCTACCTCTGCCTCTGCCTCCTGAGTGCTGGAATTAAAGATGTGAGGCCACCACACTCAGCTTCTTAAAAACATATATTTTTTTATTTTAGAGAAGTAAATAGATAATATGGGCACTTCAGGACCTCTTGCCACTGCAAACTCCAGACACGTGCACCACCTTGTGCATCTAACTTTATGTGGGTACTAGGGTATCGAACTCAGGTTATTAGGCATTATGGGCAAGTGCCTTAACCATCGAGCCACCTCTCCACCCCTAAAATATTTTTATTTATTTGAGAGAGATAGATAGTAGGTATGGTCATTCCAGAGCCTCTTGCCACTGCAAACAACCTCCAGGTACATGTGCCACTCTGCATCTGGCTTTACATGGGGAATCAAACTTGGGCCATCAGGTTTTGCAAGCAAGTGACCTTAACCACTGAATCCTCTCTCCAGTCTCAACCTTGAGCTCTTTTGGGTGCTAATCTTATTTATGGGGACCTCACTGTCCTCATCTCCCTCAGTCCTTGGGGATTACCTTTCAATTTGAATTTTGGAGAAGACTATTCAAAACATAGCAGACAGTCTGGGAATCGATAACAGAGAACAGTCCCTTCTCTGCTCTTTGTTCACCAGAATCCTTGTATGGTCTTCCAGGCACACCCAGGACCCTATGATCAGCTGACCCTTCCCGCCCAGAGCAATGGAACAAAATGACTCCTCCCGGGTGGATTCCGAGTTTCGCTACACTCTCTTCCCGGTCGTTTACAGCATCATCTTTGTGCTGGGGGTCATTGCCAACGGTTATGTGCTCTGGGCCTTTGTCCGCCTGTATCCTTCCAAGAAATTCAACGAGATAAAGATCTTCATGGTAAACCTCACCGTGGCAGATCTGCTCTTCTTGGTCTCCCTGCCACTGTGGATCGTCTACTACTATAACGAGGGCAACTGGATTCTCCCCAGTTTTCTGTGCAATCTGACTGGCTGCTTCTTCTTCATTAACACCTACTGCTCCGTGGCCTTCCTGGGAGTCATCACTTACAACCGCTACCAGGCTGTGACACATCCCATCAGGACAGCTCAGGCCAGCACCCGCAAGCGTGGCATCTATCTGTCCCTGGTCATTTGGGTGGCCATCGTGGCCACTGCCTCCTACTTCCTTGTTACCGACTCTACCAACCAAGTGCCCAAGAAATCTGGCCCAGGCAACGTCACCCGCTGCTTTGAGCATTATCAGAAAGGCAGTGTGCCAGTCCTTATGGTCCACGTCTTCATTGCCTTCTGCTTCTTCCTCGTCTTCCTCCTCATCCTCTTTTGCAACCTGGTCATCATCCACACCCTGCTCTCTCAGAAGGTGCAGCAGCAGCAGCGCAATGCCGAGGTCAAGCGCCGGGCGCTGTGGATGGTCTGCACGGTGTTGTCCGTGTTCATCATCTGCTTTGTGCCCCACCACATGGTGCAGCTGCCCTGGACGCTGGCTGAGTTGGGATACCAGACCAACTTCCACCAGGCTATTAATGATGCCCATCAGATTACCCTTTGCCTCCTTAGCATGAACTGTGTCTTAGACCCGATCATCTACTGCTTCCTCACCAAAAAGTTCCGCAAGCACCTCAGCGAGAAGTTTTACAGTATGCGCAGCAGCCGCAAGTGCTCTCGGGCCACCACGGACACGGGCACTGACGTGGTCATGTCGCCCAACCAGATCCCTATACTTACCCTCCAAAATTAGCGCTTGCGTGCTGGGGTCGGGTCCAGGGAATCGCAGACTGAGCTGGGGAGGAGGCGTGGTGTCTGCTGTGGGCACCTCCTCCCCGACACTGGTGGCCCAATGAAGATGGTAGTGGCCTCATTCAGGCAGATGTGACTGATGGAAATTTCAGAATTAAAATGCTCTTTCATCTATCTCTGGGTTCACACTATACTAATCTTGGTTGATGAAATCATCCAAAGCCCCTGAGTCTGATATGGCTAGGACCAAATTGAGGCCTTCTACAGTGGATTCTGAGCCACCCAGTTCATCGTACTGGGGCAGGCAGCCTGACATTTTTATTTTTTTATTATTTTTCAAGGTGGGGTCTCACTCTAGCCCAGGCTCACCTGGAATTCACTGTGTAGTTTCAGGTTGGCCTCGAACTTATGAAGATCCTCCTACCTCTGCCCTTCCAGTGCTGGGATTGAAAGCATGCGCCACCAAGCCCCGCTCAGCCTAACATTTTGGCAATGACTCTCCAGTGTTACTAGCAATGAAGGAGTAACTGCAAAAGGATTTCTTCACTGGCTGTGTGGAAAGTTTTTTTTGGAGCAGCTCTTGGAGTCAGGATGGGTGTCATCCTCTTTGTACCCACAGGTACAATGTCTTTGTGACACTTTCAGGAGAAGTGGCTTGGAGGAAGATTCAGGCTAACCTGGTTACTGATTTTTAAAGCAACCAGAGAAATTAAGAATGGACTAGACCTTTGGATGGAAGTGTTTACTGTCCAGGCCTCCCTTGTGTCCTGCTTGGGTCAGCTCTGAGGGAGCTGGAGAGAGATGGCACCTCAGTCATCTTCCTATCTCAGTAACAGACCCTTGTTGATCATGTTCTATGGGACAACCACCCATTATGTGGGCAAAAACCTTTCAAAACAAACTTTGGATGTCTCTGGGACAGGGAACAAGCTGGGAAGTGCTGGAGGCTTCTGGGTAAAAGGCATTGCTCACTCCCTAGCAGGACCCCCCCCCCCCAACCTAGCTTACAGAAAGTGGAAAGGACAGTTTCAGTCCCAACCCTGCTGGCAGGTGAGAGCTTCTCTTGAGACCTCTAGATACCTGTTAGTGAATTTAGGCAAGTGTATTAATCACTTCGGCCTTGCAGTGACCAAACTACTACTGTGGTACTTTGAATATGATGTTCCCCATAGTGTCATGTGTTTTGTTTTTGTTTGTTTGTTTTCATTTTTCATTTTTCAAGCTAGGGTCTCACTCTAGCTCAGGCTGACCTGGAATTCACTATGTATTTTCAGGCTGGCCTTGACCTCACAATGATCCTCCTACCTCTGCCTCCCAAGTGCTGGGATTAAAGGCATGCACCAACCACGCCTGGCTTGATTTTTTTTGTTGTTGTTTTTTGTTTGTTTTTCAAGGTAGGGTCTCACTTTAGCTCAGGCTGACCTGGAATTCACTATGTAGTCTCAGGGTGGCCTTGAACTCATGACGATCCTCCTACTTCTGCCTCGCAAGTGCTGGGGTTAAAGGCATGTGCCACCATGCTTGGCCACAGGGTTCTTAAGAGTAGTGAATACCACAGCAGACATCTCCTGGTCAGGGTAGCTGCTCATCCCAGATCTCCCTCTTCTGAGAATTTGGCACCGTCAGCTCTCTAGTAGGAAATGAAAAGAACCGAGGTGAGCATCTAGATTCAAGGATGCTGTTTGGGGCTTTGCAGGCCACTTACCTGAAGTCACACAACTTTGGAGCTATAAATGTGACTGTGTGTGCTTGACTCTGTAAGGTGGCTGGAGTGGCAGGTGAAAGTAGAGGAATTGGCTCAACTCAGAAAGCAGATGTGCAGAGCCGAATAGAGACTATAGAGAAACCGCAGGAGCCTGGAGGGATAGGGGCCAAGATTTCCAGGGACCAGGTGGCTCTCTGTCTGTACTCCTTCCTTTGGGTCCTGTGAGATTCCCTTGTCAGGATTTTTTCTCTCATCTTCTTTAAGCTTACTTGAGTGGATATCTATTACTTAAAAAAAAAAAAAGAACTCTAGGCTGGGCATGGCATGGTGGCTCACACCTATAATCCCACCTGGAAGGCTGAGGTAGGAGGATCACCATGAGTTCCAGGCCAGCCTGAGCTATCTAAGAATGAATCTGAGCTAGAGTGAGACCCTAACTTTAAAAGAAAAAGCCTCTATATGTTTATATGTGAATACACAATGTTCTATGAATCTTAAACATTTGCATACCCCCTTGCCATTTTTGCAATGTTCATGTATTACCTATATGTTTACTTAATAAATATTTAAATTGAGTCAGGCTGACCTGGAATTCACTATGTAGTCTCAGGCTGGTCTTGAACTGATGGTGATCCTCCTACCTCTGCCTCTGAGTGCTGGGATTAAAGGCGTGCACCACCTGGCTGAGTCAATTTTTAAAAACTTGTATTTAATTAAAAGAAAATTTATAAGGACACCAGGTGTCCTTTAATCCCAGCACTGGGAAGCAGAGGGAGGATGATAGTTGTGCGTTTGAGGCCACCCTCAGACTAAATACTGATTCCAGGTCAGCCTGAACTAGAGCAGGATCCTTCCTTGAAAAGCAAGTTTATAAGGGAAAACTAATGCCACCTGCCACAAATAGAAAATAAACATAAGCTTGAAAATGTCTCTCTGGGGGTGGAGGGATGGCTTAGTGGTTAAGGCATTTGGCTGCAAAGCCAAAGGACCCAGGTTTGATTCCCCAGGACCCACGTTACCCAGATGCACAAGGGTCTTATGCATCTGGAGTTCGTTTGCAGTGGCTGGAGGCCCTGGCATGCCCATTCTCTCTCCCTCTCCCTGTACCTCTTTCTCTGTCAAATAAGTAAATTAATTAATTAAAATAAAACAAAGAAACTGTCTCTCTGTGTTCTTTCTGAAGTCACCTCATATATCCCTGTAACCTCCATAGTGCACCCCAGGAACCTCTGCTGTCATGGATATGAAGTGCCCAGGGTTTGCATTTAGTAAGTGCTCAATAAAAAGAACTGAGGGCTGGAGAGATGGCTTAGCAATTAAGGCATTTGCCTTTGAAGCCTAACGACCCATGTTTGACTCTCCAGATCCTACTTAAGCCAGACACAAGGTGATGCAAGTACACAAGGTGGCACGAGTGTCTGGAGTTCCATTGCAGTGGCTGGAGGCCCTGCCCACCAGTCCTCTCTCTCTTTCCCTTTCTCTTTCCCATAAAAATAAAAACTTGCAGCCAGGCATGGTGGTGCACACTTTTTTAAAAATTTTTTTTCCTTTCTTTTTTTTTCCTCAAATTTTATTAACATTTTCCATGATTATAAAAAAATATCCCATGGTAATACCCCCCCGCAAACTTTTCCCTTTGAAATTGCATTCTCCATCATATCTCCTCCCCATCTCAATCTGTCTCTCTTTTATTTTGATGTCATGATCTTTTCCTCCTCTTAATGATGGTCTTGTGTAGGTAGTGTCAGGCACTATGGAGTCATGGATATCCAGGCCATTTTATGTCTAGAGGGAGCACGTTGTAAGGAGTCCTACCCTTCCTTTGGCTCTTACATTCTTTCCGCCACCTCTTCCTCATTAGACCCTGAGCCTTGGAAGGTGTGATCGAGATGTTACTCAGTACTCCAGTCACTTCTTTCTAGCAGTATGATACCTTCTGAGTTATCCCAAGGTCACTGCCATCTGAAAAGAGAAGATTCTTTACCCAAAATGAGAGTAGCATTAATATAAGGGTATAAATCTTAAGAGAAGTGCTTACTGGGCAGTTTGATAAGCATAGTATATACACTTATCCAGACATCAGCAGATGTTACACCCCTAGGGCTCATGACTACCCCTGTTTTAAGTTTTCAGTATCAGGGATGTATTCCCCAGTGGTGCACACTTTTAATCCCAGCACTTGGGGCGCAGAGGTAGGAGGACTGCTGTGAGTTGAAGGCTACCCTGAACTACATAGTGAATTCCAAGTCAGCCTAAGCCAGAGTGAGACCCTTCCTCACAAAACCAAAATAAATAAATAAATAAATATGCCTTTAATCCCAGCACTTGGGAGGCAGAGGTACGAGGATCACTGTGAGTTCCAGGCCACTCTGAGACTACGTAATGAATGGGACTCGAGTGAAACCCTACCTCGAAAATAAATAAGTAAAAATAAATTAATAAATAATAGGCCGACATGGTGGCACATGCCTTTAATCTCAACACTTTGGAGGCTGAGGTAGGAGGATTGCCATAAGTTCAAGGCCAGCCTAGAGCTACAGAGTGAGTTCCCCCCCCCCAAAGTAGGGGCTCACTCTAGCCCACGCTGACCTGAAACTCACTCTGTAGCTTTTCTTGAACTCACAGTGATCCTACTACTTCAGCCTCCCAAATTCTGGGTTGAAAGATATGCACCACCCTTCCCAGGTTTCTTTAAATCATCTCTGGATGACTTACAATATTTAGTCCAATATGAAACTAGTAGATGGAGAGGACCAACTGAATATTTCTTCCACACCCTGGGGTGGGCATAAGAGCCAGACCTATATGTTAGAATAGTAATTTGGGAGAAGCAAGAGGATAATCTCAAGCCATTATATAAGACCTACCATTCTTTTTTTTCTTTTTTTTTTTTTACCTGGAATTTACTCTGTACTCTCAGGCTGGCCTGGAACTCACAGTGATCCTCCTACCTCTGCCTCTTGAGTGCTGGATTAAAGGCATGCACCACCACACTTGGCAGAGGGAGAGAACGGGTTCACCAGGGCCTCCAGCCTCTGCAAGTGAACTTCAGACACATGTGCCATCTTGTGAATCTGGCTTATGTGGGTCCTGGGGAATTGAACCTGGGTCCTTTGGCTTTACAGGCAGGTGCTTTAATGGCTAAGCCATCTCGACAACCCTTAAGAGAATTTTTTAAAATAGGTATATATATATATTTATTTATTTATTTATTTGACAGAGAAAGAGGGAGAGAGAATGGGCATGCCAGGGCCTCCAGCCACTGCAAACGAACTCCTTTGTGCATCTGGCTAATGTGGATCCTGGGGAATCGAACCTGAGTCCTTTGGCTTTGTAGGCAAACGTCTTAACTGCTAGGCCATCCCTCCAGCCCAAAAGAAGTTTTTTTTTTTTTTTAATTTTTATTTATTTATTTGAGAGCGACAGACACAGAGAGAAAGACAGATAGAGGGAGAGAGAGAGAATGGGCGCGCCAGGGCTTCCAGCCTCTGCAAACGAACTCCAGACGCGTGCGCCCCCTTGTGCATCTGGCTAACGTGGGACCTGGGGAACCGAGCCTCGAACCGGGGTCCTTAGGCTTCACAGGCAAGCGCTTAACCGCTAAGCCATCTCTCCAGCCCCCAAAAGAAGTTTAAAAAAAATTTTTTTTTTAATTTATTTAAAAGAGGGAGAGAGCAAGGGGCAGAGATAGAGAGAGAATGAGTATACCAGGGCCACCAGCCACTGCAAACAAACTCCAGATGCATGTACCACCTTGTGTATCTAGCTTTCTGTGGGTACTGGGGAATCGAATGTGGGTCCTTTGGTCTTGCCAGAAAGCTCCTTAATCACTAAGCCATGGCTCCAGTTCCACACCCATCATTTTTTATGTTTCCTAGAGATCAAACTTGGGTCCTCACATTTTTACAGCAGGCACTATACTGTCTGAACCATCATCCCAGCCCCAGAAATCCAGTTATTTTTCTTTTAATATATTTTATTTTTATTTATTTATTAGAGAGAGAGAGGGAGGGAAACAGGCAGGTAGAGAGAAAGAGAGAGAATGGGTGTGCCAGGGCCTCCAGCCACTGCAGACAAACTCCAGATATATGGGTTACCTTGGGCATCTAGCTTATGTGGGTTCTGGGGATTTTTTTTTAATTTAATTTAATTTTTATTTATTTGAGAGTGGGAGATAGAATGGGTGCACCAGGGCCTCCAGCTACTGCAAGTGAACTCCAGACACATGAAATACCTTTTCCTTCTGGTTTAACTGCTATTTCTCCAGCCCTAGATCTCTGTTCTTACCACAGTGTCCGGGATGGCGGGAAAGCTGAGTTGTAATTCTTTTCATGAAAAGTCACTGATTTGGATTCCCAAGGCCTCACCCTGCATTTTCCCCATCTCATCTGTCTCATCTTTCACCCCAGGGAATTACCATGACCTCAGTGGCAGAATTGTTGACTCAGGCTAACGCTGCCTCATTGAGATGAGTCACAGACACTAGAATGGTATGTGTACGTCACAATTGACTAGAACTGAGTGAACATGTTTAAACGTATTTTTACTGCTGTGTGTCACATCTGTGTTCAGGACCTGAGAGCACAGGGATCTAATACAACCCTAGTGCAAGGCACCTGAGCTCTGTGAGGACTTCTATTTCTGTGTACCATGCCCCTCAAACTACTAGCAGACTGGCCTCAAACGTGTGACAATCCTCTTGTCTCTGGCCTGCTGGAAATACAGGCACACAAGACTATACCCAGCTTGGTGTTGTGCCCCAGTGACTGGCGTGTCACTCCCACATATTTTTCTGAATTGCTATCTCACAGCCACTTTACAGTCTAGGTATTTTCCTTTATTTATTTATTTATTTATTATTATTATTATTTTTTTTTTTTGAGGTAGGGTCTTACTCCAGCCCAGGCTGACCTGGAATTCACCATGGAGTCTCAGGGTGGCCTCAAACTCACGGGGATCCTCCTACCTCCGCCTCCCGAGTGCTGGGATTAAAGGTGTGCGCCACCACACCCGGCTATTATTATTATTATTATTTATTTTTTATTTGTTTGGTTTTTTGAGATAGGATTTCACTCTGGCCCAGGCTGACCTGGAATTCACTGTGTAGTCTCAGGGTGGCCTTGAACTCACAGCAATCCTTCTACCTCTGTCTCCCAAGTGCTGGGATTAAAGGCGTGCGCTACCACACCTGGCTGCAGACTAGGAATTTTCATGCTCATTTTACAAAGAGGGAAAATGAGATTTAGAAGCGTTCAGTGTTGGTAAAGGTAGGAGGATTGCTGTAAGTTCAAGGCCAACCTGAGACTACATAGTGACTTGCCTTCAAAATTTAATGACCTGAGTTTGATTTCCCAGTATCCACATAAAGCAAGATGCACAAAGTGGCACATGCATCTGGAGTTCATTTGCAGTGGCTAAAGGCCTTGGCGCACCTGTTCTGTATCTCTTTTATCTCTCTCTGCTTGCAAATAAATAAACATATTTTTAAAAAGACATAAGGTTGGCTAGAGAGATGGCTTAGTGGTTAAAGCACTTGCTTGTGAAGCCTAAGGACCCAGGTTTAATTTCCTAGTACCCATGTAAGCCAGATGCACTAGACACAAACGGTGGATCAAGGCTCAGCAGGTAAGGCACTTGCATATAAAGACAACCCAAGTTTGGTTCCCCAGTATTCACGTAGAGGAAGATACATAAAGTTGCACGTGCATTTAGAGTTTGTTTGGAATGGCTGGAGGCCTTGGTGCACTGGTTATCTCTCTACCAGGTGTGGTGGCGCATGCCTTTAATCCAGCACTCAGGAGGCAGAGGTAGGATGATCACTGTGAGTTCCAGGCCAGCCTGAGACTCCATAGTGAATTCCAGGTCAGCCTGAGCTATAGTGAAAAAACCCTACCTCAGGGAAAAAAAAAAAAAAAAAGGAGATAATGATACTGCGTGGGTATTTTAGGAAGTCCCAGAAAATAATTTTGTATTCTGCCAAGGAACATTACACTTATTATCCAATGTGAGCAATTAACTATAAGCAAGACTGGTTGACTAATAACTATACTCTCATCCTGGAAGAACTATTTTAGGAAGTAAGGCACCTAGTGTCAAAAGATTACTTTTTTTTTTTTTTTTTTTCGAGGTAGAGTCTCACTCTAGCTCAGGCTGACTTGGAATTCACTCTGTAGTCTCAGGGTGGCCTAGAACTCACAGTGATCCTCCTACCTCTGCCTCCCGAGTGCTGGGACTAAAGGTGTGTGCCACCACGTCTCGCTTTTATCTTTTTAAAAATATTTTTATTTCTTGGGCTGGAGAGATGGCTTAGCGGTAAAGCACTTGCCTGTGAAGCCTAAGGACCCCGGTTCAAGGCTTGGTTCCCCAGGTCCCACGTTAGCCAGATGCACAAGGGGGCGCACGCGTCTGGAGTTCGTTTGCAGAGGCTGGAAGCCCCAGCGCGCCCATTCTCTCTCTCTCCCTCTCTCTTTCTCTCTGTGTCTGTTGCTCTCAAATAAATAAATAAAAAAAAATTAAAAAAAATATTTTTATTTCTTTATTTGAGAGAAATATATAAAGAGACTAGAGAGCACAGGTGCACCAGGTTCTCTAGCCACTGCCAACGAGCTCCAGATCCACTTTGTGCATCTGGCTTTATGTGAGTACTGGGGAATTAAACCAGGCCAGCAGACTTTGCAAGCCAGTGCCTTTAATTGCTGAACCATATCCCCAGTCTGGATTATATTTCTTTTATTTTCTTCTTTTCCTTCTCTCACTCTCTCTTTCTTCTTTTCTTTTTAATTTCTTTGTTTTTGTTTTTCGAGATAGAGCTTCACTCTAGTCCAGGCGGACCTGGAATTTGCTCTGTAGCCTCAGGGTGGCCTCAAACTCATGGTGGTCCTCCTACCCTCTGCCTCCCGATTGCTGGGATTAAAGACCTGCACCACCACACCCCACTAGCAAAACAATTTTATTGACAGGCCTACTTCACTTTTACATAGAAGAAATTGGCACCCAATTCCTATGCCAGCTAAGGTGGAGGAGAGGGGACCCTGACAGATGAGATTTGCCACCTTGAGAGTCCAGTCAGAGAGATGAAGGATAGTGAAGCAAAAAAAGGCATTTATTCAGTA
Source organism: Jaculus jaculus (assembly GCF_020740685.1). Lineage (NCBI taxonomy): Eukaryota > Metazoa > Chordata > Mammalia > Rodentia > Dipodidae > Jaculus > Jaculus jaculus. Next base: position 60,858,014 of record NC_059106.1, on the reverse strand, counting down.
TGGCCACACTGGGAAGAAATAGGCAGCTGGCTTCTTAAGCCCTGCCTTCAGGATACTGCCCACAGTTTCAGGATTATATAGGGAACACTGAAAGCAAGGGGCATTGCATGCTGGTCAAGTAGTCTTGGTCAAACTGTGACCTGGTTGATCATAACTCCAGTCTGGTTCTGAGAGGTCCTGCTGGGTCTTGGGCAATTTGGTTCCTATTATGAGATGTTTGCTCCTGCTTGGAAAGGACAGTCTTGACTGTTATGGCATAATTACTCTCACTTGGGGAGCAGCTCCGTTCTCACCATAGGGTGCTGTTTGCAAGACTTACTATTTGGGCTGAGGAGGTGGCTCAGTGGTTAAAGGTGCTTGCTTGCAAAGTCTGCTGGCCTAGATTCAATTTCCTCCATACCCATGTAAAGCCAAAGACACAAAGTAGTGGGTGTGTCTGGAATTCATTTGGCAGCAGCAAGAGACCCTAGTGTGCCCATAGTCTCTCTTGTAAATATCTATTTTTTTTTAGTTGATGTTTTTATTTAAAAAAAAAAAAAAGGGCATGGTGGCGCACGCCTTTAATCCCAGCACTCGGGAGGCAGAGGTAGGAGGATTGCCATGAGTTCAAGGCCACCCTGAGACTACAGAGTTAATTCCAGGTCAGCCTGGACCAGAGTGAGACCCTACCTCGAAAAACCAAAAAAAAAAAAAAAAAAAAAAAGACTGCACACATAGACCCCTCCTTCCCTGCCCCAGTGCTGCTGAGGGTCTTCAGTGGGGTTATTGGTTTTCACTGTGAGGACAAAGGGGCCTCCGTCAGTCTCTGCAGTGATGGAGAAAACATGGCTCAGGGAGTATCATGGAAGAGGGGGTGGAAAGGTCATAAGAGCCTCACAGTGGGTGGGAATAGTCAGAAACACCATGTTTCTCCATCCCTGTAAATATATTGTTTAAAAAAGACATACAGAGCCTGGTGTGGTGGTGCACGCCTTTAATCCCAGCACTCAGGAGGCAGAGGTAAGAGGATCATCATGAGTTCAAGGCCACCCTGAGAATACAGAGTAAAAGAGTGAATTCCAGGTCAGCCTGGGCTAGAGTGAGACCCTACCTCCAAAAAAAAAAAAAAAAAAAAAGACATACTGTTCCTAAAATATCTTAGTTGTTCTTGTACCTCAGCCTTATATTACCTTGTATTACCAGTTTTTACAAAGATATTCCTTAAATAATGTCCATATCTCTATGCATTATCTCTTCTTATTTTCAGCAAGGGAGAATCTACTGGAAGCTTGTAGGTGGGACTCAAAGAATTTGTGCATAGCTGGAGAAGAAAATATAGAAAAAGAATCAAAGGAGAGCTGGAAGGCCTAGGAGCGGACTGTAGACATCATTTTGTTGTTGTTGTTGTTTTTCGAGGTAGGATCTCACTAGCACAGGCTGACATGGAGGCTTTGTTTTTTGTTTTTAATGAAACAGCCATTTTATTTATTTACTTAACAGAGAAAGAGGGAGGGAGAGAGAGAGAGAGAGAATGGACACTCCAGGGCTTTCAGCCCCTGCAAATTCCAGATGTGTGCGCCCCCTTGTGCATCTGGCTAATGTGGGTCCTGGGGAATCAAACCTAGATCCTTTCATTTTGCAGGCAAATGCCTTAACTGGTAAGCCATTCTATCAGCCTGACATTGTTTTGTTTTTTACAAAATATTTTTATTTATCTATTTGTAAGCAGAGAGAGATAGAGAAAAGAGACAGAAAGAATGGGCATATCAGGACCTCTAGCTGCTGTGAATGAACTCCAGATGTATGTGCCACTTTGTACATCTGGTTTTACGTGGGTACAGGGGAACCAAACCCAGGCTGTTAAGCTTTGCAGGCAAACCACGTTAGCCGCTGAGCCATTTCTCCAGCCCCACATCTTTTTTTCAAAAATTATTATTTTCAAGCAGAAAGAGAAAGAGAAAACAAGAGAGAGGAAAATGGGCACAACAGGGTCTCCTGCCACTTCAACCACACTCCAAAAGCATGTGCCACTCTGTGCATCTGGTTTTATGTGGGTACTGGGAGATTGAAACGGGGCTGTCAGGCTCTATAAACCAAGTGTCCTTAACTACTTAGCCATATCTCCAACCCCTATTTTTTATTCATTATTTATTTATTTGAGAGCCACAGACAGAGAGAGAAAGAGGCAGAGAGAGAGAGAGAGAGAGAGAGAGAGAGAGAGAGAATGGGCGCGCCAGGGCTTCCAGCCACTGCAAACGAACTCCAGATGTGTGTGCCCCCTTGTGCATCTGGCTTACATGGGTCCTGGGGAATCAAACCTTGAACCAGAGTCTTTAGGCTTCACAGGCAAGCATTCAACTTAGCAGTTAAGGCACTTGCCTACAAAGCCATCTCTCCTGCCCATCCATCCCCTATTTTTTAAAAATATTTTTATTTAGGGCTGGAGAGATGGCTTAGCTGTTAAACGCTTGCCTGTGAAGCCTAAGGACCCTGGTTCGAGGCTTGGTTCCCCAGGTCCCACGTTAGCCAGATGCACAAGGGGGCGCACACGTCTGGAGTTCGTTTGCAGTGGATGGAAGCCCTGGCGCGCCCATTCTCTCTCTCTCCCTCTATCTGTCTTTCTCTCTATGTCTGTCACTCTCAAATAAATAAATAAAAAATGAACAAAAAAAATTAAAAAAATATTTTTATTTATTTATTTGAAAGAGGGAAAGAATGGAAGAGAGAGAATAGGCATGCCAGGGCTTCCAGCCACTGCAAATGACCTCCAGATGCATGTGCCACCTTATGCATCTGGCTTATTAGGTACTGGGGAATTGAACCAAAGTCCTCTGGCTTTGCAGGCAAGCACCTTAGCCACTAAGCCATCTCTCCAGGCCCCCCCCCTTTTTTTTGAGACAGGGATTGGTCTGTTTAATCCCAGGCTTCTTGCTATGTAGCCAAGGATGATAAACTTCTGATCTTCCCACTTCCACCTCTGGAGTGCTGGGATTACAGACTTGTACTAACACACGGAGTTCAAGTGGTGCTGGGGCTGGAGTCCAGGGCTTTATATACACCAGGCAAGCACTCTACCAGCCACCGTACATGCTTTTCTTTTTTTGGGGGGTCATGGTATACTAGCTTTCATCACTGTAGTAGAATATCATGGAAATTAGCCAGGTGTGGCGGCACACACCTTTAGTCCCAGCACTCGGGAGGCAGAGATAGGAGGATTTCTGTGAATTCGAGGCCACCCGAAGACTACATAGTGAATGCCAGGTCAGCCTGAACTAGAGTGAGACCCTACCTTGAAAAAAAACCCCAAAAACCAAAAGCAACAAAAAAGAATATTATGGAAATTAACTTATAAAGAGCAAGGTTAGCCAGGTATGATGGAATACACCTGTAATACTAGCGTTGGGAGGTGGAGGCACAGGATCAGGTATTTAAGGTCGTTGATTCAAGGCCAGCCTGGGCTAAATGAGACCCTGTCACAAAACAAATGAACAGGTCATTGTATGGTATTGTGGTACACACAGCCTAGCACCTGGGAGGCTGGGGCAGGAAGATCAGGAGTTACAGACTGGTCTGGGCTACATAGCAAAACCTTGGTTAAAAAAACCAAAGAGCCAGGCATGGTGGCACACGCCTTTAATCCCAGCACTTGGGAGGCAGAGGTCGGAAGATTGCCATGAATTCAAGGCTACTCTGAGACTACATATTGAATTCCAGGTCAGCCTGGGCTAGAGCAAAACCCTACCTCGAAAAACAAAAACAAAAACAAAAACAAAAGGAGGGCTGGAGTGATGGCCTAGAAGTTAAGGCACTTGCCTGCAAAGCCAAAGGATTGAGGTTTGATTCCCCAGTACCTACATAAACCAGATGCACAAGGTAGCATAGGCATATGGAGTTCATGTGGCTAGAGGCCTTGGCATGTCTATTCTCTCTCTATCTGTCTCTTTTTCAAATATATATATGCCAGGTGTGGTGGTGCACGCCTTTAATCCCAGCACTTAGGAGGCAGAGGTAGGAGGATCTTGGTGAGTTTGAGGCCACCCTGAGACTACACAGTGAATTCCAGGTCAGCCTGAGCTAGAGTGAGACCCTACCTCAAAAAAAAAAAATCAAATATGTATATGTGTGTGTGTGTGTGTGTGTGAGAGAGAGAGAGAGAGAGAGAGAAAGAGAGAGAGCCTGGGCTAGAGCAAGACCATATCTTGAAAAAATAAATAAATAAAAAGCAAAATAAGGGCTGGAGAGATGGATTATCAGTTAAGGCATTTGCTTGCAAAGCCAAAGGACCTCAGTTCGATTCCCCAAGACCCATGTAAGCCAGATGCACAAAGAGGCCCTTGTACGCCCATTCTCTCTCTCCCTTTCTCTGCCTCTTTCTTTCTTTCTCAAATAAATAAATAAAAATAAAGTTAAAAAAGTAAAACCACAAAATTTAGTTTCCCTTCACTCCCCATTTTTGGGGGACAGTTCAATGAATTGTGACATGGCAAAAGTTAAGAATTGTTAGTTCATGCAGGCAGTGAGGATTCAGTGAAATGAGCGAGACTCCTGGTACCCTGCAGAAGCTCAGTATTTTTTTTTTTTGTTTGTTTTTGTTTTTCGAGGTAGGGTCTCACTGTAGCTCAGATTGATCTGGAATTCACTCGGTAGTTTCAGGGTGGCCTCGAACTTACGGCCTCCAAAGTGCTGGGATTAAAGGCATGTGCCACCACGCCTGGCAGGTGCTCAGTATTTGCAGGCACCCTTCCTGCCTAGCACACACCCTGGCTGTCTTGGCTGAGTTGGGCCTGAGGGTGTGAGGTGGTCCTTCCTGTGTAGGTGATCCCACCCAGCCTCTTCCAAAGGTGAGTCTGATCAGCTTGACAAGTTTAGAGAACACGCCTTGACACCTCATTTTGCACGTAGGGGAGTGACTCATCCATCCTGAGGTTTCTTGCCCAAGAAGATATCGTCCGTGACTCACTTTAGAGTTTCTCCATGCTGGGTGCATAGCAGCCCCTGAATCCTCATTGTCTCCTGATGGTACAATCCCTTTCCTGATCTTCTTGGAACTGTACAGAAAGGAGAAAAGTCTGCCACTGGCTTAAGAGGATGGGGGACACAAAGAGGCTTGGAGATAGGGACAGTAGCTTCCTGTGATATATCCCAGGGTAGATAACCAGCCCATCATGGGGACATTTTGCTCCTTGAGCCATTTCCTCAGCCTTCCAAGCCCCTCCCTTTGGGGGACCTCCAGTTGGCCCATGCAGACCAGTCCCTGGGCCAGGCATAGCCGGAGCAGGTGGTGTGGTTAAATGAAACTTGAGACTTGTTTTTTCTTTCTTTCAGTCCTGACAAACCTAGGGCCTTGTGTACATCAGAGAACCACTGAACCACTGAGCTACACACCCCGCCCTCCACAACTAACCCTGTCTCCTGTATCCATTTGCCCCTGGCTGGCGAGCGGAGCGGCAACTACCGGAGAAGAATCAGATGTTGTCATTGTCCTTGACACCCCCCCACCCCGTCGGGAAAGTGGTTGTGGACACAGACAAGGTCCTATAAAGTTGTAATGTGGCTCTGGAACCCTGTAAGTCATGGCGCTATAGTCTTCTCCTTCCGCCACGTTGGCCTGAGCCTTGACTGGGATTCTGAATCAGCCCCCTTCCCTAATTCCCCAGCTGCGTCTAAACATAACTTCAGACCTTAAATCAGTTAAGCCTCTGTGACGGCCACACCACTCCTGGGATCCCAAATCTGGGACAGTCGTTTCTTGTCCCAGAAGGGCTTCAAGCTGGGTCAGTGTCTCCTAGGCAAATGTTCTCCACTGCTGAGTGAACTTTAATTACCATGTTCTGAGTCTGTCGAAGAGCCAGCCTTGGCCAGGCATGGTGGTGCAAGCCTTTAATGCCAGCACTCAGGAGGCCAAGATAGCATCACTGTGAGTTCGATGCCAACCTGAAACTACACAGTGAACGCCAGGTCAGCCTGGGCTACAGTGAGACCCTACCTCAATTCCCCTCAAAAAAAAAAAAGAAGGAATAAAAGGAAAACAGACATCCTGGGGTGGAGTGTGGCTCTGGAGTCAGACCCGTTGGGCTTAGATTCTGAGACTGATCACGTACTCGTGTGACTTTGAGCTGACCGCTTCCCCTCTCTGAGCACCAGCTGGAGATAACTATCTGTGGTGCCCAGCACAATGCTTCTTTTTATACCACTGCAGAGGAAAGGACTTGGTATCTCCATTAGTATCAGGCCTGGGACCAGGAACAACAGTCAGTGATGTCAGAGGCAGACCAGGCGAGGCCCAGTTATGGAGCACCTGACTTCAGAGGCAACTATTGCAAGGAACGCCAGTCATAGCCATCCTTTAAAAAATACTTTTTTTTTTTTTAATTTGGAAAGCCAATAAACTTTTAAGAGATTTCCCATTCATGTGCTTCCTTCATTGTCCATTGTAGTCACCTTAGTCCTGCTGAAGCTCAGTCCTGAAGGGGAGAACAGAAAGATTTAGCTTTGGAACCTAAATTTGGGTGATTTGGGAAAATATATCTCCTCAGAAAAACACAGCACTACTGAGTAACTATGTCATCCTGTGGAGAACATCAGTCTTTGGTCACAGCATTAAGAGCTCTTGGTTAAAAAATACTTTTATTGGGCTGGAGAGATGGCTTAGCAGTTTGGCGCTTGCCTGTGAAGCCTAAGGACACAGGTTCGTGGCTCCATTCCCCAGGACCCATGTTAGCCAGATGCATAAGGGGGCGCGTGTGTCTGGAGTTCGTTTGCAGTGCTGGTGGTTTTCTGCCTCTTTCTCTCTGTCTGTTGCTCTCAAATACATAAATAAAAATAAACAAAACAATTTTTTTTTTTTTTTTGTTTTTCAAGGTAGAGTCTTACTCTGGCCCAGGCTGACCTGGGATTCACTCACGGTGATCCTCCTACCTCTGCTTCCCAAGTGCTGGGATTAAAGGCGTGTACCACCACACCCGGCCAAAAAAAAAAAAAAAATACTCATAAGCAGAGAGTGATAGAGAGAATTGACATGCCAATACCTCCAGCCACTGCAAATGAACTCCAGATGCATGTGCAACTTCATGCATTTGGCTTTATGAGGGTACTGAAGAATCAAACTTGGGTCATTAGGCTTTGCAGGCTAGTGTCTTAACCACTGAACCATCTCTCCAGCCCGACATCTATCCTTTTTGCTTACAGGTTTATATAGGTCTTGGTGAACTGGACCCAGGTGACAGGCTTTGCAAACAAAGCACCTTTAACTGCTGAGAAATCTCTCTAGCTCATTTTTTTTTTTTTTTTTTGAGGTAGGGTCTCACTCTAGCCCAGGCTGGCCTGGAATTCACTATGGAGTCTCAGGGTGGCCTTGAATGCATGGTGATCCTCCTACCTCTGCCTCCTGAGTGCTGGGATTAAAGGTGTGCACCACCACACCTGACTTTTTTTTTTTTTTTTTTGATAAAAGGTTTCATGTAGATCAGGCAGTCTTCAAACCAGCTGTGGTGATTTGATTCAGGTGTTTCCTCCCACCCCATAAATTTTTTTTTTTTTTTTGGTTTTCTGAGGTAGGGTCTCACTGTAGCCCAGGCTGACCTGGAATTCACTATGGAGTCTCAGGGTGGCCTCGAACTCACGGCGATCCTCCTACCTCTGCCTCCCGAGAGCTGGGATTAAAGGCGTGTGCCACCACACCCGGCTACCCCCCATAAACTTATGTGTTCTGGATGCTTGGGAATTGGAACCTTGTTGGAGGTGGTTTGTTGGGAGCAGGCTTATGGGTGTTACAGCCAGCTTCCCCTTGCCAGTGTTTGGCACCCTCTCCTGCTGCTGTTCTTCACCTGATGTTGGCCAGGACATTATGTCCACCCTCTGCTCATGCCATATTTTCATCGCTGCCATCATGGAGCTTTCCCTCGAGTCTATAAGCCAAAATAAACCCTTTCCGCCCACAAGCTGCTGTGGTCGGGTGCTTTGTGCCAGCAGTGCGAAGCTGACTAGTACACCTGCTGACCTTGAACTCCTGATCCTCCTGCTTCTACTCTCTGAGTTTAAGATTAAAGACATCTACTGAGGGCTGGAGAGATGGCTTAGTGGTTAAGAGCTTGCCTGTGAAGCCTAAGGACCCCGGTTTGAGGCTCGATTCCCCAGGACCCACGTTAGACAGATGCACAAGGGGGCTCATGCGTCTGGAGTTTGTTTGCAGTGGCTGGAGGCCCTGGCTCACCCATTTTCTCTCTCTCTGCATCTGGAGTTCCTTTGCAATGGCTAGAGGCTCTGGAGCACCCCTTCTCTCTCTATATCTGCCTCTCTCCCTCTCTCTCCCAAACAAATAAATAAAAATATTTTATAGGTTACTAAGTTTTTTTTTCCCATACCAGCAAAGGTGGACAGAGTGTACCATTAAGTTTGTTGGAACTGAGAAGGGGAAATTTCTTTGAAGAGGAAACTTAGAAAAACAAACATACACTTTAAAATTAACTTGAAAATTGAGGATGTTGTTCTAGCCAACTGCTTCTACTTCTCTTTTCTGAGGCATCCATAGCTACATGTCTCCTAGTTCCCCTGGCTTTGACACATGTAAATCTGGAATGTGGAAGTAACCCCAAGTGATGGCAATTTAACAGTCTTTAACCCCAGCACTCAGGAGGCAGAGGTAGGAGGATCGCCATGAGTTCGAGGCCACCCTGAGACTACATAGTGAATTCCAGGTCAGCCTGGGCTAGAGCAAGACCCTATTTAAAAAAAAAATTTTTATTAACAACTTCAATGACCACACGCACACACACACACACACACACACACACATCTCCATCCCATGGTAATACCCTCTCACCCCCCCCCCAATTTCCCCTTTGAAACTCCAATCTCCATAATATCCCCACCCCCTCACAATCAGTCTCTTTTTTATTTTTTTTTAATTTTTTTTGAGTAGGAATATCAAGTGAATTTATTGACATATCGTTAAATAGCTTCACTGAGAATATCATATTGAACAATTCCATTTGAAAGTTTAGAATACACACAAATAAGCATGTTTTTGCACAAATTTTGGTTTAAAAATTCAAACATTTTACTAAAAATGCTCATAAACTGTTGGTAACAAATGCTTCTAATTCAAGTATCAAGAATATTAAGGTGGGGGGGGACAGACATGAACATCAGTATATCATTGGGTAAAATGAGTTTACAGACATTAGTGACTACTGTTCAAGACTGTGGCCCAGATATAAATTATGAAACTTCATTTCACTGAAAGAAATGATCACAAATTGCCAGTGAACAACAAGATTTACATGCTGCCAGAAATAATTACTTGAATTTATAATAGATCTCTGAGGATATAAAACTTAAAATGGCAGATAACACCACCTGAATATATGCTAGTTACAAAAGGCATTTAAGAAACATATCAGCAGTGCCAACACAATTCTGTAAACATATTCTAACCTGGATAAGTAATGTGATGCTGATATGTGAATGGCTTTAACAGGACAAGGGGCAGTTTCACCGTGGTGGAAGACACATGGTAGATCAGAAACTGAACATCACATCTTTTCACATCAGTTAGGAAACAGCAGCAAGTGTAGGCTGACTGGAGAAAACCCAAAAGACAAGATTAAAAAGGTCAAGGACCTCCCTCAACAAAATACCTCCAGTGGTAATGCTCCAGTAGCTGAGGATTAAATATGAGGCATAATTAAAAACACATAAGGCAATGAGGGACATTTTATATTCGAACTAGCACAGATGTAAATAGTTTTGTATCATAAAACCACCCCAACAAAAATTTTTTGTACACATTCCGCTGTCCCTTCAAAGAAACCCCTCATCTTCACAATGTATTCCCTTTTAAGTTTAGTGATCATTACCATCACCATCATCTATGATGAAATCTGGATGTAACAGGTATATGAATTTTGCATAGTTAGTAACAGAAGGAATGACATAGACATTATAGATTACTTGAACTATGTAGAAGATTTTAAAGGTATCACGAAAATTTCCTATCAAATCTTTATCAAACATAAACAGAAATTTGTTCCCTTAGTGATTCTAACTCTTTTCAAGTTGACAAGATTGTAAGAGTTGTGTGAATTTGCAGGTGTCTTATGAACATTTTAAAATAGGAAACTTCTTTATCCTTTATGGTCAAAGAGTTCTCAACTACATGTATATTATACTGTGAATTGAGATGAGTTACTGACATTCCTGAAATTCCCTATTTTATCATCAAGAGTATTTTCATGTCATGATCTTTTCCTCCTCTTATGATGGTCTTGTGTAGGTAGTGTCAGCCACTGTGAGGTCATGGATATCCAGGCCATTTTGTGTCTGGGGAGAGCACGTTGTAAGGAGTCCTACCCTTCCTTTGGCTCTTACATTCTTTCTGCCACTTCTGCTTTAGACCCTGAGCCTTGGAAGGTATGATAGAGATATTACAGTACTGAGCACTCCAGTCACTTCTTTCCAGCACTATGATACCTTCTGAGTCGTCCCAAGGTCACTGCCTTCTGAAAAGAGAAGATTCTCTACCAAAAGTGAGAGTAGCATTAATATAAGGGTATGAACATCAAGAGAAGTGCTTACTGGGCAGTTTGATAAGTGTAGTATCTACATTTAGCCAGACAGCAGCAGACGTTATACCCCTAGGGCTCATGATTACCCCTGTTTTAAGTTTTCAGTATCAGGGATGTATTCCCTCCCATGAAGCGGGCCTCCAGTCCAATTAGAGGGCAGTTGGTTTCCACCATGACAGACGTGCCACTATTGCACTTGTTGGCTCATTTGGCCTGGCTGGCCAAATATAAGGTTTGCAGTGTCCACTGTTGAGTATCTTCACTAGTGATTTCTCTTTCTCCCATTGAACTCCATACTGAATGGCGTCTTCCAGCTTTCTGTCAGCTGGTCTACATGGAGGAGGTTATCAGCTCAGTTCCAGCAGGATTTTTCAGTGGCCTTGCAGCCCAAGTATGTGGAGTCTTCAGCAATAGGGGCAAGACCCTATCTTGAAAAACCAAAACAACAAACAAACAAATAAACAAGAACAACAACAAAAAAACAGCCTAGATGAAACCACAGATCACTCACTTAAGTCCCTTTCAACATAAACTGGATCATGACTATACAATTCAGAGGAGAGGATTTTTATTTTCCAGGTAGCCCAGGCTGACCTGGAATCCACTGTATTCCCTGGATGGCCTTGAACTCATGGTGATCCTCCTACCTCTGCCTCCTGAGTCTGGGATTAAAGATGTGCACCACCATACCCAGGACAGAGAAGATTTTCTTTTCTTTTCTTTTTTTTAAATTTTATTAACATTATTTATTTGAGACAGAGAGAGGGAGGGAGAGGGAGAATGGGTGCACCAGGTCCTTTAGCCACTGCAAACGAAATCCAGACACATGTACCACCATGTACATGTGGCTTACATGGGACCTGGAGAATTGAACCTGGGTCTTTAGGCTTCATAGGCATATGCCTTAATGGCTAAGCAATCTCTCCAGCCTGGATATTTTTAATTAATAGCTTCCATAATTATAGACAATAGATCATGATACTTCTCTCCCCTTCCCCACTTTCTCCTTCACAAATCCATTCTCCATCATATTGCCTCCCCCCTCAATTAGTTTCTGTTTTATTTTGATGTCATCATCTTTTTCTCCTGTTATGAGGGTCTTGTGTAGGTAGTACCAGGCACTGCAAGTAATGAATATCCAGGCCATTTTGTGTCTGGAAGAGTGCATTGTAAGCAGTTCTACCCTTCCTTTGGCTCTTAGATTCTTTCTGCCACCTCTTCTACAATGAACCTGAGCCTTGGAGGGTGTGATAGAGATGTTCACTCCTCTGTCACTTCTTAGAACTATGGTGTCTTTTGAGTTATCCCAGAAGTTAGTGCCATCTGAAAAGAGAAGCTTCTCTAACTGAAGTGAGAGTAGCATGTGGCATGTGTCACCACTCCTGACAAATAAAATAAACAATAAAGATAAAAGAAGATCCAGGCATAGTGGCGCATGCCTTTAATCCCAGCACTTGGGAGGCAGAGGTAGGAAGATCACCATGAGTTCAAGGCCACCCTAACACTACATAGTGGATTCCAGGTCAGCCTGGGCTAGAGTGAAACTACCTCAAAAATAAATAAATAAATAAATAAATAAATAAATAAATAAATAAATAAATAAATGAAAAAGAAAAAGAAGGGCTGGAGTGATGGCTTAGTGGTTAAGGCGCATGCCTGTGAAGCCTAAGGACCTAAGGTTCGATTCTCCAGATGCACATGGTGGTGCATGTGTCTGGAGTTTGTTTGCAGTGGCTGGAGGCTGTGTCACACCCATTCTCCATTTCTCTCTCTCTCTGTCTCTAATAAATAAATAATTTTTCTTTAGTTTTTTGCTTATTTTTATTTATTTATTTGAGAGCAACAGACAGAGAGAGGAAGAGGGAGTAAGAGAGAGAGAATGGGCACACCAGGGCCTCCAACCATTGCAAATTCAAACTCCAGACGTGTGCGACCCCTTATGCATCTGGCTAACATGGGTCCTGGGGAATCGAGCCTCGAACCGGGGTTCTTAGGCTTCACAGGCAAGCGCTTAACCACTAAGCCATCTCTCCAGACCAAATAAAAATTTTTAAAAAGAAAAGAAAAGCCTTGTGGTGGTACACACTTTTTTAATGTAATTATTATTTTTTGTTTATTTTTATTTATTTACTTGAGAGTGAGAGAGAGAGAGAAGGAGGAAGGGAGGGAGGGAGGGAGGGAGGGAGGGAGAGAGAGAGAATGGGCACGCCAGGGCTTCCAGCCACTGCAAAGGAACTCCAGACACGTGCGCCCCCTTGTGCATCTGGCTAATGTGGGTCCTGGGGAATTGAACCTTGAACCAGGGTCCTTAGGCTTCACAGGCAAGTGCTTAACCCCTAAGCCATCTCTCCAGCCCTTTTTGTTTGTTTGTTTTGTTGAGGTAGGGTCTCACTCTAGCTCAAGCTGACCTGATATTCACTAGGTAGTATCAGGATGGCTTCGAACTCATGACAATCCTCCTATCTGTGCTTCCCGAGTGCTGGGATTAAAGGTGTGTGCCACCACGCCAGGCTCCACATTTGTACTTTCTTGTCACTGATTTGTTCCTAAGAAATTTTCTGTTTGTGCCCCCAAATCATGTAACCTTAGAAACTTGTAACCCACCAATAGTATAACAAATTCAAGATGATGTCAAAGTGCCTGATATACTGGAATTCACTTTGTACTGTCAGGGTGTCCTAGAAGTCAAGGCAATCCTCCTACCTATGCTTCCCAAGTACTAGGGCTAAAGGCCTGTACCACCAAACCCGGTTTTCTCTCTCTCTCTCTCAATCTCTTTGTGTGTGGGGGGGTGTGGGTGGGTGGGTGGGTGGGTGGTAGGGATTGGGGGGGTTCGAGGTAGGGTCTCACTCAAGTCCAGGCTGACCTGGAATTCACTCTGTGGTCTCAGGCTGGCCTCACACTCACAGCGATCCTCCAACCTCTGCTTCCCGAGTGCTGGGATTAAAGGTGTGCACCACCACGCCCAGCTCCGGCTTTAATATTTTATTTTATTTTTTTATTTGAGAGAGAAAGAGACAGATAGAGAATGGCTGAGCCAGGGCTTTTAGCCACTACAAAGGAACTCCAGAACATGTATAATGGGGAATCAAACCTAGGTCCTTTGGCTTTGCAGGTCTAAGTGCCTTAACCACTAACCCATCTCTCCAGCCCTCTTTTTTTTTTTTTTTTTTTTTGAGGTAGGGTCTCACTCTAGCTCAGGCTGACCTGGAATTCACAATTCACTCTAGTCCCAGGCTGGCCTCAAACTCACAGCAATCCTCCTACCTCTGCTTCCCAATTGCTAGAATCAAAGGTGTGCCCCACCGTGCCTAGCCTTTCTCTTAATCTAACAAAAAAGTCTCTCTAAACCTAAAAAAAAAAAAAAGGGAATTGCTGACCAAGACACATGTCCCCATGACCCAAACTTAGATGGGTGTTCCCGCTGAAGTGGGCAGGAAGAAGAGGAACCACAGGATGCAGTCTGAGTCAAAGTTCTCAAGTTTGTACCCCCACATGGGTAGAAAACAGTAGAGTAAGGGGGTCAGGGTCAGGTCAGCTATAGAGTTTAGTGGAAAAAAAAGAGGTTGAAGCCATGTGTGGTGGTGCATGCTTTAATTCCAGCATTCAGAGGTAGGAGGCTCATCATGAGTTCAAGCCCATCCTGAGACTACACAGTGAATTCCAGGTCAGCTTTAGCTAGAGGAAGATCCTATCTTGAAAAAAGAAAATGAGGTTTGAGCTAAGTAAAGTGATGTCCTGGAAATGTGACCCCTCTGCTTTTCCTTTTATTTGTTTTGTTTTCAAGGAAGGGTCTCACTCTAGCCCAGGCTGACCTGGAATTCACTCTGAAGTCTCAGGGTGACCTCAAACATACAGTGATTCTTCTTACCTCTGCATCACCTCCTGAGTGCTGGGATTAAAGGTTGTTTTGTTTTTGACTATAGCCTGTAATATATGGTTGGCTAGAAGGTTCAGGGTCAAGGAGAGCAGCCATGAATATCTCTAGTCCATTGGTCTTTGGCCTTTTTGTTTGGTTGATTTTTGTTTTTGTTTTTTTTTTTTTTTTCAACATAGGGATTTCACTCTAGTCCAGGCCGGTCCAGCAATCACCCTGTAGTCCCAGGCTGGCCTGGAATTCACTGGGATACTCCTACCTCTGCCTCCTGAGTGCTGGAATTAGTGGTTTGCACCACCACACCTGGCAATCCTTTGGCCTTTTTTAAAAAATATATTTTAGGGCTGGAAAGATGGCTTAGTAGATAAGGTACTTACCTGTGTTTGACTCTCCAGGTCCCATGTAAGCCAGATGCACAAAGAAATGCAAGTGTGCAAGGTCTCACATAAGCACAAAGTGGCACATACATCTGGAGTTTGATTGCAGTAGCTGGAGGCCCTGGCTTGCCAATTCTCTCCCTTCCCCCACCCTCTCTCATAAAAAAAAAAAAAAAAGCCCAGTCTGTTGGGCTTGCTCCCCCGCTCGCTCCCTCTCTCTATATCTATCTATCTATCTGTCTGTCTGTCTGTCTGTCTGTCTGTCTATCTATCTATCTATCTATCTATGTATTTAAAGCCAGGTATCATGGTGCATGCCTTTAATCCCGGCACTTGGGAGGCAGAGGTAGGAGGATCTCCGAGAGTTCAAGGCCACTCTGAAACTACATAGTGACTTGCAGGTCAGCCTGAGCTAGAGTGAGACCCTACTTTGAAAAATTAAAATGATAATAATAATAATAATGAACCGACATATATGTATGTATGTGTGTATATATATATATTTGCAAGAAAGCCAGGACCTCCAACCACTGCAAACAAACTCCAGACACATGTGTCACTTTGTGCAGCTGGCTTTATGTTGGTCCTGGAGAATCAAACCCAGACTGGTAGGCTTTGCAAGTGTCTTTAATCGCTGAACCATCTTCTTAGCCCATGGCCTTTGGCCTTTTGTTGAATTTGTTTTGGAATGGGTTAAAGTATTAGCAGATTTGATTTTTGTTTTGTTTGCATGTGTAGTTAGTTGTGTGTGTGTGCATGTATGTAGGCACAAGAATGTGCAGGTGTATGTACATGCGGAGGCCAGAGGACAATCTTAAGTGTCCTCCTCAGAAAGTCTCATGAGACTGGAGAGAAGGCTTAGTGGTTAAGGCACTTGCCTGCAGAGCCCAATGACCTGGGTTTGATTGCCCAGTACTTTTATATAAAGCCAGATGCATTAAGTGGCACATGCATCTGGAGTTTGTTAGCAGTGGCTAGAGGCTCTGGCATGCCCATTTTCTCTCTGTGTCGATCTGTCTCTATCTACTTGCAAACAAATAAATATTTAAAAAAAAAAAGCCGGGTGTGGTGGCACACACCTTTAATCTTAGCACTTGGGATGCAGTGGTAGGAGGACTGCTGTGAGTTCGAGGCCACTCTAAGACTACATAGTGAATTCCAGGTCAGCCTGGGCTATAGGGAGATCCTACCTCAAAATACCCCCCCCAAAAAAAAAGAAAGCTGTATATCTTCAAGGGAAGGAACACCTGCAGGAGGAGGGAATGGAGAAAAAAATGAAGAAAAACAAGGCACTAAGCAGAAATTCTGCCTTCTGACCATTTCTTTGGCTTTCCTTGCTGTGGATTTCTGATATCCATATCCATTTCTTAATTATTCCCACTTCCTGAGATGTACTCAATGCTTTCTTTTCTTTTTTTTTAAGTAGGGTCTCCCTCTAGCTCAGGTTGACCTGGAATATAGTCTCAGGGTGGCCTCGAATTCATGACAATCCTACCTCTGCCTCCTGAGTACTGAGATTAAAGACGTGCACCACCACTCCCAGCTGTACCCAGCTTTTTCTAACTGGGTCCTCCTCCCACATAATGTTTGGGTGTAGTTTGTTTCCACATAGGCTTATGTGGTGATAGCCTGGTGCACCAGATGGCTGGTGTTGAGGTGGTGAAACCTTGCTCTTGGAGACCTCACTCTCGTGAATAGAGTGATGCTGACTTATGGAACAGGGTCAGTTCTCCTGTGGTTGTTAGGCTTTGCAGCCTTAACCACTGAGCAATCTCTCCAGTCCTCTTTTTCTTTTCTTTTCTTTTTTTTTTTTTTCAATGTAGGGTCTCACTCTAGCTTAGGCTGACTTGGAATTCATTATGTAGTCTCAGGGTGGCTTCAAACTCACAGCATTCCTCTTACCTCTGCCTCCTGAATGCTGGGATTAAAGGTGTGCGCCACCACAGCCAGCTCTCTCTTTCTTTTTTTTTAATATTTAAAATATTTTTAAATTTAATATTTTAAATATTTTTTAAATATTTTAAATATTTTTTAAATTTATTTTCAAGCAGAGAGAAGAACACACACACAGAGAAAGGAGAGACAGAGGTGAGAGGGGAGAAAATGGGTATGCCAGAGCTTTTTACCACTGCAAACGAACTCCAGATGTATGGGCTATCTTTGTGCATCTTACTTTATGTGGGTATTGGAGAATTGAACCCAGGCTGTCAGGTTTTGCAGACAAGCATCTTTAAATGCTAAGCCATATCTCTAGTCCCTCTTTCTTTTAAAAAAGAATATTTTATTTATTTATTTGTTGGTTTTTGAGGTCGGGTCTCACTCTAGCCCTGGCTTGGAATTCACTATGTAGTCTCAGACTGGCCTTGAACTCACAGCGATCTTGATCCTCCTACTTCAGTCTCCTAAATGCTGGGATTAAAGTCAAGTGCCACTACACCTGGAATTTTATTTATCTGTGAGGAGAGAGAGAGCATGAGTGCACCAGGGCCTCTTGCCACTGGAAATAAACTCCAGATGCATGTGCTACTTTGTGCATCTGGCTTTATGTGTTATTGTAGTCAGTTTCACACTGCTGGGATAAACCTCCAAACCAGATAGGGTATATGGGAGGAACAAGATTTATTTGAAGCTTACGGATCCAGGGGAAGTTGTATATTTGCAGAAGAAGCTGGCCCCCTTTATACAGATCCAAGCACGCAGAAAAGCAATTACCACTAGTACCACCAAAGCACACTCTGGGGACCCCAGGCAGAACTCAAGCACTCTGCATACCTCAGGCTGGAATCAGATCTGTTCCCAGTAACACCTTAGGGCTGGATCTCAGAATCCACTCAGAGTGACATCTCTTCCAGCCAGATGGCTAGAAATCAAAGTTACAGCTTTAACACTGAGTCCATTGGGGAACATGGATTCATATTACCACATATGGGTACTAGGGAATTGAACCCCAGGCCAGAATGCTTTGTAAACCACCATCTTTAATTGCTGAGCTATTCTTCCACCAGCCCAAGAGCTGGTTTATCTTTTTCTTTTTTTAAAATACTTTATTTTTATTTATTTATTAGAGAATAAATAGCCACTGCAAATGAACTTCACATGAATGTACCACCTTGTGCATCTGGCTTATGTGGTACCTGAAGAATTGAACTTGGATCCTTAGGCTTCGCAGGCAAGTGCCTTAACCGCTAAGCTATCTCTCTGACCCTCTTTTTAAAAACATCTTAATTTTATTTTTATTTATTTGAGAGAGAGAGAGAGAGAGGAAGAACGGGCATGCCAGGGATTCCAGGTGCTGCAAACAAACTCCAGACACATGTGCCACTTGTGCAACTGGCTTACATGGGTCCTGGGGAATCGAACCTAGGTCCTTTGGCTTCACAGGCAAGTGCCTTAACCACTAAGCCATCTCCCAGCCCTGGTTTTTCTTCTTTTTTAAAATATATATTTAAGTATATATTTAAATATATATTTTTTCTTTTTTTCCAGGTAGGGTTTCACTGTAGCCCAAGCTGACCTGGAACTCATTCTGTAGTCCCAGGCTGGCCTTGAACTCACAGTGATCCTCCAACTTCTGACTCCCAAGTACTGGGATTAAAGGTGTGGGGCACCATGCCTGGCCTGTCTCTGACACTTTTTTTTTTTAGTGTGTGTGTAGTATGGTGTGAGGTGTCTGCGTGAATGTGTACAGATGCATATGTCCCATACACCTGCTGCGGAGGCAAGAGAAAGATGTTGGGTGTCCCCCCTATGACTCTTGCACTTTATTTCCCTGACATAGTCTCTCACTGAACTGGGAACTCCTGAGCAGGGAGCCCCAGCGATGCTCCTGTCTTTGAATCCCTTAGCACAGGGACTAGAGGTGTGTGTGGCTCCTGGGGATTGAATTCAGACCCCCATGCTTGCACAAGGGCTCCTACCATCTCCTCACACCCCTAGTCTCAGATATTTTTATTTTTGTAATACTGGAGATCAAACCCCATTGGCTTACATTCCCACCTCTAGGTTTGTGGACTAAAACACCCCATCTTTCACTTTTTCCTTCAAAAGTGCCCTGGAAGCAAGTTTCCCTCGAGTAATTGGTTATTCTTGATACTCACAAGAGAAAATTCATTGCTTAATGCTTAGAAAATGCAACCAGGCAGTGGTGAATTACATCAGCCTGGTGAGCCAGCATGTCTTGTTGGGATGGTTCAGGAGCAAATAACAGAATCTTTACATAGGAGCTTACTTAAGCAAGAAGGAAATGAGTGTGGGAGAGAATAAAAGGGAGACTTTAGATGAACTCAGGGGCAAGAAGACAGGCTACTTAAGGAAGCAGAACCGGGAACTAGAATTGTTAAAACAGATTCTCACTCCTCCTCCTCCTCACCGTTCTTTCCATTACCACCCTGGCCCTGACTACCACTGCTGGTCTGGACTGGGACAACACTTACCGGTTTTCTCCCCTTATCCACCCCACCCTACCCTGACCATCCACACATCAACTGTGGCCAGGTGAGATTTTTTCTTCTTTTTTTTTATATTTATTTATTTGAAAGGAATAAAGAATATAGGTGTTCCAGGTCCTCCTGCCACTACAGCGGAACTCCAGATACATGTGCCACTTTGTGCATCTGGCTTTATGTGGTTACTGGAGAACTGAACACAGGCCACCAGGCTTTGTAAGCAAGCACCTTAACCACTGAGAAATCTCTCTATCCCAGGGTGATCTTTAAAAAGAAAGAAAGAAAGAAAGAAAGAAAGAAAGAAAGAAAGAAAGAAAGAAAGAAAGAAAGAGAAAGAAAGAAAAAACAAGGGCTGGAGAGATGGCTTAGCAGTTAAGGCACTTGCCTGCAAAGCCAAAGAACCCAGGTTCAATTTGCCAGGACCCACATAAGCAGGATGCACAAAGTGATACATGCATCTGCAGTTCGTTTGGCGTGGCATACCCATTCTTTCTATCTGCCTCTCTTTCCTCTCTCTAATATATAAAACAAGTAAATAAACAAAAGCATTTTTAAGTAGGGCATGGTGGCTCCATGCCTTAATCCCATCATTAGGGAGGCAGAGGTAGGAGGATTACCATGAGTTTGAGGTCAGCCTGAGATTACATAGTGAATTCCAGGCCAGCTTGGACTAGAGTGAGATAGTATCTCAAAAAAACAACAAGGGCTGGAGGGATGGCTTAGTGGTTAAGGCATTTGCCCGCAAAGGCAAAGGACCCTGGTTCGATTCCCCAGGACCCACATTAGCCAGATGTACAAGGGGGCACATGCATCTGGAATTCGTTTGCAGTGGCTCAAGGCCCTGCTGGACCCAATCTCTCTCTCTCCCTCTTCTCTGTCAAATAAATAAATAAAAATAAACAAAACAAAACACACATACAGGGCTGGAGAAATGGCTTAGCGGTTAAGCGCTTGCCTGTGAAGCCTAAGGACCCCGGTTCGATGCTCGGTTCCCCAGGTCCCACATTAGCCAGATGCACAAGGGGGCGCATGCGTCTGGAGTTCGTTTGCAGAGGCTGGAAGCCCTGGCGCGCCCATTCTCTCTCTCTCCCTCTATCTGTCTTTCTCCCTGTGTCTGTCTCTCTCAAATAAATAAATAAAAAATGAAGAGAAAAAATTTAAAAAAAAAACACATACATACACATACACACAAAAAAGGCGCCAGAGAGATGAGAGAGATGGCTTAGTAGTTAAGGCACTTGCCTGTGAAGCCCAAGGACTTGTGTTCAACTCTCCAGGTCCCATGTAAGCCAGACACACAAGGTGATGCAAGCAGGCAAGGTTGCACATATGCACAAGGCAGCACATGCATTTGGGGTTGGATTTCAGTGGCTAGAGGCCCTGGTGTACCAATTCTCTCTTTCTTGCTCTCTCGCATAAAAAATAAGGCCTGTCTTTTGGGGTTGCCTCAAAAAAAAAGTAACTAATACAATGCTAAGTATCAGAAATCTGTCTAACCTAGACCAGCTTAAGGAAAGGGATTTCAGGCATGTCAAGATACTAGAGATGGGCTGGAGAGATGGCTTAGCAGTTAAGATACTAGAGACTGTAGAACTCTCTGCCCTTTTATCTTTAGGGTTATTTGATTTTGATTTCATTCATGACAAGCAGCAGGATGGCCACTGACACTTCCCAAGCTGTACTGCTGTGTATTTCATGGAGAAAGGGAATAGGGGAGAGAGAGAGAGAGAGAGAGAGAGAGAGAGAGAGAGAGAGAGAGAGGGAGGGAGAGAGAGTGAAAGAGGGGGGGCGGAGAGCAACTAAACTTGTTACTCCTAATGTCCTTATAATAAGTATCGTGAAGGGACTCATAGACCCATCTCTGGTCCAGCTGCTGAAGCCAAAGGAATACAGAGCTTGGATTAGCCAGTCTTGGGTCTTTTTTCTACCACTGGGATTTGGCATCAGGACCAACCCAACCTTAGGGACTGGGCTTCATTTGGAGAAGGAGGAAGACAGCAAGAATCTTCAACACGACAGATGACTGTATACTAAGGTCACAATGGGATGTGATGCATAAAGTAACTTTCCAAGAAACCAGAAGGAGGGCTGGGGAAAGGGATCAGTGGTTAAAGTTGCTGGCTCTTGCTGGGTGTGGTGGTGCACTCCTTTAATCCCAGCACTTGGGAGGCAGAGGTAGGAGGATCACCGTAATAGGAGGATCGCCATGAGTTCAAGGCCACCCTGAGACTATGTAGAGAATTCTAGATCAGCCTGGGCCAGAGTGAGATCCTACCTTGAAAAAAAAAAACCAATGAAGTTATGAAATTTGCAGGAAAATGGATGGATCTGGAAAGGATTATACTAAGTGAGGTAACCCAGGCCCAGAAAGCCAAGCGCCACATGTTCTCTCTCATATGTGGATCCTAGCTATAGATGATTGGGCTTCTGTGTGAGTAGGAAGAAAACTCAGTAGCAAAGGCCAATAAGTTAGAAAAGAGATATAAAGGGGAGAGAAAGGAAGGGAGAGGGTACTTCATAAGATGGTATTGTATATATATAAGTAGAATAGATTAATAGGGGTGAAAAGGCCCAAAGTGAGGTCAGGGGAAGAGACTGAGTAAAGAAAAGGTGGAGGGAGGGCTAATCAAAATCTAAGAGGATATAAATAAATCATATGGAATCTACTTTTTTGGACAATGGAACACTCAGGAGCCATAGATTGTTGCTAGAAAAATTTCGGTGCCAGGAATGGGATACCTTCCAGTGAGTTGTTGGCCAGGGAGGTCCCTGATGGCTCCAAAACATTATAGGCCATTGCCAAGGCCCTTGGTTTCCCACCAGGAATAAATCATAAGACCCTACTGCTAAAGACTCCACATACTGGGCTGCAAGGCCACTGAGAAATCCTGCTGGAACTGAGCTGATAATCTCCTCTGTGTAGACCAGCTGACGGAAAGCTGGAAGACGCTATTCGGTATGCAGTTCAATGGGAGAAAGAGAATTCACTAGTGAAGATACTCAACAGTGGACATTGCAAGCCTTATATTTGGCCAGCCAGGCCAAATGAGCCAACAAGTACAATAGTGGCACGTCTGTCATGGTGGAAACCAACTGCCCTCTAATTGGACTGGAGGCCTGCTCTGTGGGAGGGAATACATCCCTGATACTGAAAACTTAAAACAGGGATAGTCATGAGCCCTAGGGGTGTAACGTCTGCTGCTGTCTGGCTAAATGTATATACTACACTTATCAAATTGCCCAGTAAGTACTTCTCTTAAAGTTCATACCCTTATATTAATGCTACTCTCACTTTTGGTAGAGAATCTTCTCTTTTCAGATGGCAGTGACCTTGGGATGACTCAGAAGGCATCATGGTGCTGGAAAGAAGTGACTGGAGTGCTCAGTACCGCAATATCTCTATCATACCTTTCAAGGCTCAGGGTCTAATGCAGAAGAGGTGGCAGTAAGAGTGTAAGAACCAGAGGAAGGGTAGGACTCCTTACAACGTGCTCTCCCCAGTCACAAAATGGTCTGGATATCCATGACCTCATAGTGCCTGACACTACCTACACAAGACCATCATAAGAGAAGGAAAAGATCATGACATCAAAATAAAAGAGAGACTGATTGAGATGGGGAGGGGATATGAAGGAGAATGGAGTTTCAAAGGGGAAAGTTGGGGGAGAGAGGGTATTACATGTGATATATTTTTTTGTTTGTTTGTTTTTCAAGGTAGGGTCTCACTCTAGCCCAGGCTGACCTGAAATTCACTATAGAGTCTCAGGGTGGCCTCGAGCTCATGGCAGTCCTCCTACCTCTGCCTCCCGAGGGCTGGGATTAAAGGCATGCACCACTATGCCTGGCTTCTACATGTGATATTTTTTATAATCATGGAAGTTGTCAATAAAAATTTGAAAACTAACTAACTAAAGAAATAAATAAAAGGAGGAAAAAAAAAAGTTGCTGGCTTTAAAAGCCTCAGAAAACCCAGGCTTGATTCTCCATTACCTACGTAAAGCCAGAAGCATCTGGCCTTCATTTGCCGTGGCAAGAAACCCTGGTGTGTACACACACACACACACACACACACACACACACACACACACACACACTTGCAAGTAAATAAATAAATAAAATAATCAATAGAAACTGGAAGGAAGACAATGAAAGGAATTTGAACTTCTGGAGGGTAAACTGTTTACTCTGCAAAGGTTGAAGAGTGCAAAAGTAGCGGAACTTGGGCTGGAGGGATGGCTTAGCGGTTAAGGCATTTGCCTGCAAAGCCAAAGGACCCTGGTTCAATTCCTCAGGACCCACATCAGCCAGATGCACAAGGGGCGCACGCATCTGGAGTTCGTTTGCAGTGGCTGGAGGCCCTGGCGTGCCCATTCTCTCTCTCTCTTTCTCCCTCCCTCCCTCTTTCTCTGTCAAATAAATAAATAAATAAAAAGAAAAAGTGGCAGAACTTGAACTTAGATTTATTCAGTTCGAGTTCTACAGTCTACATAGTCAGCATTAAGGGGACTGATCAAGGGAAGAAAGACTACGACAACAAGAGGGTCTGGGAGCCACCATGAAGGAACACTTAGCTGGGTATAACTTCGGAAAGCCTTTCTGAAGGAGGTGATGGGTTCTTCCTGTTGTTAATTGTTATTTTGTTGAATTTTGTTTTTGTTTTTTCTAGGTAGGGTCTCACTCTAACTCAGGCTCAACTTGGGTTCACTCTGTATTTCCAAGGTGGCCTTAAACTCACAGCAATCCTCCTACTTCTGCCTCCCAAGTGCTGGCATTAAAGAATTAAAGGCAGCCAGGTGTGGTGGTGCATGCCTTTAATCCCAGTACTTGAGAGGCCGAGGAGGAGGATCACCATGAGTTCAAGGCCACCCTGAGACACCATAGTGAATTCCAGGTCAGCCTGAGCTAGAGTGAGACCCTACCTTGAAAAACAAAAAAACAAACAAGCAAAAAAAAAAAAAAAAAATAATTAAAGGTGAGCATCACATGCCCTGTTGTTGTTGCTTTTTTGAGGTGGGGTCTTGCTCTAGCCCAGGTGGATATGATGTTTTAATTGAGCCCTAAAGGACTGTAGAAATTAGCAATTGGGTAAAGGAGAAAGCCAGAGGGAGATTTAGTTGAGTAAACAGGGAAAGCCAGAATTTCACTTTTGGACTGTCACAGTTTCCATGGGCTGGGGACTTTCTCATCCTCCCCCACTCCTTCCTCCTCCCAGATCTACCCCACAACACAAGTCTTCTGATGGTCATTCACATGGGGATTTTGAGGAGCACTGTCACAGTGATTGGGACAGTGGCCTGGGCTCAGGCAGCACTCTCTCCATGACTATCATCACTTCCCCTCTGGAGAGTAGAATGAGTTGTAAAATGATGGTGGGTGATGGGATGGCTGGGCATTCTGTGAGAGTACTAGACACCACCAAACCCTATGCTTCCAGTGGGTCACTTGTACAAGTTACATATGAATCTCTATTTTCTAAAATTATTGCTCCTGGGCTGGGGTATAGTTTAATGCTAGAGCACTGCCTAGTATGTATGAGGTCAGATTCTCAGCGCTGGGAAAAAAAAAAAACAAAACTAAAACTGTAGCGAGTTAAGTAATGAAGGAAGTGTCCTAATGGCTACAGGGTGTTGCAATCAAGGCTGTGCCGCTTTGCAGCCACATGGCACATTTATTTCTAGTAAGAGGGGAGCTAAAGTTCTTATTTTGTAAGGTAGTTTAGTTTAGGTGGTTAATGGACAGGTGTACTCTAAGGCTGGACTTTTATTTACTTAATTTATTCATTTTTGGCTTTTCAAGTTCTCACTCTAGCCCAGGCTAACCTGGAATTCACTATGTAGTCTCAGGGTGGCCTTGAATTCATGGTGATCCTCCTACCTCTGCCTCCTGAATGCTGGGATTAAAGGCATGCGCCACCACACCTGGCTAGGATTTTTTCCGTTTTGTTTTGTTTTGACGTAGGGGCTTGCTCTTGCCCAGGCTGACCTAGAATTCACTGTGCAATTTCAGGGTGGCCTTGAACTCATGACAATCCTACCTTTTTCTCCCAAGTACTAGGATAAAGGCATGTGTCACCATGCCCAGCCTTAGGACTTTTATTTTTAAAAAATATTTGTTTGTTTGAGACAAGGCGGGGGGAGAATAGGCACACCAGGACCTCTAGCCACTGCAAACAAACTCCAGACACATGCACTGCCTTGTGCATCTGGCTTTACATGGGTACTGGAGAATCGAACCTGGGTCCTTCAACTTTGTAGGCAAGTGTCTTAACCACTGAGCCATCACTCCAGCCCTATTTTATTTTATTTTATTTTATTTTATTTTATTTTATTTTATTTTATTTTATTTTATTTTGAGACTGGTTTACATGTAACTCAGGCTGCTCTGGAACTCCCTTTGTGGCTGAGGCTGACTTTGAACTTCTGATCTTTCTGACTCTTCTTCCAGAGTGCTGGAACTATGTCCTTTTGATGTAGTCCTGAGGATTGAACTCAGAGCTTCCTGCATACTAGACATGCACTGAGCTACATTCCTAGCCCCCTGAGGTAGAGACTCTTAGCAACTTGGCTCTGTCACTGGCAATTGCTCTGTAATTCTATTTCCTTGGCTGTTAAACAGGGATACAAGAACTACATCATGAAGTTGAGTTGATACTTACAAAGTTTCTTGGGAATTGCACTGAGCAAGTAGTTCAGTAAATACTAGGTAGTCTTCCTCTAGCTCCTTTATATTTTTGATTCTTCTTGGGCTCTCCTTGTCAAAGGATAGCTGCCCACCCAAACCTCATGCTCAACTTCCACTGCCTAGGACTGAGGATTACCCACATCTGAGCCCTGCCCTCACAATTAGGTGGTTTTTCAAGGTAAGGTTTCACTCTAGCCCAGGCTGACCCGGAATTCACTATGTAGTCTCAGAGTGGCCTGGAACTCTCAGTGATCCTCCTACCTCTACCTCCTGAGTGCTGCGATTAAAGGTATGAGACACCACCTGGCTCCTTTTTTTCCTTAAGGCAAATCCAAGACACTGGCCTTTATTTGTGTGTGTGTGTGTGTGTGAGAGAGAGAGAGAATTGGTGCACCAGTGCCACTGCAATTGAACTCCAAATGTGTGTGCCCCCTTGTGCACATGTGCGACCTTGTACGATTGCATCACTTTGTGCATGTGGTTTACATGGGATCTGAAGAGTCAAATGTGAGTCCTTAGGCTTCACAGACAAGTGCCTTAATCACTAAGTCATCTTTCCAGCCCGTAGTCCATTTTGCAAAGAATATTTAAAAGCCAGGTCTGATGACACACACCTTTAATCCCAGCACTTGGGAGCCAGAAGTAGGAGAATCACAGTGAGTTTAGGTCTACCCTGAGACTACATAGTGAATTCTAGGTCATCCTGGGTTAGAGTGAACTCTTACCTCAGAAAAAAACAAAAGCCAGGTATGGTGGTGCATGCCTTTAATCCCAGCATTCAGAAGGCAGAGTTAGGAGGATCACTGTGAGTTCGAGGTCAGCTTGAGTTTATATAGTGAATTCCAGGTCAGCCTCGGTAGAACAAGACCCTACCTCAAAAAAAAAAAAACAACAAAATAATAATAATAATAATCAACTGAGCATGTTAGTGCACACCTTTAATCCCAGCACTTGTGAGGCAGAAGTAGGAGGGTCACTAAGAGTTTCCTGAGTCCACCCTGAGACTACATAGGGAATTCCAGGCCAGCCTGGGCTACAGAAAAAACCCTACCTCATAAAAGGGGGCGGGGCTGGAGTGATGGCTCAACAGTTAGGGCACTTTCTTTTTTTTTTTAAATTTTTAAAATTTATTTATTTATTTGAGAGCGATAGACAGAGAGAAAGACAGATAGAGGGAGAGAGAGAGAATGGGCGCGCCAGGGCTTCCAGCCTCTGCAAACGAACTCCAGACGCGTGCGCCCCCTTGTGCATCTGGCTAACGTGGGGCCTGGGGAACTGAGCCTCGAATCAGGGTCCTTAGGCATCACAGGCAAGCGCTTAACCACTAAGCCATCTCTCCAGCCCTAGGGCACTTTCTTGTGAAGCCTAAGAACCCAGGTTCGATTCCTCACTACCCATGTAAGCCAGATGCACAAGGTGGTGCATGTATCTAAATAAGTAATATATTTTTAAATTTAAAATATCTTTTAAATAAATAAATATTTTTAAATCTTTAAAACAAAAAAGGAAAAAGAAAAAATCGAAAAATAGGGACTAGGGCTGGGTGTAGTGGCACATGCCTTTAATCCTGGCACTCAGGAGGAAGAGGTAAGAGGATTGCCATAAGTTCAAGGCCACCCTGTGACTACATAGTGAATTCCAGGTCAGCCTGAGCTAGAGTGAGACCCTACCTCACAAAACAAAAAAAAAGGGTGGGGGGACTAGAGAGATGACTCAGCAGCTAAAGTTTGATTCCCACCACCCACATAAAGTTGGACTCCAACTGGAACCAGGAGAATCCCAAAGCTCACAGGCCCTTTGATCTGGCCTGATACTCAACAGTCACTTATTCTTAGTACTTTGATGAATTTTGAGTCACCCTGGTAGTCACCACCATCTCCAAAAAGAAGCTTCTTTGATCAAAGATGAGAGTAGCATTAATATAATATAATAGCCACTGCGAACAAACTCCAGATGCATGCATCACCTTGTGCATCTGTCTCACGTGGGTCCTGGGGAATCAAATGTGGGTCCTTTGGCTTTTCAAGCAAACGCCTTAACCACTAAGCAATCTCTCCAGCCCTGAGAGAGCAATTGGTTGGGCACAATATATCAATATATTCTTTTGTTTTGTTTTATTTATTTGTTTTTCAAGGTGGAGTTTCGCTCTAGCTAGTCTGACCTGGAATTTACTATGTAGCCTCAGGATAGCCTCAAACTCACAGCGATCCTCCTAACTCTGCCTTCCAAGTGCTGGAATTCAAGGCATGTGCCACAACGCCAGGCTTGTTTTATTTTTCAAGGTAGAGTCTTGCTCTAGTCCAGGTTGACCTGGAATTCACTATGTAGTCTCGAGGTGGCCTGTAACTCACAGCGATCCTCTACCTTTGCCTCCAGAGTGCTGGGATTAAAGACATACGCCATCATGCCCAGCATCATCAGTATCTGAAAAGAGAAACTTCTCTAACCAAAAGTGAGAAATGCATTAATACATAAGCATCAACATAGGTATTTTTATTTTTTTCCTCCTATTATGCAGGGCTTGTATAGGTAGCATCAACTTTGACTCTTACATTCTTTCATATATATAATTTTTATTTATTTATTTGACAGAGAAAGAGGGAGAGAAAGAATGGGTGCGCCAGGGCCTCCATCCACTGCAAATTAACTCCAGATGGGGGGGGGGGGCCCTTGTGCATCTGGCTAACGTGGGTCTTGGGGAATTGAACCTGGGTCCTTTGGCTTTTCAGGCAAATGCCTTAACTGCTAAGCCATCCCTTCAGCCCAACATAGGTATTTTTAAAAAGGAAAGAACATTGTCACATTGTCTTTGGAAAGCTCCTTCACCCTCTTGAGAGAATAAGTGAAAACTGCAACTAATGGGTTAAGACATGCCTGTGTCATTTTTTTTCTGATTGTACATACTTTAACAATATAGTTTTACACACAATGCTGACATCAACATCACTTCATATATAACAGAAAAGCTTAAAACATATGGACTTTCAGTAATATTCATACCATAGTACATCTAAACCTAACTCATACCTTGATGCATTACCATTTATTTATAACTTATATGGCTAGAGGCAGGGGAGATGGCTCAGCAGTTGAAGGCGCTTGCTTGCAAAATCTGCTGATTGGGTAGGGCTCACCTCCCCAGCATAAGGTGCATGTGTGTGTGCTGTTAGTTTGCCCATTCTCTCTCTTTTTATTCTTCCCTGAAGTAGGGTTTCACTCTAGCTCAGGCTGACTTAGAATTCACTATGTAGTCTCAGGGTGGCCTTGAACTCATGACGATCATCCTACCTCTGGCTCCCAAGTCCCGAGTGCTGGGAATAAAGGCATGTGCCACCACACCTGGCTAAAATAACTTTTTTAAATTATTATTTAAAGACCAGGTCTGGTGGCACATATCTTTTACTCCCAGTACTCAGGAGGTTAAGGTAGGAAGATCACTGTGAGTTCAAAGCTAGCCTGAGTCTGTATAGTGGATTCCAGGTCAGCCTGGGCTAGAGTGAGAACCTACCTCTAAAAACCATTAAAAAAAAAAAAAAAGCTGAGCATGGTGGCTCACACCTTTAATCCCAGCACTTGGAATGCAAAAGTAGGAGTATGTCCATGAGTTTGAGGTCAGCCTGCAACTACAGAGTGAGTTCTAGGTCAGCCTTGGTTAGAGTGAGACCCTATGTTGACTTCCCTCCCCTAAAAAAAACTGTAAACAAACTGGCGGGTTTTTTTTTTCAAATTGTTAATAAGGTACAGGAATGATATGTTGTGTGCAGTATATACTTTATGAATGACTTTTCTGGGGATAATACATTGTTTGTTCGAGGGCTCCCTCTGGTGGAGACAGTGTCTTAGCCTCCATGGTTTCCTCTCACAAAGCCAAAGTACAATTTCTTTCTGGGCGTGGTGGCACACGCCTTTAATCCCAGCACTAGGGAGGCAGAGGTAGGAGGATCACCCTGAGTTCAAGGCAACCCTAAGACTATATAGTGACTTACAGGTTAGCCTGGGCTAGAATGACACCCTATCTTGAAAAAACTAAAAAAAAAAAGGTATCCTTTCATTCACCAAAAATTCAGTGGTTATTTACTAGGTGTCATAATTTATTCTGATGACAAAATATACACACAGCCATGTATAGAGGCATATGTCTTTAATCTCAGCACTTGGGAGGAGACTTGTCATGAGTTCGATGCCACCCTGAGACTACAGAGTGAATTCCAGGTCAGCCTGGGTCAGAGTGAGACCCTACCTGGTGGGGAGGGGACACGAACATGACAAACATCCAAGGTAGGAGTGATGGTGCACACCTGTAATACCAGTACTTAGGAGGTAGAGACAGGAATATCAGGAGTTCAAGGCCAGTCTGGGCTACACAGTGAGTAGCAGGACTCGCCTAGACCTTATCTTAACAGTTAAAGGCTGGTTGTGGTGGTGCACGCCTTCAATCCCAGCTCTTGGGAGGCTGAGGTAGGAGGGTCACTGTGAGTTTGAGGCCAGCCTGGAGCTAGAGTGAGTTCCAGGTCAGCCTGGGCTGGAGTGAGACCCTGCCTTGAAAACAAATGAGCAAGCAAACAAAAAGACTGTCAACAAAAAACTAAGCATTCAAGTCCTCATGGAAGTTATGTTCTGGTGGTGGGGCAGAGAAGACACTAAGGCAATTTATAAGCAGCTTGCTGAACAAGATAAATGTTATTAGAGAAAAATTATTTGCATAGAAAATACAAGGAGAACAATAGTGTTCCAATTTTAGGCCAGTCAGGTGTGGTGGACATGCCTTTAATCCCAGCACCTGAGAGACGGTAGGAGGATTGCCATGAGTTCTAGGCCACCCTGAGACTACATAGTGAATTTCAGGTCAGCCTGGGTTAGAGTGAGACCCTACCTCTAAATAAAAAGAAATGTTCAAATTCTAAATATAGTATAAGGGAAGTTGGGTAGGTCTCACTGAGAAAGTGATTTTTTGGGGGGTACAGACACTTACTGTAGCCCAAGCTCATGCTGTAGCACAGGCTGACCTTGAGCTCACAGACCTGAGTGCTGGGATTATAGGCATGTACCACCATAATGGGTAAGTGGGTAACAGGGCTGGGGAGATGGCTCAGTGGTTTAAAGGTGCTTGCTTGCAAAGCTTGACACCTTGGGTTTAATTTCCCAGCCACCCACATAAAGGTGGGCAGGCATGTGCGTGTGTGTGTGCGTGCATGTGTGCCTGAATGATACTGGTGTCTGAAGGAAAAGTATTTCAGGCAGAGGGATCAGCAAGCACATAGGCCATGAGTCTAACCGCAGGATTGAGGAAGAGATAACAGAGGGAGGCTGAGAGGAGGTTAGAGCTGTATTAAGGAGAGTCAAACTTTTAGCAGTCCAGTCAATAAATAGAAGGATTTTGGTTTTCACTCTGCCATAGTCCTTCTTTGGAGGAGGTACATGACCTGATTAATGTGTTAACAGGAGCCCACTGCTACTGTGTTAATAGACTGAGGGATGGCAAGGGTAGAGATGGGGCCCACGGAGTCACAGATTGACTGATTATACCAAGAGGCGTGGTGAATGGTCAGATTCAGGAATTTTTTTTTTCAGGGTAGGGTCTCACTCTAGCCCAGGCTGACCTGGAATTCACTATGTAGTCTCAGGTTGGCCTAGAACTCATGGTGATCCTCCTACCTCTGCCTCTGCAGTGCTAGGATTAAAGGTGTGCATCATCACACCAGTTTAGATTTTTTTTTTAATTTTTTATTTAGTTATTTGAGAGCGACAGACACAGAGAGAAAGACAGATAGAGGGAGAGAGGGAGAATGGGCGCGCCAGGGCTTCCAGCCTCTGCAAACGAACTCCAGACGCGTGCGCCCCCTTATGCATCTGGCTAACGTGGGACCTGGGTAACCGAGCCTTGAACCAGGGTCCTTAGGCTTCACAGGCAATCGCTTAACCACTAAGCCATCTCTCCAGCCCCCAGTTTAGATTTTTGTTGCTGTTGTTTTGAGATAGGGTCTCACTCTAGCCCAGGCTGATTTGAAATTCACTATGGAGTCTCAGGGTAGCCTGGAACTCTGCATCCTGTGTGCTGGGATTAAAGGTGTGTGCCAGCCAGTGAGACCCTACCTCAAAAAATAAAATAAATAAATAAATAAAAATTAAAGGTGTTTGCCACCATGCCTGGCTTTAAAAAAAAAAAAAAAAAAGATTTGTTTTGAGCCGGACATGGTGGCACACGCCTTTAATCCCAGCACTCGGGAGGCAGTGGGAGGAGGATCACTGTGAATTCGAGGCTAGCCGGAGACTCCATAGTGAATTCCAGGTCAGCCTGGGCTAGAGTGAGGCCCTATCTCAGAAAACCAAAAAAAAAAAAAAAAAAAAAAAAAGATTTGTTTTTATTTATTAGAGACTGAGAGGGAGAGAAAGAGAGAGTGAGAATGGGCACACCAAAGCCTCTAGCTACTGCAAAGGAACTCCAGATGCATGTGCCACCTTGTGCATCTGGCTTACATGGGACCTGGAGAATTGAACCTGGCTCCTTAGGCTTTGCAGGCAAGCGCCTTAACCACTATTCAATCTCTGCAGACCCTGGATTCTGTTTCTTGATTTTATTTTGTTGAGGACTCCCCTCCTCCCAAATTGAATAAACTTCAGGCATACACAGATTTCAATCTTGTCTTTGCCTGTACTTGGGTTGTGATTTAAAATTAAGAAAAACAGGGGCTGGAGAGATGGATTAGTAGTTAAGGTGCTTGCCTGCAATACCCCAGTTCAATACCCCAGTACCCACACAAGCCAGATGTACAAGGTGACACATGAATCTAGAGTTGGCTAGAGGCCCTGGCATGCTCACTTTCTCTCTGCCTCTCTCTCAAATAAATCAATAAAGTATTTCAAAAATCAAAAACATTTATCAGGGTATGGTGAATTTGAAGCCAGTCTGAGACTACATAGTGAATTCCAGGTCAGCTTGGACTACAGTGAGACTCTATCTCACAAAACAAAACAAAAACAAAAATTCCAGCACTTTGGGAGGCTGATGCATGTAGGATTGCTATGAATTCTAGGCCATCCTTTGACTAATTCCAGGTCAATCAGGAGTAGAGCAAGACCCTACTTCAGAAAACAAACAAAAAACATTTAAAGGCTAGAGAGATGGCTCAGGATTAAGGCACTTTCCTGCAAAGCCTATCGACTGGAGTTCAATTCCCCAGTGCCCACGTAAAACCAAATGCACAAAGTGGTGCATGTGTCTGAAGACTTTTTGCAGTGGCAGGAGGCCCTGGAGAGCCCACTCTTTCTCTCTCTTGTATCTCTCTCTGCTTGCAATTAAATAAAAACGAAAAAAAAAAAGCAAAGTTTTAATTTCTGAAAACAAGATGTATAAAGTGAAGTTAACTGTAAATCCCATATAAACCTAACATAAGGAATAAACTTAAGTTTTGGATATAAAAGATGAGTGGGTCAGGTGTGATGGCACATACCTTTAATTCCAGCACTTGGGAGGCAGAGGTAGGAGGATCGCCATGAGTTCAGGGCCACCCTGAGACTACACTGTGAATTCCAGGTCAGCCTGGGCTAGAGGGAGACCCTACCTTGAAGGGGGGGGGGGGGAAGAGCCAGAGCCAGTCCGTAAGTCCCTATATTTCAAAACAACTTCTCACTCATTCTTCCTCTTCCAGATTTTCTAAATTTACCAACTACATCCAGTATTTTACTTCACCTTCCCTTTTGGGAGGCAGTAACTACACCCTTTTTAAAGACCTCTTTGAAACATGACAGCTAAGTTAGGGAGATGGGTCAAGTGGTTAAAGGTGTTAGCTCCCAAAACTTGCCAGTCCTGATTCAATTCCCCAGCACCCACTTAAAGCCAGACACAAAAACTGTCAGTTTCTTTTGAAGTAGAGCTTGGTTTTACTCTAATCTAGGCTGACCTGGAATTCACTTTGTAGTCTCACAGTGGCATCAAACTCAGGGCGATCCTCCTACCTGCCTCCTCCCCCACTGCCCATTATCTTTTATTTATTTTATTTGACAGAGAGAAGGGGTAGGGGGAGAGGGACGGGGAGGGGAGAGAGAGAGAGAGAAAAAGAGGGAGAGGAGAGGAGAGAGGGCGGGAGGGGCGCACCAGGGCCTCCAGCAGTTGCACACGAACTCCAGACCCGTGCGCCGCCTTGTGCGTCTGGCTTACGTGGGTCCTGGGGAATCAAACCCAGTTCCTTTGGCTTTGCAGGCAAGCTCCTTACCCGCTAAGCCATCCCTCCAGACCCTGCATACATTATCTTGATGTACGGTGCGGTGACACTTCACTATGAGCTTCGGGTGGCAAAAAATGTTTTTTACAGAGGACGCAAGCGCTGTATACCCGGGCTGCCGCAGCTTCCACCTAGGGCGCACACCCAAAGTCACCCGGCCAGCCGGAGGTCTCGGAGCCACCCGGAGAGGGCGGAGTCAAGGCATTTCCCCGCCCCTCGCGGGCCTAACGCATGCGCGCAGAGGTCCTGGCGGAACGTGAGGTGACCCTGGACGCTTACTTCCGCTTCCTAGGGATGCGCATCCGGGTCGCGCTAACGCCGCGGTTTCCTCTACCGTGTTGGTAGCACAGCGGCTCTGTGCCGGTCCCCATGTCCTGCTGTGGGGCGTCTGCAGTCTTTCGGTGAGTCCCCTCCGCCGACGGGGGCCGCTGGAGTTGAGCCTGTGGGGCGACGGCTTAAGAGTCCCGTCTCAGTCCCAGTGGGCGGCGGTGGGTGTGTGGGTGGGTGGGGGGAGTCTCTTCGCCGGTCCCTTGTCCCCGCAGCTCTTCCCTCAGCCCCGCCGGTCACGCCGGCCTCGCTGCTCTCGTCTCCGCGTGACCTTTCTTTCCTTCGGCCCCAATTGTCCCTTTCCAACCCGGGTTCCGTGCCTGTCGCCTTGGTCGCTGGCCTCTGGTGTTCCGACCTCTCTCCGGAGTTGGGGGCTCACGGTTCTGTTCCCCCAGCGCCCCGGCCCACCCCTTCATTGTGCTCATCCTGGCCCACTGCCACACCGAGCTTGGCTGAAGGTCCCCCTGGGATCGCGCGCTTTTTGACCCTTCCAGGAACCCGTAGATGACTTGAATGCTTCGCCTGGACTTCTCCTGCCCAAGTCTCCGTCTGGGCCGGACCCTGCCGCCTGGGTGCGGGGAGCTGGGGAGAAGGGGGTGCGGTTCTGCTCCGAGGCGCGGGAGTGCCCTGAGCTCCGGTAGCTTCCCGTAGATTGAGGACAACAAAGGCATTCCCGGGTTCCTCGCCCGAGGAGCTCAGTGTTTTTGGGTTTCTCAAGAGCTGCGAACAGGTGGCCAGGCACACAACGCGGCCCCGCTGGCGGTCGGGCTTGTGGGATCTTGTTTATTGACAGGTCGGGGATGGGCTGTCACTTACGTCTGTCCCATGAGAGTGGATGTGCACAGCCGAGGCAGAAACGCGGATGCTCTGGTACGGTCAGCTGTTTTCTGCACGGATTTTACTAGAGGACAATTGCTGTGACGGGCCACTGAATTTCTTGGGACATTATTAGCTTTAGATTTTGTTTGTTTCGAGGTAGGGTTTCACTCTAACCCAGGCTGATCTGGAATTCACTATGTAGTCTCAGGGTGGCCTCGAACTCACGGTGATCCTCCTACTTCCGCCTCCCAAGTGCTGGGATTAAAGGTGTACGCCACCATGCCCGGCTGGGAATATTCTTTTAACTCGTTTTTCTTTACTGTTGGTATCTTGTAGCCATCTTTTTTTCAGTTTGAGGTTCAAGGCATCTTAAGTTTCTCTAAGGGTTTGAAATCATCTATAATGAAATGGGATTGGATTCAGTAATTGTAGCCCATTAACCACCTTTTAAAAATTAATTATTATTATTTGGTTTTTCGAGGTAGAGTCTCACTCTCGCTCATGCTTACTTTGGAATTCGTTATGTCGTCTCAGGGTAGACTTGAACCCACGGTGATCCTCCCTCTGCCTCCCGAGTGCTGGGATTACAGGCATGTGCCACCATACCTGGCTCCACTTCCCACATTTTGTGATCCAGGTTATATCTTGAGGAACAGGGTTGGGTAATTTTTTACCTCTACGGTTTTTGATGTTTGAGTAGCATTTGATTGTAAGTGTGGTTAGTTTCTATGAGTTGTGATCTAAAATGCAGTAAATATAAACAGAACGAATAAAGCTTTTAGTGTTGTCTTCTCTTTGGCTGAGGTCTCTCACATTATGTGATTTCTCTGTATGAGAGTATAGCATAGATTTTGGCTTACTCTAAAATTTGGCTGTTCCCTTCATCTATTTTTAGCGCAGGACTTTGGAACGTAGTCATGTCAGTTGTAGATGCCACAGAGAAAGACCCTTTGGTTGGCTTTCAGGACTTAATTGCTGAGGAAAACCCCTTTGGAAGTTTATCTGTTCCTCTTCTCCAACATCTAACTGGAACAGTAGCTTTTGTTCAATCTGACCTCATTATTTCCCAGCCTTAAAAATTCTAGTTTTGGCTGGGCGTGATGGCGCATGCCTTTCATCCAAGAATTTGGGAGGCAGAGGATCACTGTGAGTTCAAGGCCATCATGAGACTACACAGTGAATTCCAGGTCAGCCTGAGCTAGAGCAAGACCCTACTTCGAAAAACAAAATAAACAAAACAACAACAACAAAAATTCCAGTTTTGGGGCTAGAGGTGGCTGAACCATTAAAGTAAGCCCTGCAAAACCTAACAACATGGGTTCAATTTCTCAGTAACTACATAAAGCCAAATGTACAGTGGTGCCTGTGTCTGAAGTTTGTTTGCTGTGGCTAGAGGCTTTGGCATATCCGTTTTCTATCTGCCTTTGTTCCTATCTCTCTCTTCCTCTCTCTCAAATAACAAAAATCCAGTTTTGTGGGCTGGAGAAATGGCTTAGTGATTAAGGCACTTGCTAGCAAAGCAAAAGGACATAGGTTCAATTCCCCAGAACCCACATAAAACCAGATAAGGTGGTGCATGCATCTGGAGTTCATTTACAGTGGCTGAGGTCCTGGCATGCCCATTCTCTCTCTCTATCTGCCTCTTTCTCCCTCTCAAATAAATAAAAATATTTTTAAAAATTCAGTCTTGAAGCCAGGTGTGGTGGTGCACACCTTTAATCCCAGTACTCGGGAGGCAGAGGTAGGAGGATCACTGAGTTCAAGGCTACCCTAAGACTATGTAGTGAGTTACAGTCAGCCTGGGCTAGAGTGAGAGCCTACCTCGAAACCCCCTTCCCCCAAAAATATTCAGTTTCAGAGAGATGGCTAAGCGGTTAAGGCACTTTCCTGTGAAGCCTAAGGACTCATGTTCAACATCAGATCCCACGTAAGCCAGACGTAAAAAAACCCACAAGGTTGCACATGCCTACTAGGTGGCACAAGCGTCTGAAGTTTGAGTTCAGAGATTGAGGCCCTAGCATGCCAATTTTCCCTCCCTCTCTCTTAAAAAAAAAAAAGTTTTAGGGCTGGAGAGATGGCTTAGCAGTTATGGTGCTTGCCTGTTAAGCCTCATGACCTGGCTTTGATTCTCTAGTACTCAGGTAAAACCAGAGGCATAAAGTTGGTACATGCATCTGGAGTTTGTTTATAATGGCTAGAGGATCTTGCATGCCCATACTCACTCCCTCACTCACTCTGTGCCCATTTGTCTCTCTCTCTATATCCATCAGCTTGCAAATAAATAAAAATACTTTAAAAGCAGGGGTTTTTTGTTTGTTTTTTTTTTTTGTTTGTTTGGTTTTCAAGGCAGGTTGTTGCTGTAGCCAAGCTGCCCTGAAATTCACTGTGTATTCCCAAGCTGGCCTCAAATTCACAGAGATCCTCCTGCCACTGCCTCTCAAATGCTGGGATTAAAGGTGTATACCACCATATCTGGCTTTTTTTTTTTTTTTTTTGAGGCAAGCCCCACAGATTGGCTTTTTATTTTTATTTTTATTTTTGGTTTTTCAAGGTAGGTTCCCACTCTAGCCCAGGCTGACCTGGAATTCACTATGTAGTCACAGGGTGGCCTCGAACTCATGGCAGTCCTCCTACCTCTGCCTCCCGAGTGCTGGGATTAAAGATGTGCACCACTATGCCCAGCTTTTTTTTTTTTTTTTTTTAATGAGAGAGAGCAAGAGAAAATTGGCATGCCAGGGCCTTCAGCCACTGTAATCAAACTCCAGACACGTGCCACCTTGTGTGAATGTGTGATCTTGTGTGTATGCCACCTTGTGAGTCTGGCTTATGTGGGATCTAGGGAGTTGTACATGGATCCTTAGGCTTTGCGGACAATTGCCTTAACCACTAAGCCATCTCTCAAGCCCCTGGCTTTTTTTATTTTGTTTTTGGTAGACAGGTTGTCATGTAGCTCAGGCTGGCTTCCAAGTTTCTACCTAGATAAGGATGACTTCTGATCCCTCTACATTTGTCTCCTAGTGCTGGATTGTAGACATTTCCCACCACACTGGGCTAATACTAACTTTATTTAATTATACTTTATTTTAATATTTATTTATTTATATGAGAAAGAAGCAGAGAGAGAGAGAGAGAGAGAGAGAGAATGGGCGCTGCAGGGCCTCTAGCCACTGCAAACTCCAGATGCTGCTCCCCCTTGTGCATCTGGCTTATGGGGTCTTGGAGAGTTGAGCTGGGATCCTTTGGCTTTGCAGGTAAAACACCTTCACTGCTAAGCCATCTCTTCAGCCCTGACTTAATTTAGATTAATTAATTTATTTTTGGTTTCTCAAGGTAGGGTCTTACTCTAGCCCAGGCTGACCTGGAATTCACTGTGTAGTCTCTCAGGATGGCCTCGAACTCACAGCAATCCTCTTACCTCTGCCTCCCGAATGCTGGGATTAAAGGCATACAATACCATGCCAGGCCACCTGACTTTTTAAAATAAGTTAGCCAGTCAGCCTTATACAGTTAGCATTTCGTATCTAAAATATCTTACTAAACCAGATGCAGAAGAAGGCACATGCATCTGGAATTCGTTTGCGGTGGCTGGAAGCCCTAGCGCACCTATTCTCTCTCTCTCTCCCTCCCTCTTTCCCACTCTCAAATAAATAAATAAAAATAAAATATTTTTAAAATATCTTACTACACATTCTGGTGGATGCACATTAAGTTATTAGGTTGGTTAATATTTGTACCGGCTAGGTTTGTTTCTATTTTTTCCCCTCCTAATAAAATAACAATAATCTTTGTAATACAGTGCTTTTAGGGGAAAAAAAAACCAACCCTGATATGAAATGAATACACTCCTCTGGAACAGGCCTCAAATGCAGTTGGAAATCTATTGGTGGCCAGATGTGGTAGGTTTGAGGCCAGGCTGGAACTACAGAGTTGATTTCTAGGTCGGCCTGGGCTGGAGCGTGACCCTACCTCAAAAAAAAAAAAAAAAAGCCATCTGTGGTCAGGTGTGGTGGTGCACATATTTAATCCCAGCACTAGGGAGGGCAAGGTAGGAGGATCACTGAGTTTGGGGACATTCTGAATTCTAGGTCAGCCTGGGCTAGAGTAAGACCCTACCTCAAAAAAAAAAAAAAAAAAAAACTTTAATCTTTTTTTCCCCTCCTTTTTACAGTATTGTCTTTTGGGGATTGAAGAATGTTTGGATTTCCTGGGCCTTTTTAAATTGTATTTTATTTATTTATTTATGTATTTATGACACACACAGACAGAGGAGAGAATGAGTGTGCCAGGGCCTCTAGCCATTGCAAACGAACTCATGATGCATATGCCACCTTGTCCATCTGGCTTTACTTGGGTACTGGGGAGTCAAACTCCGGTCCTTAGGCTTACAGGCAAGTACCTTAACTGCTAAGCCATCTCTCAAGTCCATCCTAGGCATTTTTTATTACCTCAGAAATGAACCTTGATTTTATAAAGCCTAAATAATGGTGCAGAGCAATTAAGAGGAGCCCCTATTGCCCAGTTAGTCACTGTGCCCAAGCATATGGTTTTAAAAATTTCAGTAAGCCAGTAGCATGCATAAGTTTAACACTTGGAAGGTTGAGGCAGGAAGATGCAAAGTTCAACGTTATCCTCAGCTATATTGAGTTCAATGCCATCTTGAGCCACATGAGGCCCTGTCTCAAAAGACAAAAGGGCTGGAGAGATGGCTCAGCTGTTCAGGGCACTTGTACAAGCATGAGGGCTTGAGGAGACCTGAGAGAACTTGAGTTCAGTCCCCAAACACACATAAAACAAACAGCTGAGCATGGTTACATCTGTTGTTAACTTCAGTCCTCTGGAGGAGCAGAGACCTGAGAGTTCCCAGAGCTCAAAAAAACAAAACAAACAAACAAAAAAACAACGGGAAGAGTGGTTGGAATGAGATACCCAGCATTCCACTCTGGCCACCACAGATGAACACACCCCACTGGAGGCAAGTGTATGGGATTCCACATGCACACATACATATGCATATACCACACACAC
Source organism: Jaculus jaculus (assembly GCF_020740685.1). Taxonomy (NCBI): domain Eukaryota; kingdom Metazoa; phylum Chordata; class Mammalia; order Rodentia; family Dipodidae; genus Jaculus; species Jaculus jaculus. The sequence continues at coordinate 60,817,697 of NC_059106.1, read as the reverse complement.
AAGAGCAAAAAGCAGGGTTAGAGAGATGGCTCAGTGGTTGGGATGCTTGCTTGCAAGGCCTGATTTCCCAGTATCCCTGTAAGGCACAAGGTATTGTATGCATCTGGAGTTGGTTTTCAGGGGCCAGAGGCCCTGACATGCCTATTCTCCCATTCGCTGTCTCTCTCTGCAAATAAATAAAGATATCATAAAATTATACAACAAAAACCTAAATCTGCAGTTATAATGGATATGTGAAGTTATGAAAAAGTGTGGTCCTTTAGAGAATTGCTGTCAACTGGAACCTTACCCCCTTTTCCTCACAAGTGAGGTGATCTTCCTACCTCTGCCTCCTGAGTGCTGGGATTGGCTTAATTAGAACCCTTTCTTAGTGTCCATTTAACAAAGTTTAGATTTATTCAGTTGCTTTTCATAAACATTGCTTCTATTGTTGGCACTTAGTCTAAAGATCACAAAGCTGCCTTATTCTACTTGTGTTCCCTCTCCAGGCTTTGTAGACCAAGAAAACAGGACTGAGGAATGAAACAATTTGCTATGGTATGTGTAGTCAGGTGAAAGTAATCGGTTGAGGAGGAGCTATTAGGGTTTGTGATGGTGGACTGCATTTATTGTCCCAGTTCCTTTATTGAAATTACAGAGTGGGAGGGTGATATTGATAGTAATAATTCTAGCTTATCCTAACCAGACACAAGGTCAGCAGACATAGTCTTAGTATTTTTACTAGTTATCACCCCTTAATTGTATAGTTCTTAAAAACATTTTACTTTCTATATTTTTTATTTTATTTAAGAGAGAGAGAGAGAAAGAGAGAGAAGGGTACATTAGGGCCTCCAGCCACTGCAGATGAACTCCAGACGCATACACCACATTGTGCATCTGGCTTAAGTGGGTCCTGGGGAATTGAACCGGGTTCTTTAGGCTTTGAAGGCAAGTGTCCTAACTGCTAAGCTTTATTTCCAGCCCATATTACAGGTTTTTTTGAGACAGGATCTCATTCTAGCAGCCCTACAACTTGAAGCAATCCTCCTGAGTGGTAAGTGCTGGGATTACAGCCACTTAATCACTTTATTTATTATTTATTTATTAGAGACAGGATGGTGGTAATGTTGGGGAACAGGTACACCAGGGCCTCTAGCCACTACAAATGAATTCCAGGCGCATGCTCCACCTTGTGCATATGGCTTACATAGGACCTGGAGAATTGAACCTGGGTCCTTAGGCTTCCCAGGCAAGTGCCTTAACTGCTAAGCCATCTCTCCACCCCCCATTTAATCACTTCTTTTTTTTTTTTATTTTGTTATTTATTTATTTGACAGAGAGAGAGGGAGAGAGAGAATGGGTGCACCAGGGCTTCCAGCCACTGCAAACAAACTGCAGATGCTTGTGCCCCCTTGTGCATCTGGCTAATGTGGGTCCTGGGGAATCGAACCTGGGTCCTTTGGCTTTGCAGGCAAATGCCTTAACTGCTAAGCCATCCCTCCATTCCCATTTAATCACTTCTTAATGCTTAATGGGTACTTACTGTATGTTGGGTGTTACTAAAAGCTCTTCAGTTGTGTTAGCTCACTCATTTTGGAGAACTGAGAGAATGATTGAGAAAGGATAAAGGAGAAAATGTGCTTATTTTCTATGTCTTCTCTTGACTGATGAATTCTGGTCCTTAATGATCACCTTGTGGTATGTGGCATGAGAAAGAGGCAGGTAGAGAGAGAGAGAGAATGGGTGCGCCAGGGCCTCCAGCCACTGCAAACGAACTCTAGATGCATGCACCCCCTTGTGCATCTGGCTAACATGGGTCCTGGGGAATCGAGCCTTTAACTGGGGTCCTTAGGCTTCACAGGCAAGCGCTTAACCACTAAGCCATCTCTCCAGCCCATGTGGTACATTTTTATACCTTGTTCAGCTGACCTGGAATTCACTATGTAGTTCCATGTAGGCTTCCTGGTCATGTTAATTCTGTGCCTCCCGAGCGCTGGGATTAAAGGTGTAAGCTACTGCACCAGTTTATTCAGCTTTTAAAATCTTTGGTATTGTCTATTGTTCCAGTATGAGGCATGTCACTATGGTTTGAGACCTCAGGCTTTGAAGATAACTAAACTTGCTTGAACTTGAATTCCAGATCAGTGACTTTCTAGGTGTGCAACCTGGAACAAGTTACTTCTCTGTGTTTTCTCATGTGGAAAATGATGATAATAAATAGTAACTATCTTTTTTTTTTAATTTTTTTAATTAATTTATTTATTTGAGAGCAACAGACACAGAGAGAAAGACAGATAGAGGGAGAGAGAGAGAGAGAATGGGCGCGCCAGGGCTTCCAGCCTCTGCAAACGAACTCCAGACGCGTGCGCCCCTTTGTGCATCTGGCTAACGTGGGACCTGGGGAACTGAGCCTCGAACCGGAGTCCTTAGGCTTCACAGGCAAGCACTTAACCGCTAAGCCATCTCTCCAGCCTAAATAGTAACTATCTTATAGACACAATGAAAAAATTAAAGCAGTATATATTAAAGGTATTTAGAACCTTGCATATATTAGCTATTCATAGTGTCAGCTCACATTCAGATCTCCTGGGAATATTTGTGAATATGCTGAGTTTTATATATTTGCTGGATAACAGTATCTGATTCGTATGTAACGATGCTATATTGCTCACAAACTTTGAAAGTATCTTTTCTTGAAGAATTGTATGAAAAGTTCTTGTGTGGAATTTTGGAATCAAAGCCAAGTGACAAAGTTTATTAGGTCTGGGTCCAAAAATTACAGTTTTTTTTGTTGTTGTTATTGTTTTTGAGACAGTAGTTTAGGCTGCCCTTGAGTTCACTATGTAGCTAAGGATGACCTTAAAGTTTCTTTTCTTTTCTCCTCTTTTGTTTTGTTTTCTTTTTTCTCTTGTCTTCTCTTCTCCTTTCTTCCCTTCCCTCCCCTCCCATCCCCTCCCTTGTTGTTGTTGTTTTTTGTTTGTTTGTTTTGTTTTGTTTTTTTGAGGTAAGGTTTCTTTCTAGCCCAGGCTGACCTCAAACTCAAATCAATCCTTCTGTTTCTGCCTCCCAAGTGTTGTGATTAAAGGCGTGTGCCACCACACCTGACAATATTTACTTATTTGAGGGGGGTCAGAGAGAATGGGCACCACAGGGCCTCCTGCCACTGCAGATGAACTCCAGACACTCATGCTATTTTTTGCATCATGATCACTGAGGTACTGAATCAGCTCATCAGGCTTTGCAAGCAAGCACTATTAACTACTGAGTCATATCACCAGCCCCTCTTTTTCTTTCTTTCTCTCTTTCTTTCTTTCTTTCTTTCTTTCTTTCTTTCTTTCTTTCTTTCTTTCTTTCTTTCTTTTTTTTTCCAAGGTAGGGTCTCACTCTAGCCCAGGCTGTCTTGGAATTCACTATGGAATCTCAGGGTGGCCTGGAACTCATGGCAATCCTCCTACCTCTGCCTCCCAAGTGCTGGAATTAAAGGCGTGCGCCACCACGCCCGGCTCTTTTTTTAAAATTTGTTTTTATTAACAACTTTCATGATTTTATATAATATATATATATTTTTCCAGGCAGGGTCTTGCTGTAGCCCAGGCTGACCTGGAATTCACTATGTAGTCTCAAGGTGTCCTCAAACTCAGGGCAATCCTCCTATGTCTGCCTCCTGAGTGCTAGGATTAAAGGTGTGCACCACCATGCCCAGCTTCTTCCTTCCTTCTTTCCTTCCTTCCTTAGTTAGTTTGTTTCTTTTTGTTTGTTTTGTTTTGGTTTGGTTTTTCGAGGTAGGGTCTCACTGTAGTCCAGGTTTACCTGGAAATCACTTTGTAGTCTCAGGGTGGCCTTGAACTCACAGTGATCTTCTTACCTTGCCTCCCAAGTGCTGGGATTAAATTCGTGCACCACCATACCTGGCTTCTTTCTTTTCTTTTTTTCTTTTTTTAGATATATTATTTGCAAGGGGAGAGAGAGAGACAGAGAGAGTGGGTGCTCTAGGGCCTCCAGCTACCTCAAAAGAACTCCTGATGCATGTGCCACTTTGTGCATCTGACATTTACATGGGTACTGGGGATTGATCCCAGGTCATTAGGCTTTGTAGGCAAGCACCTTAACCACTGACCATCTCTCCAGCCCCCTTCTTTCTTTTTTGCATGTGTATGTGGTGTGTATTATTTGTGTGTGTTTATATGTGTGTGGGCAGAGGTCAATATATAGTGTCTTCCTCAATCACTCTCCACCTTAGTTTCCAAGACAGTGTCTCACACTGAACCTGATGCATCAGTCATACCTTCCAAGTAGCCAGAAGAATTCACCAACTTTACCCGTCAGTTGGCTTGAGCTATTTATTTATAGAATGAGTTAACCAGCATGGAGATGGATTTTGTTTGTCTGCCAAAAACTAACTAACTAACTAACCGACCGACCATATATGTGTATACACACACACACACACACACACACACACACACATATACATATACTGGGATAGATGTATAAGTGGTTCCATTTGGGGGTGGGTGGAAATGAAATGTGATTTGTGCTGTTGTTCAAGTTTCAAGAACTTAAGCTCCTTTTAGGGCTATCTCATTTTATTTATTTATTTGACAGAGAGAGAGAGAGAATGAGCGCACTAGGGCCTCCAGCCACTGCAAATGCGTGCTCCCCCTTGTGCATCTGGCTATTATGGGTCCTGGGGTATACAACCCGGGTCCTTTGGCTTTGCAGACAAATGCCTTAACTGCTAAGCCATCCCTTCAGCCCTGGTTATCTCATTTAATACAAGTTTTTTTCAGTTCCTTCCCACAAATTTCATAATAGAATTCCGTTGAAGTGTACCATATTTTCTTATCTTATTTTTGTTTGTTTGTATTTTTGAGGTAGTTTCTCATTCTAGCTCAGGCTGACCTGGAATTCACTATGTAGTCTCAGGGTGGCCTTGAACTCATGGCAGTCCACCTACTATTGCCTTCCAAGTGCTGGAATTAAAGGCATGTGATTTGAGAGAGAAAGAAAAGCAAATAGAGGGCTGGAGAGATGGTGGAGTGTTTATGCACTTGCCTGTGAAGCCTAAGAACTCCGGTTCAAGGCTCGATTCCCTGGGACCCACGTTAGCCAGATGCACAAGGAGGTGCATACATCTGGAGTTCGTTTGCAGTGGCTGGAGGCCCTGGCTTGCCCATTTTCTCTTTGCGGCTTTCTTTCTCTGTCGCTCTAAAATAAATAAATAAAAATTAAAATTAAAAACAACGACAACAACAAAGAAAAGCAAATTGAGAGAGAGAATGGGCACTGCAGCACCTGTGGAGTAAACTCCAGATGCATGTGCCATCAGTGCATCTGGCTTTCATGGGTATCGGGGAATTGAACTTGGGTCCTTTGACTTTGCACGCAAGCACCTTAATTGATAAGCCATCTCTCTAGCCCAAGGATGATAGCCTTTTTTTCCTTTCAAGGTAGGGTCTTGCTGTAGCTCAGGCTCACCTGAAATTCACTTTGTAGTCTCAGACTGGTCTTGAAGTTACAGTGATCATCCTACCTCTGCTGGGATTAAAGGTGGGCACTACCACATCCACCTATTTTTAGCTTTTTGAGAAATTGCTCCACTGATTTCCCATCTTTAGCTCCACGGTGATCTTGTAAGACAACATCCATTAGTTAGGGTTAAAAAGTAGATACTAGAAGTAAATAGAATGAGTTTGAGCGTCTTCAAAGTTCCATTCACAGAGAATTGTCAGTGTTTTCCCTATCTGGCTATTCTTTTTTTTTATTTAATTTTTAAAAAATATATTTACTTTTATTTGAGACAGTAAGGGAGGGAGGGAGGGAGGGAAGGAAGGAAGGAGAGAGAGAGAGAGAGAGAGAGAGAGAGAGAGAGAGAGAGAGAGAGAGAGAGAAGGGAGGGAGGGAGGAGGGGAGAGAATGGGCGTGCCAGGACCTCTAGCTACTACAAATGAACTCTAGACGCATGTACCCCTCATGCATCTGGCTTACGTGGGACCTGGAGAATCAAACCTGGGTCCTTAGGCTTTACAGGAAAGCACCTTACATCTGTTAAGCCATCTCTCCAGCCCTAGCTCTTTTTTCTTCTCTTTCTTTTTTTTTTTTAAGAAGTTAAAGACCTTTATTTATTATTTATATTGAGTTCCAGATTAACCCAGGCTACATGAGACACTGTCTTAAAAAAAAAAAAAAAAAAAAAAGGCCAAAACTGGGGCTGGAGAGATGACTTAGCACTTAAGGCACTTGCCTGCAATGCTATTCTTTCTTTTTTTTTTTTTTTTAATTGACAACTTCCATAATTGTAGACAATAACCTATGGTAATTCCCTCACTCCCCTCCACTTTCCTCTTTGAAACTCCACTCTCCAGCATATTCCCTCCCCCTCTCAATCAGTCTCTCTCTCTTTTTTTTAAATTTAATTTAATTTTTTCTCAATTTTTTAAAACATTTTCCATGATTATAAAAATATCCCATGGTAATACCCTTCCTCCCCCCCTTTTCCCCTTTGAAATTCCATTCTCCATCACATCCTCTCCCCATCTCAGTTTTTTTTTTTGAGGTAGGGTCTCACTTTGGGATTACCGGTGTACCCCACCACACCCAGCTAGTCTCTCTTATGACATTAAAATAAAAGACTGGCTGGACGTGGTGTGCTTATTTTCTCTCTCTCTCAAATACATAAATAAAATATATTTAAAAATCCAAACTTTAGGGCTAGAGGGATGCATAGCAGTTAAGGTACTTGTCTGTGAGGCCTATGGACCCAGGTTCAATTCCCCAGTACTCACTGGCCAGGTGCACATGGTGGTGCATGTGTCTGGAGTTTATTTGATATGCCTAGAGGCCCTGGTGCACCCATTCTCTCTCTCTCCCTCAGTTAAAAATCAAAAAAGAACCCAAACTTTACATAGTTTCAACAAGTTACTAAAAGAAATAATAGTAAACTGTAATAACAACAAATAGTAGATAATGTCTAATTTCCAGCATTTTAGAAGATCCACAAAGAAGCAATAAAGTATGGCCTATATACAGAAAAGGAAACAGTAAAATAGAAAGTGTCTCTGAGGAAGCCTGGACATTGCACTTACTGGACAAAAACTTAACAGCTGTCTTAATTATGCTCAAAGAGCTCAAGGAAACCATGTCTAAAGAACAAAAGGGGCAGGCTGGGAAAATGGTTCTGTAAAAGCACTTGTTTGCAAAGTCTGACAGCCTGGGCTTGATTCTCCAGTACCCACATAAAGCCAGATGCACAATTTGTTTGCAGTTGCAAGAGGCCCTGGTGTGCTGGTTCATATACTCTCTTGTCACAAATAGATATATAAGGTTTTTTTTTTTTTTTTTTTTTTAAGGAAGCTGCTCATAGTGGCACACACCTTTAGGTTTTTATTCCAGCACTCAGGAGGCAGAGGTAGAAGGATCTCTGTGAGTTCAAGGCCAACCTGAGACTACATAGTGAATTCCAGGTCAGAATGGGATAGAGCAAGACCCTACCTCAAAAAAAACCAACAAACAAAAAAAAAGCATTAATGAACTAAAGGAAGATTGCAGGTCCGTTATTTCTGTTTGCAATAATAGAGCTCTATAGAGTGGGTAGCTTAAGTAAATTTATTTTACCCCAATTTGGAGGCTGAAAGTCTAAGGATTTTTTTTTTTTTTTTTTTTAAGGTAGGGTGTCACTCCAGCCCAGGTTGAACTGGAACTCATTCTGTAGTCCCAGGCTAGCCACCAACCTCCATTCCCTTACCTCTGCCTCCCTATTGCTTAGATCAAAGGCAACAGTATGTGTGCCACCACACCTTGCTGGATTTTTCTTTTTTTTTTAAATATTTTTTTGTCCATTATTTATTTATTTATTTGAGAGCAACAGACACAGAGAGAAAGACAGATAGAGGGAGAGAGAGAAAATGGGCGTGCCAGGGCTTCCAGCCCCTGCAAGCGAACTCCACATGCGTGCGCCCCCTTGTGCATCTGGCTAACGTGGGACCTGGGGAACCAAGCCTCGAACTGGGGTCCTTAGGCTTCACAGGCAAGCACTTAACCACTAAGCCATCTCTCCAGTCCCTGCTGGATTTTTCTTCTTCTCCTTCCTTTTTCCTTCCTTTCTCCTTCCTTCCTTCCTTCCTTTGTGTGTGTGTGTGTGTGTGTGTGTGTGTGTGTGTGTGTGTGTGTGTGTGTTTCCAGATAGGTCTTACTCTAGCCCAGGCTGACTTTGAATTTAGCATGGTCCTCTTACCTCTGCCAGCCAGGTGCTAGGATTAAAGTTGTATGTCGCCATGCCCAGCTGGATCAATTGATCTTTCTTTCTGTCTGTCTTTCTGTCTTTCTTTTTGGTTTTTCGAGGTAGGGTCTCACTGACCTGCAATTCACGCTGTAGTCTCAGGGTCACCTTCAACTCACAGCGATCCTCCTACCTTGGCCTCCCAAGTGTATTTTCTTTTTGTAAGCAAATGTAAAGTTGTTTTAGGTGTAATTGTTTCTGAATGATTGTATGTTGTTTAGTCTGCCTTTAGTAGTTTAATATAGGAGTAGAATTCTGCCAATTTGGATAAGAAAACTTATCTGTTAGATGACAGTCATATTTAAAATAAAGAATTTATCAAATTTGGCCTTATTTAAGTCATCTGTCTAATGGACAATGCTTATGTTATGATGCTATCAGATAATATAGCCTACATTTCAAATCTCTGTACTCATAAATAAACTGTTGAACTGTGTCATTTTATTAGCCAGTATTTCATATCTCTGTTTATAAATGCTCATTGATCCAACTATGTTTATAATTTCAAGTCTCTGTACTCATGAACTCTTTGTCCAACCATGTTTACACACAAAGAGAGAAATTTTAAATTTTTATATTACTACTTTCAAATAGGGTCTGACTGTTTAGCCTAGGCTGTCTTGAACCTGTGGTATTCTGGCCTCCCCCTTCCCCAAGTTCTGGGATCACACGCCTATGTCATTGTACTTAGCTGATGTTATAGTTTATTTATTTGTATTGCAGTCATGGAATTTCATTTAACTTCATGTTTTGTTTTGTTTTTTCTATTTATTTATTTAGCTAGTTTTTCTAGGTAGGGTCTGGCTGTAGCCCAGGCTGACCTGGAATTTTTATTTATTTATTTATTTGTTTTTAATTTTTATTAACATTTTCCATGATTATAAAATATATCCCATGGTAATTCCCTCCCTCCCCACCCCCACACTTTCCCATTTGAAATTCCGTTCTCCATCATATTACCTCCCCATTACAATCATTGTAATTACATATATACAATATCAACCTATTAAGTATCCTCCTCCCTTCCTTTCTCCACCCTTTATGTCTCCTTTTCAACTTACTGGCCTCTGCTACTAAGTATTTTCATTCTCACGCAGAAGCCCAGTCATCTGTAGCTAGGATCCACATATGAGAGAGAACATGTGGCGCTTGGCTTTCTGGGCCTGCGTTACCTCACTTAGTATAATACTTTCCAGGTCCATCCATTTTTCTGCAAATTTCATAACTTCAGTTTTCTTTACCGCTGAGTAGAACTCCATTGTATAAATGTGCCACATCTTCATTATCCACTCATCTGTTGAGGGACATCTAGGCTGGTTCCATTTCCCAGCTATTATAAATTGAGCAGCAATAAACATGGTTGAGCATGTACTTCTAAGGAAATGAGATGAGTCCTTTGGATATATGCCTAGGAGTGCTATAGCTGGGTCATATGGTAGATCAATCTCTAGCTGTTTTAGGAACCTCCACACTGATTTCCACAATGGCTGGACCAGATTGCATTCCCACCAGCAGTGCAGAAGGGTTCCTTTTTTTCCACATCCCCGCCAACATTTATGATCATTTGTTTTCATGATAGTGGCCAATCTGACAGGAGTGAGATGGAATCTCAGTGTAGTTTTAATCTGCATTTCCCTGATGACTAGTGACGTAGAACATTTTTTTAGATGCTTATATGCCATTCGTATTTCTTCCTTTGAGAACTCTCTATTTAGCTCCATAGCCCATTTTTTGATTGGCTTGTTTAATTCCTTATTATTTAACTTTTTGAGTTCTTTGTATATCCTAGATATTAATCCTCTATCAGATATATAGCTGGCGAAGATTTTTTCCCATTCTGTAGGTTGCCTCTTTGCTTTTTTCACTGTGTCCTTTGCAGTGCAAAATCTTTGTAATTTCATTAGGTCCCAGTGGTTAATCTGTGGTTTTATTGCCTGAGCAATTGGGGTTGTATTCAGAAAGTCTTTGCCAAGACCAATATGTTGAAGGGTTTCCCCTACTTTTTCCTCTAGCAGTTTCAAAGTTTCCGGTCTGATGTTAATGACCTGGAATTTAATATGTAGTCTCAGGCTGGCCTCAAACAGTGATTCTTCCACTTTGGCTGGGATTAAAGGCCTGTGCCACCATGCCTGGCCCTCTTCAAAAAAAAAAAAAAAAAAAAAGTATTTTTTTTTTTTTACTTGCAAGCACAAAAAGAGAGAATGGCCATGCCAGGGCCTCCAGGTGCTGCAAACTCCATTTGCATGCACCACTGTTAATCTGGCTTTTTGTGAGCACTGGGGGATTAAGTCTATGTTGTTAGGCTGTGCAGGCAAGCTCCTTACCTGCTGAGCCATCTCTCTAGCCCACTTTCTTTTCTTTTCTTTTTTTTTTTTTTGAGGTAGGGTCTCACTCTAGCCCAGGCTGACCTGGAATTCACTCTGTAGTCTCAGGGTGGCCTTGAACTCACAGTGATCCTCTTACCTCTGCCTCCCAAGTGCTGGGATTACAGGTGTGCACTCTTTTTGTTTTTAATGAGACAGAGAGAGAATTGTTGTGCTAGGACCTCTAGCCACTGTAATCGAACTTCAGACATGTGCACCATCTCATGCACATGTGCAACCTTGCACATGCTTCACCTTGCTCGTCTGGCTTATGTGGGATCTGGGGAGTCTAACATGGGTCATTAGGCTTTGCAGGCAAGTGCCTTAACCACTTAGCCATCTCTCCAGCCCCCCCTTTAATTTATATGTATTATAACAGGTTATACTCTCTTTTTAAAAAATATTTATTCACTTGAGAGACAGAGGCAGATGGGGGATAGAGAATGGGCACACCATGGTCTCTAGCCACTGCAAACGAACTCCAGACACATGCACCACCTTGTGTATCTGGCTTATGTGGGTTCTAGGGAAATTAACCTGAGTCCTTAGACTTCATAGGCAAGCGCCTTAACAGCTAAGCCATCTCTTCCAACTGATTGTACTCTTTTCTCCCCCTACCCCTGCTCCCACTTCCCTGGGGGCCCTCCTCAGTGGGATTATGGTAATCCCTGTGGGGTCATAAGGCCTCAGTCAGTCACTGTGTATTTCTTAGGCTTCACAGGCAAGTGCCTTCACAGCTAAGCCATATCTAGCCCTTTTAAAAAGATATTTATTTTTTGGCTAGAGAGATGGCTTAGCGGCTAAGCACTTGCCTGTGAAGCCTAAGGACCCAGATTCAAGGCTTGATACCCCAGGACCCACACTAGCCAGATGCACAAGGGAGCACACGTGTCTGGAGTTCATTTGCAGTGGCTGAAGGCCCTGGCACGCCTATTCTCTCTCTTTCTCTCTCTCTGCCTCTTTCTCTGTCACTTTCAAATAAATAAAAATAAACAAAAAATTAAAAAAATATTTATTTGAGAGGTGGGGGGGTCAGGTATAGAATGTACCTGCCAGGGCCTCTAGCCAGTGCAAACTAACTCCAGACTCACTCACTCTCTCTCTCTTTCCAATAAATAAGTAAATAAGGGCTGGAGAGATGGATGGCTTAGTGGTTAAGGCGCTTGCCAGCAAAGCCTAAGGACCCAGGTTCAATTCTCCAGGTCCCACGTTAGTCAGATGCACATCATGGGGCATGCATCTGAAGTTTGTTTGCACTGGCTAGAAGTCCTGGCATGCCCATTCTCTCTCTTTTTCCCTCTGTCCTTCTATATCTGTATTTTATTATAAAAATAAATAAATAAAATATTACAAAAAGAACTTTTTGAGGTGGGACATGGTGGTGCACACCAGAACTAGGGAGGCAGAGGTGAGAAGATTGTTGTGAGTTTGAAGCCAGCCTGGAACTAATTTGTTTGAGAGACAGACAGAAAGGCAGAGAAAGAGAGAGAGAATGGGCATTCTGCAACTTCAAACAATCTCCAGAAGTATGCTGCACTTTGCGTGTCTGGCTTTACATGGATACTGGGGATTTGAACCTGAGCCATCAGGCTTTGCAAGTAAGTGCCTTTAACAGCTGAGCCCTCTCTCCAGCTCTGATTTCTTTTTTCTAAAAAAGCTCAATACCCTATAGCTTTCTTTATGTATATTTACTTGGTTTTTCAAGGTAGGGTCTTACTCTAGCCCAGTTGACCTGGAATTAACTATGTAGTCTCAAACTGGCCTTGAATTTATCCAGTTATCCTCCTACCTTGGCCTCCTGAGTGCTGGGATTAAAGGTGCACACCACCATGCCTGGCTTCTATAGCAATTTTGAAGGATATCTTGCGTACATTACATCCTTCCTTTTAGGTGTACAGTCAGTGAGTTTTGTAGATGCTTACACCCAAATAAAAAAAATAAAATATTTATACTATCCAAAAAGTTCTTTGTGACCCTTGTAGCCAACTTGTTTTGCTGTCACTGATGCCCACTATGATAATTTGAATTTATGGCCTGATAGATTCAGGTGTTTTATTAAAATTGAGTTTGTAGCTTCAGCCACCAGCAGGTGGACTCCAGCTACACAGTAGGTATGTCACTGGAGGTGAATGCAGCCCAAAGTTGTATTTTGGGGTGGATCTGGATTTCAATCCACAAGTGTGTAGATAGGTGCTTGCTGCAGGTTCAGGGTTGATGCTTGCTGCTTTTTTTTTTTTTTTGTTTTGGTGTTTGCTGGCTGGTAGAGGTTTTTCTCTCTTCTTGGATCTGTGAAAGTAAGCAGCTTCTTCCACCATCGATAGCACTTCCCCTTGGATCTGTAAGCTGAATGAAATTACTTCGTCCTCTAAACTTGCCTGGTTCGGATGTTCATCCCAGCAACGTGAAGCTTTCTACAACACCTGCCTGCCACCATTGGTCTTTTTTTTTTTTTTTTTTTTTTTTGCTAAGGTCCTTGCCTGCAAAGCCAAAGAATCCAGGTTCTATTCTCTAGGACCCACACAAGCCAGATGCACAAGGTGGCACATACATCTGGAGTTTGTTAGCAGTGGCTGGAGGCCCTGGAGTGCCCATTCTCTCTCTCAAATAAAATACTTTTTAAAAATGCCATAAAAATAGAAGGCAGGCTTCTTAGCATATTGTAGCCAAAATTTTCCATAGACTGTTGTGCAGTATCCCATTGCATGGATGTATTATGATAAGACTATGTTTACCTTTGAGCTGGAATGTAGTTTATTTGTTAGAGTGCTTCCCTAGCTTGTGCATAACCCTGGGTTTAATCCCCAGTACCATATAAACTGAGTGCGGTGGTGCTGGGGAAGTGGAGACAGGTGGATCCCTCAGGCTCTCTGGACAGCCAATCTAGCCTTCTTGGCACCTGAAGAGCAACACCTGAAGCTGTCCTTTGGCCTCCACACACATATGTGAACACATGCACACAAACATGCACCTACACACATGTGTCATGTGCACACACACACATGAATATTATCTTTAAATCTGAAATGGCTTCCATAGGCTCTTTTTGGTTTTTTGAGGTAGGGTCTCACTCTTGCCCTGTTATCCTGGAATTTACTATGTAGTCTTAGGCCGGCCTTACACTCTCAGCAGTCCTACTACCTCTGCCTCCTGAGTGCTAGGCATGGGCCAGCATGCCCAGCTTTGTGTATCCTTCTACAGATAGATAATCAGTTTTCCCAGCGCCATTTGTTAAAGAGGCTGTCTTTTATTTATTTATTTATTTATTTTTGTTCATTTTTTATTTAGTTATTTGAGAGCGACAGACATAGAGAGAAAGACAGATAGAGGGAGAGAGAGAGAATGGGCGTGCCAGGGCTTCCAGCCACTGCAAACGAACTCCAGACGCGTGCGCCCCCTTGTGCATCTGGCTAACGTGGGACCTGGGGAACCGAGCCTCGAACTGGGGTCCTTAGGCTTCACAGGCAAGCGCTTAACCGCTAAGCCATCTCTCCAGCCTGAGGCTGTCTTTTCTCCAATGAAAATGCTTGGCATTTTTGTAAAAAATCAGATGGCTGTGGTTGCCCAGAATTACATCTAGGTCCTCTGTTTTGTTCCATTGATCTGTGTTTCTGTTTTTGTGCCAGTACCTTGCTGTTTTTTGTTTATTTGTTTGTTTTTTCAAGGCAGGCTCTTTCTCTAGGTCAGGCTGACCTGGAATTCACTACTACTCAGGGTGGTCGTAAACTCATGGCAATCCTCCTACCTCTGCCTCCCAAGTGCTGGGATTAAGGGCATGTACCACCATGCCTGGCCCATGCTGTTTTTGTTACTGTTGCTCTGTAATGTAGCTTAAAATCAGGTATGGTAATATCACTAACCTTATTTTTGTTGCTCAAAATTGTTTTGGCTACTTGAGGTTTTTTATGCTTCTAAAATGAATTTTAGGACTATTTTTTCTATTTCTGTGAAGAATGCCATTGAAATTTTGATGGGGATTGCATTAAATATATAGATTGTTTTTGGTAAGATTGATGGTTTCACAATAGTGCTTTTTTTAAAAAAATTATTTACTTATTTGAGAGAGAGGGACAGATAGAATGGGCGTGCCAGGGCCTCCACATGCATGCACCGCCTTGTGCTTATGTGGATACTGGGGACTCAAACCTAGGTTCTTAGGTTTCGCAGGCAACTGCCTTAACCACTAAGCCATTTCTCTAGCCTGCAATATTGCTTTTTCTAATCCAAGAATATGAGATGTTTTTCCATTTCCTAATGACTTATGCAATTTCTGTCTTGAGCATTTCAAAGTTCTCATTGTAGAGATCCTTTACTTCCTTGATTAAGTTTATCCCAAGATACTTTTATTTATTTATTTATTTTTTGAGGCAATTGTGAACGGGAGTGATTCCCTGATTACATCCTGACAGCATGTTTGTTGTTAGTATATAGGAAGGCTACTGATTTCTCTCTGTTTATTTTGTATCTTGCTACATTGCTAAAAGTGTTTATTATTAGCTCTAACAATTTGCTGGTAGAGTCTTTAGGGTCCTTTATGTGCATATAAAATCATCTCTAGTAGTAATTATTTTTGCAAGCAAAGCATGTTATACAGGTAATTGATTTTATTTTTTTTGTTTATTTTTATTTATTTATTTGAGAGTGACAGAGAGAGAGAGACAGAGAGAATGGGTGTGCCAGGGCCTCCAGCCACTGCAAACGAACTCCAGACACGTATGCCTCCTTATGCATCTGGCTAACATGGGTCCTGGGGAATTGAGCCTCGAACCGGGGTCCTTAGGCTTCTCAGGCAAGCGCTTAACCGCTAAGCCATCTCCCCAGACCCGGTAATTGATTTTAAGAGCTTAAATCCTGGTATTTGAGCTCTTAAAATTCTCAAGGCATGGGAAAGTATTGTAAGACTTTTCAAGATCCATAAAGTAACCTGGAAACTGCCAGTACTATTGTGTATTCTGAGTGTTTCTTCTATATAAATTTGAGTTTTACTCAGTTTAACAGAATGCTTTGGAGTTACCTGACAGTTGTATTAGACAAATTTTCCAATTATGTGGAGTTTTTGAGTTTTATGTTCACCTTATTTTTTTAATGCTTAGATTGCATTTTTTTCACTTGTACTATAGTCCTGTTCTATTATTTCTATGCCCTTTTTTTTAAAATTTCCCATCTTTATTTTTAGCTATTATGTCATCCAGTGGCCAGAAGATGGTCAAAAAGTTTTCTGAGGTAGGGTCTCACTCTAGCACTGGCTGAACTGGAATTCACTATGTAGTTTCAGGATGGCCTTGAACTCATGATGGTTTTCCTCCTTCTGCCTCCCATGTGCTGGGATTAAAGGTATGCGCCACCACAGCCGGCTTGTTTGTTTTTATTTATTTATTTGAAAGAAAGAGCAGGAGGAGACTGGGTACACTAGAGCCTTCATCCACTACAAATGAACTCCAGATGCATGTGCTACCTTGTGCATCTGGCTTCCAGGGGCTCTGGGGAATCGAACCTGAGTCTTTTGGCTTTGCAGGCAAGCACCTTAACCTCTGGGGAATCAAACCTGAATCTTTTCGCTTTGTAGGCAAACACCTTAACTGCTAAGCCATGCCTCCAGCCCCATTTCCTCTTTTTAAAAAATTCTTTATTTTCTTGTAAGCAGAAAGAAGAGAGAGAAAATGGGTGCGCCACAGCCTGCAGCTACTGCAAATGAACTACAAATGTGTGCATCACTGTGCACCTGCTTTTACGTGGGTACTGGGGAATTGAACCAGGTCTTTAGGCTTTACAAGCAAACGCCTTAACCACTGAGCCATCTCTCCAGCTTCTGAGAGCTTGGGCATTTTCATGAGCCCCAGTGATTCTTGGATCTCCTTTCCCAGGACCGAGGTCACATATGTGCATAGCCATGTCCAGCTGTTTATATGTGTATTGGGGAATCAAGTCCCTCATGCTTGCAGGGAAGTGCTCTGAACTACTGAGCCATCTCTCCAGCACTTAGAATAGAGATTTAATGAAAGAAAATGAACCAGTAGCTTATAGTATTAAGAATGTGGTTCTAAAGGGGAGGCTTGTTTGTTCAATTCTTTCTGTGAAGGGAAATAAAAGCTTCAGACAAGGGGGTTCAGAGTCATGTTCTACCACTGATTTTGCTGCTTATAGTTCATGAGGCCATACCTTTACCTCTTGTTATAATTTTAACTCTAAAATAATGGTGACCTCTAAAAATTGTAATAGCATCTTATGTTACGTGTTTTTTTTTGTTTTTGTTTTTGCTGCTGTTGTTTTTTGTTTTTCGAGGTAGGCTCTCACTCTGGCCCAGGCTGACCTGGAATTCACTCTGTAGTCTCAGGGTGGCCAAGAACTCACGGTGATCCTCCTGCCTCTGCCTCCAAGTGCTGGGATTAAAGGTGTGCGCCACCACGCCTGGCTGTTAAGGATTTTCTAGTGTCAGCAAGAAAGAATGATTTCTGTCTAGATTGGTGAAATAAAATGTGAACTGTCTTTTATTTATTTATTTTTTTTGTTTTTTTGAGGTAGGGTTTTACTCTAGCCTAGGCTGACCTGGAATTACTTTGTAGTCACAGCGTAATCCTTTTACTTCTGTCTCCTGAGTGCTGGGATTAAAGGCATGAGCCACCACGCTGGGCATGAACTCCCCCCCCCCTTTTTTTTTTTTGGTTTTTCAAGGTAGTGTCTCACACTAGCTCAGGCTGACCTGGAACCCACTATGTACTCACTATGTATTCTCAGGGTGGCCTTGAACTCACTGCCATTCTCTTACCTCTGCTCCTGAGTGCTGGGATTAAAGGCGTGAGCCACCATGCCCAACTGTGAACTCTCTTTTTTTATATATATTTTTAAATTTTTATTTATTTATTTGATATATATATATATATATATATATATATATAGAGAGAGAGAGAGAGAGAGAGAGAGAGAATGGGTGCTCCAGGGCCTTCAGCTGCTGCAAATGAATTTTAGATGCATGCACCACTTTGTGCATGTGGTTTACATGGGTCCTGGGGAATCGAACTTGGGTCCTTTGGTTTTGCAGGCATGTGCCTTCGCCACTAAGACATTCCTGTATCCCCGAACTCTCTTTTAATAGCACAATCTGGGTTTGTTGGTTTAAGATGTTTTCCTGTGTAGCCAAGGCTGGTCTTTGCCTTGAGATCCTCCTGCCAAAGCCTCCCAAGTAGTTGGGATCATAGGTATGTGCTACCATGCCTGAGTAATAGCAATTAAAGAAAAAAAGATTTTAAAAAGTAATGATTTAAAAAAAATATTTATTTATGAGAGAGAATGGGTACTCTAGGGCCTCTAGCCACTGCAAACAAATTTCAGTTGCACGTGCCATCATGCGCATCTGGTTTATGTAGATTCTGGGGGGTCGAACCAAGGTCTTTATTTTTGCTAGCAAGCACCTTAACCGCTAAGCCGTCTCTCCAGCCCTGTTTTTTTTTTTTTTTTAAATTTATTTATTTGAGAGCGACAGACACAGAGAGAAAGATAGAGAGGGAGAGAGAGAGAATGGGCGCGCCAGGGCTTCCAGCCTCTGCAAACGAACTCCAGATGTGTGCGCCCCCTTGTGCATCTGGCTAACGTGGGACCTGGGGAAACGAGCCTCGAACCGTGGTCCTTAGGCTTCACAGGCAAGCGCTTAACCGCTAAGCCCTCTCTCCAGCCCTGTTTTTTTTTTTTTAAATAGCTTATTTATTTATTTATTTATTGGAGAGACCTGGAATTTAATTGTTGCAGTAGCTGGAGGCCCTGGCGCACCCATATTCTCTCTCTCTCTGTCTCTCTCTCTCTCTCTCTCTCACTTTCAAATAAAATAAAAAAAAAAGATCAGTTAGGACCTGAGGAGATGGCTTAGTGATTAAAGGCACTGACTTGAAAAGCCTTTTGGCTTGGGTTCATTCAGTTCTCCAGTAATCACATAGTCATATACACAAAGTGGTGGGTGCATGTGTCTAGAGTTCGTTAGCAGTAGCAAGAGGCCCTGGTACCCATTTGTGCTCTCTCTCTCTCTTTTTCAATATTTCATTTATTTATTTGAGAGAGAGGCAGAGAGAGAGAGAATGGACACACTGGGGCCTCCAGCCACTGAAAACAAACTCGAGATGCAGGCACCACCTTGTGCGTCTGGCTTATGTGGGTTCTGAGGAATTGAACCTGGGTCCGTAGGCTTTGCAGGCAAATGTCTTAGCTGCTAAGCCATCTCTCCCCAGCCCCCCCTCTTTTTTTTTTTTTTTTAAAGCTCAGGGTGACTTGGTATTCACTATGTAGTCTCAGGGTGGCCTTGAACTCATGGTGATCCTCCTACCTCTTCCTCCTGAGTGCTGGGATTAAAGGCGTGCACCACCATACCCGGCTCTCTCACTTGTGCGTCCTCTCTCCCTTCCTCCCTCTCTCTCCCTCTCTCTCTTTCTCAGATAGATAGATAGACAGACAGACAGACAGACAGACAGACAGACAGACAGACAGATAGATTGATTGATTTTGTGCTTTTTGAGGTAGAGTCTCACTTTAGTCCAAGCTGACCTGGAATTCATTATGTAGTCTTAAGGGTGGCCTCAAACTCAAGACAATCTTCCTACCTCTGCCTCCCGAGTGCTAGGATTAAACGCATGTGCCATCATCACACCAGCTCCCTAATTTTTTTTTTTTTTTTTTTGGAGGTAGGGTCTCACTCTAGCTCAGGTTGACCTGTAACTCACTATGTAGTCTCAGAATGGCCTCAAATCCAATGGTGATCTTTCTTCTGCCTCTGCCTCCTGATGCCGGGATTAAAGGCATGCACCAACACACCCAGCTTCCTAATAATTTTTTAAATGTTATTTATTTTTTCTATTTGAGAGAAAAAGATGAGGAAGATAGAGAATGGGTGTGTCAAGGCCTCCAGTGTTTCTTTTAAATCAGCACCCCTTTTGATTAGTAAAAAGTCTTGTGCTCTCCTTTTATACTCAAATTTTTTTCAAATTTCTCTTGTGTTTAAAATGAAAGGACATTTATATTCCTTTCTCTCATTCTCTTACTCTCCTAATCTCCAGACATAGATTTTAGAACCTTCTAGAGGAGGAAATATCCCCTCCCCTTTCCTTACTAGGAATAGACTAATTAGAGATTTCAGTGTTTTCATTAGTTCATGTCCTTTGGTTGAGGATAATATGAAGTATTATCACTTTTTTGTTTATTTATTTATTTATTTGAGAGAGAGAGAGAGAGAGAGAGAGAGAGAGAGAATGAGAATGGGTGTGCCAGGGCCTCCAGCTGCTGCAAATGCACTCCAGATGCGTGCGCCCCCTTGTGCATCTGGCTAATGTGGGTCCTGAGGAATTGAGCCTCAAACCAGGGTCCTTAGGCTTCACAGGCAAGTGCTTAACCGCTAAGCCATCTCTCCAGCCACTTTTAGGGTAGACAAATTGGTAACTCGAGATTTCTTCCGCAGATGAAAGAGCAAAGGCATTATATTTCTTGAATAAACTGATCCTGTTTTGCTGTTTGTTATGGATGAAACCATATGTACATAATGCACATTTGCAGACTACTGTAATCCCATCAAGACATTTTAATTTAAGACATGAAGGGAGGGACATAAACTGAAAGGACAAACAATGTTTCATTTTCCACAATTATGAATCCGTATCATAGTCCCATAGATTAGGCTGTTCTGAGTTGAGCAAAACAAGCCCAGGGAAGAGCGCTGTGGGGAGCTTTCATTTCTACGTGCTGTCATGCTACAGCGCAAGTCGTCTGCGTCATGCAGTGAGAGACCTTAGTCTTTGAGGCAGTGGGTGTGAGCTACACGTGAGTGCACTAGGCATCATTTCCTCTTAACCTTTTAACTTTTTTTATTTGACATTTTCGACCAGGGCAGAGAGTAAAGCTGTGCCATCTAATTGTCAGAGTGGTGGTACCAGCAGAATGGAAGCTTTGTGTTAGTCATATATTTTCATTATTTCTGCAGTAAGATTCTGAACTTTACCTTTCTCTGTTAAGTTGAGCACAGTGGTTAATAGAAGAAATTAAACTGGTATGATTTTAAGAGCATAATAGTCATACCTGGTAGAAGAGCCAGTCTCAAGTAGAAATGGAATATTTCATTTTTATAATTTAAAGCTTCTGTCTTTCTCCTCTTTTTTTTTTTTTTTTTTAATTTCAAAGTGCGGTCCTCTTCTAGCCCAGGATGACCTGGAATTCACTATGCAATCTCAAAATGGCCTTAAACTCACAGCGATCCTCCTACCTCTGCCTCCCAAGTGCTGAGATTAAGGGCACGCACCACATGTCTGGCTTAAAATTTCTTTCTCTTGTTAGCATAGACCATACAAAGGTGGTTTTACCAGTAAATGAACTTAGAAGCATATTTTTCTCAATAGGAGGAGAGGGTCTGAAAAGGCAAATCGCTTAAATAATTGTCTAGCAGTATATTTTGTGGAAGCAAATTATTTCAGAATTGTATTAGCTTTACACAACAGTTTTCCTTAATCTAGTACTTTACTTATTTTCATTATTAAGATCCAGGAGAATGAAATTTTCATTTGAATTAATTATATATAGACAGACAATTGGTTGTGAATGTATTTAATCGATATTCCAGTTTGTCCTATTTAAAGTGATTCTGTGTCTGTGTTAACAGTTATGTAAATGTTCCACATTAAAGCAGGTTAGATGTTATCATAACTTACTGACCTGCTAGGCTAGTCTCTGTCATTTTAAATGTAACTCTAATCCTTAAAAAAATTGTTTTATTATCTGCACATGGCTGTCATTGTAAGATGTTGAATGCATTAGGCGCTATAGTAACCAGCAGAAGTGGTCCCATGTGTTGGCTTTAGCAAGGTATTTCAAAGGTCATTGTGTACACCTCTCTTGACTTGGGGCAGCATGTTGGTTTTGAAAAGCCACGTGCGGGTTTGAGATTTTTAGATTGGAGCTAACGTAGAAAGCTTGAGGTAGCGAAATATTAAAAAAGTTATTCTCTGATGGCCTCAATGATAATGCTTTCTGAGTATATAAGGCTTTGAATCCCCCTCTTCTTAAAACAGATTGTGAAGACTGCAGAGACCTGCAATCCAGTCACATACGTTTAATAAAGAAATATTGGTCCTCATGGAAGAAGAGCAAGATTTGCCAGAGCAACCAGTAAGTATTTCCTTCAGAAACTTAAGGTTAATTGTAGAAAAGCTAACCTGAAGAGATTTCTATTATTATTCAGTTATGGAATCCAAATTAGAAATGAAAATAAGGATCTGACTCAGTAATTTCCCTCTAAGAAAACCATACCATGCTTGCTTGCTTGTTCTGCATTGCTTTTTTTGTTGCCCCTGCCTCCTTCCTTATAGGTCTTGCTCTAGCCCAGGCTGACCTGGAACTCATTACAGGTGTGTACCACCAGGTCCAGCTGCTTCATTTTGTTTTTAAGATCAGGTTCAGACTTGAAACTTGTGATCCTCCTGCCTTGGTCTTACTACCTCTGGGTTTATAGATATGTGCTACCTTCCCTGGCATGTTGCATGTTTTAAACTCATATTTAACTAACTTAATGCTAGGAACTTTGTTTAGAAAATTCAGCATTACAAGTGAATATTATATTTGGAAATGCCATTTAAAAAAATCAAAGCCTAGCATTGTAGGTTTGAGAAAATAAGATAATCTGTTTACCAGAATACCATAATTTCTACTAGAAATTTTTTTTTTAATTTTTATTTATTTGAGAGATAGAAAGAGGCAGAGAGAGAGAAAAAAAAATGGATGAAAAGAATGGATGAAACGAAGGTCTTCTAGCTTTTGCAAATGAACTCCAGATGCATGCTCTACCTTGTGCATCTGGTTTAGGTAGGTCCTGGAGAATCGAACCTGAGCCCTTTGGCTTTGCAGGCAAATGCCTTAAGTGCATAGCCAGCTCTCCAGCCCTGTGTGTGTGTATATATAAATGTTTGAGAAAGGTAGGGACAGATAGAAAGAGAGAGGATGGACGCACTAGAGCCTCCAGCCACTGAAAACATACTGCAGACACATGTGCCACCTTGTACATCTGATGTTACATGGGTACTAGAGAATGGAACTTGGATCCTTAGACTTTGCAGGCAAGTTCCGTTGAGTCATCTCTCCAGCCCTGTCTTTTCATTTTTTTTCCCAAGGTAGGGAGGGTCTCACTTTAGCCCAGGCTGACCTGGTTCTCACTCTGTAGTCTCAGGTTGGCCTCAAACTCATAGCGATCCTTCTACTCTTCCTCTGAAGTGCTGGGATTAAAGGTGTGTATTACCATGCTTGGCTTTTTTTTTTTTAATCGAAACATCCCCAGTTGACTTAATTTCTAAAAAAATATTGGTGGGGTATAAAGAATAAAAAGAGGGCCAGGTATGGTAGCTCATTCCTTTAATCCCAGCATTTAGGAGACAGAGGTAGGAGGAGTCCTGTAAGCTTGAGGCCAACCTGAGACTACATAGTGAATTCCAGGACAACCTGGGCTGGAGCAAGAACCTACCTTGAAAAAATAAGCAAAAAGGAAAAAAATATATTTATTGGTCAATGATAGAGTATTGTCTAGGTTGTAAGAGGTACTAGGTTCATTCCCCATCAACACACACACACACACACAGAGGGAGAGAGAGAGAGAGAGAGAGAGAGACAAGACTGCATTCTTTATTTCTTTTTGGTTTTTGAGATGGGGTCTTGCTCTAGCCCTGGCTGACTTGGATTCTACTATGTAGTCTTAAGGTGGCCTGAAACTCTTGATGGTCCTCTTACCTCTGCCTCCCATGTGCTGGGATTAAAGGCATGCACCACCATACCCAGTTTATTTCTTTAAAAAAAAAAAAAACAACTTTATTTTTTTTTTGAAGTAGTGGTTTGCTGTATCCCAGGTTGACCTGGAATTCAGTATATAGTCTCAGGCTTGCCTTGAACTCACAGCAATCCTCTGCCTCCCCAGTGCTTAGATTAAAAGCATGCACCATAAGCCTGCCATGTTGCCTTTTTATCTATTTACCTTTTTTTGACCCTTAACATTTAAAAATGAATGCATTAGTAGTGTGTATTTGTATATGTGTGTTGCTGGGAATCAAAACTAGGGTTTCACTCATGTTAGAGAAACAATCTACCACTGAGCTATATTCCTAGCCCTGTAGTGTCATTCTTTTAAGATGATGTTTATGTTAAAGGCTCTCTTTTAAAGTCTTGTTTGTTTTTCTGATGTTAAATAAATAATGATTAAGTTTCTATACTGAGTCCAAAATGGACCTTTGGATTTCATATTAAGAGAGAATACAGAGTGGTACATGTTTACTCATTTTAATGAAAATATAACCTAAAAATTTAATTATGAGAACAGGATATGATTTTTTGTGTATATGTTCTAGATGCTATCTTCTGTATATTTTGTTTTGTTCTTTTTGAGAAAAAGTCTCTCCTCATGTAGTACATACTGTCCTGAAACTCAAAATCCTATTTCCTCAGCCTCCCTGACTGCCAGGGTTACAGTTGCCTACCATAGTGTTCAGCTAGCTGTTATTCTGTGCATCACAAAAGGACAGAACCAGCTTCCTGCTACATAGTAAAGCTTTTCATATTTTTTTCTATTCTGTATGTTAAAATTGTATATGGATGATTACTTTATCAGTAAAAAATAAGCCGGGTGTGGTGGTGCACACCTTTAATCCCAGCACTCGGGAGGCAGAAGTAGGAGGATTGCCGTGAGTTTAAGGCCGCCCTGAGATTCCATAGTGAATTCCAGGTCAGCCTGAGCTAGAGTGAGACCCTACCTCGAAAAAAAAAAAAAAAAACCAAAAAACACCCTGTAGAGTAGTACCAGTTTAATATTGCCTATTAACAGCATTGTAGAGCAGATTATTGAGCACACCTTTGTGGATATTTACAAAAGGATACAGCATTCATTAGTACTATTGATGGTTTAAAGTTTTTAGACATGATCCGAAAAACAAAAAAATTCTCTGTAATAAGTAAATATTAAAGTTACTTCTGCAGGTTACTCACTATGTAAATTGCAGTGAGTTTTCTTTATTTCTTTTTATCTGTTTGTTTGCAGTACTTTGACCTTCTAGTTGGCTTATAGTATCTACTATCATTAAAAGTTTTACATTTTGTGTAATAACATGTTTTGTCCTTCCTGGCTTTTGTATTTAATACCATCCTTAATAAGGATTTGCCTGCCTCAAGGTTTTTTTTTTTGTATTTTTGTTTCAAATGCTTATGTTCTTTGAATTTTCAAGTTCACAAGTACTTTTCCACTTGTTTCTTTAAAGCTTTTATTGTTTTGGTACTTAAGAAAATTGAGGTAGCATTGAATGTAGTATAAGCAGACAGTAAGACAAAACTGAGAAATTTTGTTTATTTTGTTGTTATCCTACTTAAGAATAAATGTTGATGAGAAATTTTGGGGGCCTTGTATTTATTGTTTACCTTGTTTGAAATGTGTAATTTAGTAGTTATACTTCTACCCGGAGTATTAACTTCAAATTATCTAACTAGCAGCAGCTTCCTTCTTTAGTTAGCATGTAGTACTTTTTTTTTTTCACATTAAAAAAATATATTTTTTTAATCCCAGCACTTGGGAGGCAGAAGTAGGAGGATCACCATGAGTTCAAGGCCACTCTGAGAATATAGAGTGAATTCCAGGTCAGCCTGGGCTAGAGTGAGACCCTGCCTCGAAAAACCAAACCAAACAAACTCCATATGCATGTGCCCCCTTGTGCATCTGGCTTCTGTTGGTCCTGGAGAATTGAACCTGGGATCCTTTGGCTTTGCAGGCAAACACCTTAACTGCTAAGCCATCACACATCCCTTAAAAATTTTTTTTTTATTTGTTTAGTGTTATTTATTTTTTAACTTCTTTTTGAGGCAAGCCCAACAGACTGACCTTTTTTTTTAAATGCAAGAGAGCAAGAGTGAAACAGACAGACAGACAGACAGACAGACACACACACACACACACACACACAGAGAGAGAGAGAGAGAGAGAGAAAGAGGGGGGTGCGGGGGAGGGAATGAGAATTGGTGTGCCAGGGCCTCCATCCAATGCAGTTGAACTCCAGATGCATGTGCCCCCTTGTGTGCATGTGTAACCTTGTATGCTTGTGTCACTGCATCTGGCTCATGTGAGACCTGAAGAGTCAAACATGAGTCCTTAGGCTTCACAGGCTAGTGCCTTAACTGCTTAAACATCTCTCCAGCCCTTGTTTGCTTTTTAATTAATTACTTATTTGTTTGTTTTGAGGTAGGGTCTCACTCTAGCCCACGCTGACCTGGTCTTCACTGTATCGTCTCAGGCTGGCCTCAAACTCACAGCACTCCTCCTACCCTCTGCCTCCCAAGTGCTTGGACTAAAGGTATGCACCACCAAGCCCAGCCTTAATTTTTTTATTTATCTGTGCGTGTATGTATTCCTGTGTGTGAATGAGGCATGCATGGTGTACATGTGAGTATAAGTCCTTGTTTGTCCATCATGTTTTGAGGCAGGGTTTTCTACTCACTGCTGTGTACACTAATGTAGCTGTCCTCTGCCTACTCCCCAGCTTTAGGATTCTCCTGTATCTGCCTCCCTTCTTGCCTAGGTATGAGTTCTGGGGAATCTGAACTTTGGTTGGCAGGCTTGTGCAACATGCTTTACTCATTGATCCTCTCCCAGCCCTCCCCCCCACCTTTTTTGTGACATAGGTCTCTTGTAGCCCAGGCTGAACTCAAATTCATTATGTATCTGAAGTTGACTTTGAAGTCTTCTTGTGTCTGCTTCCTGAGTGCTGAGCTACATCCCCAATCCCCCATTTGTTCTTGTTCTTCTTCTTCTTTTTTAATAATTTTATTTGCAAGCAGAGAGACAGAAAAATGTGTATATTAGGGCCCCTAGCTACTGCAAAGCAACTCTAGACACATGCACAACTTTGTGCATCTGTCTTTATGTGGCTACTGGGGAATCAAACCTGGGTCATCAGGCTTTGTAGGCAAGCACCTTATCCACTAAGCCATTTTTTCTTTTTTTTTTCCTTGAGGTAGGGTTTCTCTCTAGCCCAGGCTGACCTAGAATTCACTGTGTAGTCTCAGACCCCCCCTGGAACTCGTGGTAATGCTTCTGCCTCTGCCTCCCAGGTGCTGGGATTACAGGTGAGCACACTACACCCAGCTCATTTATTTATTTATTTATTTTGAAATGCTTTTACTCCTCCTCACTCTATAACCTTGCTGACCTGAAACTCATTTTGTATTCTAGCCTGGCCTCAAACTCAAAGCAGTATTCCTGCCTCTACCACCAAAGTACTAGCTTGAGCTACCACCTACAACTACAGGCATGAGCCTCTATAGCTAGCTTGAAATACATGCTGATATTCACAACTTGAATGGCTAGGCATATATATTAGGAATGATTTTATTTTTGGCTTTTTTTTGCCCCCAAGGAAGGGCCTAACTCTAGCCCAGGCTGACCTGGAATTCACTGTGTAGTCTTAGTCTGTCCTCAAACTGACGGCAATCCTACTACCTCTGCCTCCTGAATGCTAGACATGTACCACCATGCCCAGCCTAGACATGTTTTTATTCTTACCCAAGAGCTCAAAATTAAATTCCTTACAGTATGAAAGTGGGAAACCCGGTAGTAATTTTTTTTTGTTTATTTTTATTTGAGAGCGACAGACAGAAAGAGAAAGGCAGAGAGAGAGAGAAAGTGGGTGCACCAGGGCCTCCAGCTACTGCAAATTAACTCCAGATGTGTGCGCCCCCTTGTGCATCTGGCTAACATGGGTCCTGGGGAATCGAGCCTTGAACCAGGGTCCTTCGGCTTCACAGGCAAGCATTTAACTGCTAAGCCATCTCTCCAGCCCCATTAGTAATTTTAGCTGTTGTTCCTTTTGTGGAGTATGTGTGTGTATGTGTGTGTGTACATGTATATATATGATTATATATATTTTAGAGAGAAAGTGGGCATGCCAGGACATCTTGACACTGCAGACAAACTCCAGATGTATGTGCCACTTTGTACTTTATATGGGTACTGGGGGATTGAACTCTGGCCAGCAGCAGACTTTACAAGCAAGTGCCTCTATTGCTGAGCCATCTTCCCAGCGCTGCCCTCCATTTGTGGACTCTTTAAAATATTATTATTATTTATTTTTTGAAAAGTTAAAAATTTCTTAATTTTTTATTCCTGGTACCACTACCACAATTTGCAGGGCAATAAACATGATATAATGAAAGAAAAAGAAAGACAAAGCTACAACAGATGAAAGACCTCAGGAATGTACATCTAATTGACACTACATTGCATTTTATCAATAGCTGCACTTTTTGCAAACTGTGGCTATGACAGTCCTGAACAAGAAGGGTTTCCTGTTTAAGTTGCAGTAACTTTTTTGACTATAAATCATCGCTCCTTCTGTGGCAGATTACAGTTCCTCTAATGCATTTGGGACGACTATCTCAAAGTAACCTGCAGCTTTCCTGACAACTCCTCGCTCTCTCTCCTGCTAAGAACTGTAGCCCTTTTCTGCTGTTTTTAAAACCTTCTGCTACCATATCCACCACTTCCACCACCAGATCCATAGCCACCACCATAGGGACTGCCAGACCTTCTTCCACCAAAACTGCCCCCCTTCATGGGTCCATAATTTGACTGCTGTTGTCCACTATAATTTTCGAAATCATTGTCGTTCCCACCTCCACCATAGTTACCACCACCAAAATTTCCTCCTTCATTGTAATCATTGTATCCTCCTCCTCCTCCACCATATCCACCACCTTGGTTTCCATATCCTGGTCCACCACCACCATAGCCTCCTCTACTACTATAACCAGGACCACCACCATAGTTGCCACCATCACCTCCAAATCCATCATAACCACCATCACCACCACCATACCTCCCTCTGCTGCCACCACCTCCACCACCATAGCCACCTCCACCAAAGTTTCCACCAAGACCAAAATTACCTCCACCACCTCCAAAGTTTCCACCACGACCCATAAAGTTGCCAGATCCACCTCCACGACCTCTCTGTGACCCAGCCGACTGCATCTCTTGCTTAGAAAGGGCCTTTTTCACTTCACTATTATGCCCAATAATAGTGTGATATTTCTGAACAACAATTTTATCAACTGTATCATGATCATCAAAAGTTACAAAAGCAAATCCTCTCTTTTTTCCACTCTGCCTGTCTTCCATCACTTCTGTGGTTTCAATTTTGCCATACTTTTCAAAGTAGTCTCTCAGATTATACTCTTCTGTATCTTCTTTAATACCACCAACAAAAATTTTCTTCACTGTCAAATCGGCACCAGGTTTTACAGAATCCTCTCTAGAAACAGCTCTCTTTGGTTCCACTACACGCCCATCAACCTTGTGTGGCCGAGCACACATTGCCGCATCCACCTCTTCAACACATGAGTAAGTCACAAAGCCAAAGCCTCTGGAACGCTTGCTTTGGGGGTCTCTCATGACCACACAATCTGTGAGTGTGCCCCATTTCTCAACATGTTCTCTCAAACTGTCATCTGTAGTTTCAAAGCTCAGTCCACCAATAAATAGCTTTCTCAACTGCTCTGGTTCTTTTGGATCATACCCCCACCCCCCCCAGCAGCAGCGGCGACGGCCAGAGTCAGGCTGGGGGCGACCAGGCAGCGGTTTTACCTCCATTTTGAGTTTAAAATATTATTTTGTTTTTGTTTATTTATTTGAGTGAGTAAGTGGCAGAGAGAGGGCTGGAGAGATCGCTTAATGGTTAAGGCACTTGCCTGTGAAGCATAAGGACCAAGGCAGATTCAGTTCTCCAGAACCCGCATAAGCCAAATGCAGAATGTAGTGCATGTGTCTGGGGTTTGTTTGCAGTGGCTAGAGGCCCTGGTGTACCCATTCTCTCCCTCTCTCAAATAAGCAAATAAATTAAATATTTAAAAATAATTTTTTAAAGGAAAAGAAGAGAGAAATAGAATATGAGTGTACCGAGCCTCCAACCACTGCAAAGATACTCCAGACACATGCGCCACCTTGTGCATCTGGTTTATGTGGGTCCTGGAGAATTGAACCTAGGTCTTTTGGCTTTGCAGGCAAGTGTCTTAACTGCAAGCCATCTCTCTAGCCCAATTTGTGGACTCTTAAACTATCAGCAAAAATACTTTTACCTCAGAAGTAGAAATGTGAACTGTGGAGAAAACAGAGCAGTGTGAAGAATATTTTTTAAATTACTGATAACCTAGTAATAATTTATCTTAATTTTTGTCATTTAAGAAATCTAAATATGAAGCCGGGCGTGGTGGCGCACGCCTTTAATCCCAGCACTCGGGAGGCAGAGGTAGGAGGATTGCCATGAGTTCAAGGCCACCCTGAGATTACAGAGTTAATTCCAGGTCAGTCTGGACCAGAGTGAGACCCTACCTCGAAAAACCAAAAAAAAAAAAAAAAAAAAAAAAAAAAGAAATCTAAATATGAACCAGGCATGGGAGGCAGAGGTAGGAGGTTCACTGTGAGTTGGAGGCCACCTTGAGACTACTTAGTGAATTCCAGGTCAGCCTGGGTAGAGAGTGAGACCCTACCTCGAATCTTCCCCCCCAAAAAAGAAAATTAAAATATAAAGATTTGTGGGAAATAAATGAGTAAATGATACCCAGGTTGCCATGTTTACTGTTGAAGTATGTCTATTACAATGTAAAACTATCTCCTTTGTATCTAACTTTGAATACTTTAAACATTTTTTTGAGTTTTATGAATATTTTTGCAGTTGAAAAGAATTCAAATAAAGGTCTATCTAAAATACTATAGGAATTAATTAAATTTAATTAAAACAAAAGGAAACCATTTTTCTCTAGCATATTGCTTAATTTAGCCAACCTTCTGTGTATCTATGGGCCACATCATTGAATTCAGCCAACTTCAGGTAAAGATGCTGGACCAAAAAATTCTCTTTCTTGAATATCTTTTTTTTTTTCTTCCGAGGTAGGGTCTCCCTCTAGCTCAGGCTGACCTGAAATTCACTATGTAGTCTCAGGGTGGCCTCGAACTCATGGCGATCCTCCTACCTCTGCCTCCCGAGTGCTGGGATTAAAGGTGTGTGCCACCAAGCACATCTTGAATATCTTTTATTGAATATTTTCTTGTTATTCCCTCAATAATGTAGCAACTATTTATATACTATTTCTATTAGGTAGCATAAGTAATGTAAAATGACTTAAAGTACATGAGACTTGTGTGTAAATTATATAAAAGGCTTGAGCACTCACAGATTTTTTTTTATTAGTGAGTGTTCCTGAAATTGGTCTCCCACATATCCTGAGGTACACCTGTATTTGTGTAGCTAGGATTTCAGACTCAGATCACTGCATTGGTGGGCTGGAGATATGGTTCAGCTGTTAAGGCAGTTGCCTGCAAAGCCCAACGACCTGGGTTTGATTCCCCAGTACCCATATAAAGCCAGAGGCACAAAGTGGTGTATGTGTCTGAGCTTGTTTAAAGTGGCTGGATGCCCTGGGGGGCCCCATTCTCTCTCTCTCACTCCTTTCTCGACTTGCAAATAAATATATATATATATATTTTTTAATCACTGCATTGGTGCCTTTCTATGTTTTGTTTGCAGGTGAAAAAAGCCAAGATGCAGGAACCAGGAGAGCAAACTTTAAGGTGTGTAAAGTTGAATTTCTTTGTAATGACCTGCCTTAGTTCCCCCCCTCCCCCACTTGCTGATTAGTGAATAGGCATGCTTTGGGTTGACTGCATTCTTTTTGGTTTTCACCCTTAGATATTTTAAAATTATTTAGTTTAAGATTTCTCTTCAAAATAAGATTGCTTAAGCCTATAACTTAAGTTCATTATGGGGAATATAGAAAGACTCTCTTTAAAAACAATAACTCAGCCATGACCCTGTCTCAGAAAGCCAAACCAAGCCCGGTGTGGTGGCACACGCCTTTAATCCCACAATCGGGAGGCAAAGGTAGGGGGATCGCCATGAATTTGAGGCCACCCTAAGACTACATAGTGAGTCTAGGTCAGCCTGAGCTAGAGTGAGACCTTACCTCCAAAAACCAACAAATAAATAAATAACTCCCCCAATCCAAAACCCTGTCCAAAATTAAATACTCAACAAAATGTTCTGAGCTCATTTTATGTCAGGTTTCTGTGTCCTTGAACTCTCTGCGGTCCTATGCACTCCCAAGTGCTGGGATTAAAGGTGTGCACCACCACTGCCCGGCTCTATTTAGTTTTTACTTTTGTCTCCATTATACTGTTGGTAAATTTTGTTCTTATCCCACTGAGGCATAGGGAATTCAGTGACTTGTCCAAGTCATAAATGTAGTCACTGGGGGGATGGAATGTGAGTTTGGCTATCTAGCTGTAGAATCGACATGATTTTTTCTTGGATTAGGTAGCTGCTTTTTGGGGGTAGACTCTTACTCTGTAGTGCAGACTGCCCTTGAACACATGCTAATTCCCCTGTCTCAGCATCCCACATTCTAGAATTAGAGTGAGCCACCATATGCAACTAGTATCTGTTCACTTAACCAGTGTGCTATTCTGTTAGAATAATGATAACTAGAGAATGGGAGTTAAAGAAAAATAGGAGACTCAAGTTGGAGTGATTTCCATTCCAGAATTTCAGTGGCATACTCCCAACATTATAGTTTCTTAACATAATGACTTTCCCTCTCTGTTTACTTGACCTGCTTTTTAGAATTTTCCCTTTTTTTTTTTTTTTGGTCCATTATTTATTTATTTATTTATTTATTTGAGAGCGACAGACACAGAGAGAAAGACAGATAGAGGGAGAGAGAGAGAATGGGCACGCCAGGGCTTCCAGCCACTGCAAACGAACTCCAGACATGTGTGCCCCCTTGTGCATCTGGCTAATGTGGGACCTGGGGAACCAAGCCTCGAACCGGGGTCTTTAGGCTTCACAGGCAAGCGCTTAACCGCTAAGCCATCTCTCCAGCCCAATTTTCCTGTTTTTTTAAAAATATTTTTATCTATTTATTTGAAAGCAGAGGAGAGAAGAGAAGAGAGAATGGGTGTGCCAGGGCCTTTCACCATTGCAAATGAATTCTAGATGTATGCACCACTATGTGATCTGGCTTTATGTGAGTACTGGGGAATCAAACCCAGGTTGTTAGGCTTTGCAAGCAAGCTGCTTAACCCTTCAGCCTCCTGTTTGTTTATTTATTTTATTTTATTTTTTTGGTT
Organism: Jaculus jaculus; assembly: GCF_020740685.1. Taxonomy (NCBI): domain Eukaryota; kingdom Metazoa; phylum Chordata; class Mammalia; order Rodentia; family Dipodidae; genus Jaculus; species Jaculus jaculus. The sequence continues at coordinate 60,784,918 of NC_059106.1, read as the reverse complement.
TTTCGAGGTAGGGTCTCACTCTGGTCCAGGCTGACCTGGAATTAACTCTGTCATCTCAGGGTGGCCTTGAACTCATGGCAATCCTTCTACCTCTGCCTCCCAAGTGCTGGGATTAAAGGTGTGCGCCACCACACCCGGCTCTGTTTATTTTTAAGCTGGAGTGCTTGCCTAACACATGTGAAGACTTGGGATCATTAACTAACATTACAAATAAAAAACAAACAGGGCTGGAGAGATGGTTTAGCGGTTAAGGTGCTTGCCTCCAAAGCCTGAGAACTCAAGTTTAAATCTGCAGGTCCCATGTAGCCAGATGCAGTAACGCAAGCATGCAGTGTCACACATGCACATAAGGGAGTACACATCTGGAGTTCATTCACAGCAGTCTGAACATCCTGGTGTGCCTATTCTCTGCCTCCCTCTCTCTCTCAAAATAGAAATAAAAAAAATATTGTCTAAACCTAGATACAGTAACAAAAACAAACAAAAATAACAGAAACAAATTGTTTTTTTTTCTATAAACTTTTATTTTGAGAACTTTGAACCAACAGAAAAGTAAACAGTGCACTTCATGCTCTTTTTTTTTTTTTATCTTTAGTTTTTAGTTTATTTGAGGTAGGGTCTCACTCTATCCCAGGGTGACCTGGAACTCACTCTGTAGTCCCAGGCTGTCCTCAAACCCACAGGGATCCTCCTATCTCTGCCTCTCAAGTGCTGGGATTAAAGGTGTTCGCCACTATATCTGGCCTCACTCTGCATGCATGCTTATATAATATTTTCCTAGATTTGCCAGTTGTTAATATTTTTTTCTGTGTCTTTATTTTGAATCAATTGAAAGTAATTTAAAAATTCAACAAAGTGTCTATGCATCTGGAATTCATGAGTTTGTTTGCAGTGGCTACAAAAAAAACACTCCTCCCCGTCCTCTGGCTCTTCAATTCATCCTCTTCCTTGAAGCTCCCTGGGCCTTGGAGGGGGTGATATGGATACTATGTTAAGCTGAGCCTTGGCACTTTGACCAGCTATGCATAGACATTAACCACCCATTGTCAAAAGGAGTTACTCTGATCAAGGCTGAGAGCAGCGGTGATCTGTGGATCTAAATTCCAAAAATTTTAATGTTCAGAGCAGGGCATGGTTTGCCCATTCACACGTTCTCCCTCTGCCCCTCTCCCTCTTTTTAAATTAAATTAAATTTAATTTTTTTATTTGAATTTTATTGTTTTTAATTAATTAGTTTTGTATTCAGCAAATACAGTCAGTTTGATACCATTATTGGGCTCCTCCGTGACCTATCCCCTCCACTTGGCCCCTCCTTGTTGAGGTATATGGGTCGTGCATTGTGGAGTTAGCCTACAGTTATGGTTAAGATAAATGTCTCTGGATATCATGACCCAACATGTGGCTCTGGCATTCTTTCCGCCCCCTCTTCCACAAAATTTCCCTGAGCCAAGTTGGGTTCATTTTTGGTCTGCTTCAGTGATGAGGTGTTGGGGGCCTCTGGGTCTCTGGCTCTCTGATTTGGTAGGAGTTGATTTTTCTGTGTGTTGATCTCCTTCCCCCTTGTGCTGTTATCCAGTTCACCAGGAAATCAGCACCCTTGCTTGTTTTGCCAATTTTTCTTAGTTTCAGCCGGGGCCCTTTTGAGGTATGATGGGGTGGCTCTCTCCTTAGGATCCATATCTTTCTTTCCCTGGGATTTCCAGCTCAGCTAGGTGGTTGCCATCTTGTCCAGAAGTAGAAACAAATTATTTAAACCGGGTATGATGGTGCACATATTTAATCCCAGCACTCTGGAGGCAGAGGTAGGAGCACTGTGAGTTCGAGGCCATCCTGCAATAGTGAATTCCAGGTCAGCCTGGGCTAGAGTGAGACCTTATCTCAAAAAAAAAAAAAAAAAATTTATTTTTTATTTTATTTTTTTTTTTTAGAACTCTATAGTCTCAGGTTGGTCTCAAACTCTCGGCAATTTTTCTATCTCTGCCTTCCAAGTGCTGGGATTAAAGGTATGAGCCACCATACCCTGCTGGGTTTTTTTGTTTGTTTTGTTTTGGTAGCAAGATCTCTTTTAGACCAGGCTTGCCTCAAACTCACTATAGCTGAGGCAGACCTTGAACTTCTGATCCCCTTGCCTCTCAAGTGTTATGATTGCAGGAGTATACCATCATGCCCAACCAAATCGTCATCATCATGGGGGGTAGAGAAAAATACAGTAAATTGACCAATTTAAAAATTTTCAATATATTTTTATTTATTTATTTGAGAGAGAAAGAGGGAGGAAGGGAGGGGGAGAGGGAGGGAGGGGGAAAGAGAGAGAGAGAATGAGAATGAATGGGTAGGCCAGGGCCTCAAGCCACTGCAAATGAACTCCAGACACAGGCACCACCACCTTCTGCATCTGGCTTGCATGGGTCCTGGGGAATTGAACCGAGGTCCTTTGGCTTTGCAGACAAGCCCCTTAGCCGTTAAGCCATCTCTCCAGCCTGAATTGACCCATTTTAAAGGTTCCAATCACTACTTGGAACATTTGTAAGCCTATATAATTTTATTTATTTATTTTAGTTTTTTGAGGTAGAGTCTTGTACTAGCCAAGGCAGACCTGGAATTCAAATGCACTCTGTAGTCTCAGGCTGGCCTTGAACACACTGCAATCCTTCTACCTGTGCCTCTCCTGAGTGTTGGGATTAAGGTTGTGCACCATTGCGCCCAGCCTTTTTCTTTTAAAGATTTATTTTTTATTAGAGAGAGAAGGGTAGTGAGAAATGGGAGCACCAGGACTTCCAGCCACTGCAAACCAACTCCACAGATGCAGGCACCACCATGTGCGTCTGGCTTACATGGGACTTGGAGAATTGAACCTGGATCCTTAGGCTTCACAGGCATGCGCCTTAACTGCTAAGCCATCTCTCTTGTTTTGTTTTGTTTTTTAACTATTGACAACTTCCATGACTATAAACAATATACCATGATCATAATCCCCTCTTACCACCCTTCCATTTCCCCCTTGGAATCCCTCTTTCACTGAATCCTTTCTTCTTTCCAATTATTCTCTCTTCTATTCTGTTTTTATTTATTTATTTATTTGACAGAGAAAGGGGGGATAGAGAGGGAAGGAGGGAAAATGGGCATGCCAGGGCCTCCAGCCACTGCAAACGAACTCCAGATGTGTGCACCCCCTGGCTAATATGTGTCCTGGGGAATCCTGGGCTTTGCTGGCAAATGCCTTAACTGCTTAGCCATTCCTCCAGCCCATCTCTCCTATTTTGATGCCATCATTCCCCCCCCCTTTTCTTCCCCCTATTATGCAGGTCTTGTGTAGATAGTGTCAGCCACTGTGAGACATGAATATCAAGGCCACTTTTTGTCTGGATGACAGCATTGTGAGCAGTCCTTCTCTTCCTTTGGCTTCTACATTTTTTTTCCATCTCTTCCACCATGGTCCCTGAACCTTGGAGTGTGTGATAGAGATGACTCGCTTAGTTCTGATAGTCCATTGTCACTTTTCAGCACTATGGTGTGTTTTGAGTCACCCCAGGTGTCACTGCCTTCTGAAAAAGAAGCTTGTCTAACCAGAAGTGAGCTTTAATATGTCAGCATACAGCTCATGCTTGGACAGTCCTGAGACAATACAACACTGTCTACCTGAGTTCCCTTGAATGCTCCCTAAGGCCTACAAATGCATAAAAAGGAAAGCCCTAAAGGGGACCAGTTTGCTGTGTGCTCATTTCTCATTAGCTCTTTAATTTCTCCTCAACATTCTCTTCCAAGACTATCTTCCTGCACTCCATCAACACACTTCTGGGGTCCTTTAGAATAGTTTTCCTCTCGAGTTGGGGGCATGGTGGCGCACACCTTTAATCCCAGCACTCGGAAGGCAGAGTTAGTAGGATCACCATGAGTTTGAGGCCACCCTAAGACTACATAGTGAGTTCCAGGTCAGCCTGGACTAGAGTGAGACCCTACCTCGAAAAAAAAAAGAATAGTTTCCTTTTCTGGGAGAGGCTCTCTAATAGCTGCCACAACTTCATGCCCTATTCAGCAGGAAATAGTTAACAATCTGACATCATCATCCCTTGTCCTCTAACAGCAGTTAGAGTATTTTCTCATGAGAGGGGTAAATGAAGGGGTGGGGGGAGGGTAGAGTTAGGGTGACTGGACTTCTGAAGATATAAAAAGGCCAGGAAAGTTTTCTTATCTCTTGCCTAGTTCCAAAGAACTGTTTTTCCACAGTCAGGACCCCTCCTGGGAGGGAGGTCTTTCATAGGATTTAAACACTGTGGTTGATCAAGTTCAGTCCCCAGAGCTAATCTCTTCCTGGGACAGTCCCTAGTCTTAACCAAAAGATGGCCCACTACCCTTGCTAGGGGAGGGCAGGCTCTCTGGCTCTGTGATCACTTAGTAACTTCCAGTTGTGGGTGAGTTTTTCCCTAGGCTAGTAGGGGCTTAGCCTAGGCCCTAGCCCAGACCCAGTTGGGAGGGCCCCCCTAGCCCTTACTCTCCACATGGGTTCTTTATCTCCTCCAACTCCCTATGTCGCAGGAGCATCTAGAACTTTCTTTTTTCTTTGCACACTTTTTTCCCCCCATATCCCTATCTGGTCACATGGACTCCTGAGGTACATGTGGCCCACATGGGTTTTTGGACTGCACGTGGTATACTGCTCCTTTCCCCACTTTGTTTTTCCTTATCTCTCAGCCTTCCCCCTTTACACGCCTTTGTAAAATCTGAATAAAATTTGGTATTTTAAAAATAAAATATATATAGGCATAAAGATAAGTGTCTAGAGGGCAGTTTGGTGAGCATAATATGTGCATTTAGCTAGACACCAGTAGTTACTACTCCTCTAGGGCTTATGACCTCCCTATAGCAGTAGGCTTTTGACTAGGTTTTCAGTACCAAACATGTCATCTTTCCAATAAAGCAGGCCTCTAGTCCATTCAGAAAGCAGTTTGTCTCCCCCATAATAGAAATGCCACTATAGGACCAGTTGGCACATTTGGCCTGGTTGGCCAGCCATAAGGCTTGTGGCGTTCACTGCTGTTTAACACTGTTGATGACTTCACTGTCCCAAAAGGCTGCATGAAGGATAACTTTCCAACATTCTGACAGCTTAGTCAACAGGGAAGAGACTTCAAGCTAAGCTCCAACTTGATTTCTCAGTGACCTGCAGTCCAAGCATGTGAAGTCTTCAGCAATAGGGTTATACCATCTAGTTATGGTGGGCAACCAAGAGCATTGACGATAATCTGTAATGTTTTGAGGGCATTAGAGACCTCCCCTGGCCAACAACTCACTGGAAGATATCTCACCCGTGGCACTGAAGGCCTATATAATTTTTTTTTCTCAATGTTTGTTAACATTTTTCATGATTATAAAAAATATCCCATGGTAATACTCTCCCTCCCCCCCACTTTCCCCTTTGAAATTCCTTTCTCCATCATATCCCCTCCCCATCTCATTCAGTCTCTTATTTTGATGTCATGATCTTTCCTCCTCTTACGATGGTCTTGTGCAGGTAGTGTCAGGCATGGTGAGGTCATGGATATGCAGGCCATTTTGTGTCTGGAGGAGCATGTTGTAAGGAGTCCTGCCCTTTCTTTGGCTCTTACATTCTTTCTGCCACCTCTTCTGAATTAGACCTTGAGCCCTGGAAGGTGTGATGGAGATGATACTCAGTACTCCAGCCACTTCTTTCCAGCACTATGATACCTTCTGAGTCATCCCAAGGTCACTGCCTTCTGAAAAGAGAAGATTGTCTACCCAAAGTGAGAGTAGCATTATAATATAAGGGTATAAATATTAAGAAAAGTACTTATTGGGCAGTTTTATAAGCATAGTATATACACTTATCCAGACATCAGCAGATGTTACGCCCCTAGGGCTCATGACTACCCTTTTTTAAAGTTTTCAGTATCAAGGATGTATTCCCCCCTCCCATGGAGCGGGCCTCCAGTCCAATTGGAGGGCAGTTTGTTTCCACCATGACAGATGTGCCACTGTTACACCCGTTGGCTCATTTGGCCTGGCTGGCCAATTATAAGGCTTGCAGTGTCCATTGTTGAGTATCTTCACTGGTGGTGTCTCTTTCTCCTATTGAACTGCATGCACAATGGCTTCTTCCAGCTTTCTGTCAGCTGGTCTACATGTAGGAGGTTATCAGCTTAGTTCCAGCAGGATTTTTCAGTGGGCTTGCAGCCCCTATATAATTTTTTAAAACTTCTCAAGTGACTAAGACTTGCAGCTGAGGGGCTGGGAAGATGGCTTATTGTTTAAAGGTGCTTGCTCTCAAAGTCTGTCTGCCCAGGTTCACTTCCCCTAGTCATCCACAAAAAGCTGAATGGAGCTGGGCATGGTGGCATATGCTTTTAATCCCAGCACTTGGGAGGCAGAGGTAGGAGGATCATCATGAGTTTGAGGCCACCCTGAGACTACATTGTGAATTCCAGGTCAGCCTGGGATAGAGTAAGACCCTACCTCAAAAAACAAGAGAAAAAATTTTTTAAGAAGCTGGATGGGGGCTGGAGGAATGGCTTAGTGGTTAAGGCATTTGCCTGCAAAGCCAAAGGATCCAAGTTCGATTCCCCAGGACCCATGTTAGCCAGAAGTGCATGAGGGTACGCACTTGTCTGGAGTTCGTTTGCAGTGGATGGAGGCCCTGGCACATCCACCCATTCTCTCTCCCTCTTTTTCTTTCAAATAAATAAATAATTAAAAAATAATTAAAAAAAAAAAAAAGAAGAAAGCTGGATGGGCATTCAGTTACAGTGGCAAGAGATTCTGGCACACCCATACACACACAAACGAATAAATAAATACATAAAATAAAAACTTGTGGGCTTTAAAGAACTAGGCATCTATCTATCTTCTCACACTTTTATTCATTTTTTTTTAATTAATTGGTTTATTTTTATTTGAGACAGAGAAAGAGAATGGGCTCACCGGGGATTCTAGCCACTACAAATGAACTCCATACACATGTGCCACCTTGTGCATCTGGCTTATGTGGGACCTGTGCAATCAAAGTTGGATCCTCAGGCTTCACAGGCAAGTGCCTTAACTGCTAAGCCATCTCTCCAGCTCCTCTCATACTTTTAACCGAAGTGGCACCCAGCACACAAAAAGATAGGTAGTGTATACTTTAAAAGTACTAAAACAATACATTTTAAATATTTTTGTCAAAAAGAATAAGTTTTGTTTGAGAGATGGCTTACCGGTTAAGGTACTTACCTGTAAAGCCTAAGGATTCATGTTCAACTCTCCAGCTCCCATGTAAGACAGACACACAAAGGTGAGGCAAGTACAAAATCTCACATGCCACTAGGTGGTGCAAGTGTCTAGAGTTTGATTATAGTGGCTGAGGGAGTTCCTGGCACACCAATTCTCTCTGCCTCTCTCAAAATAAAAATTAAAAGTAAAACACTTTTTAAAAACGTTAAGTATACAGGGTTGGAGAGATGGCTTGGTGGTTAAGGTGCTTGTCTGCAAAGCCTCATGAACCATGTACAACTCTCCAGAACCCACGTAAGCCAGATGTGCAATGTGGTACATGTGACTGGAGTTCATTTGCAGTGACTAGATGCTGGGTGTGCCCATTCTCTCCCTCCTCCATCCATCCCTCCCTCTATTAAATAAATAAAAATAAAATATTGTTTTAAAAATATAAGGGCTGGGGATATGGATTAGCGGTTAAGGCACTTGCCTGCACAACCTAAAGACTCATGTTCAACTCACCAGGTTGCACATAAGCCAGACACACAAGGTGACACAGAGCACAAGGTTGCACCTGCGCCCAAGATAGCACATGCGGCTGGAGTTTGATTACAGTGGCTGGAGAACCTGGTGCACCATTTCTCTCTCTGTGGTTTTAAAAAAAAATTTAAAAACTTAAGTGAAAAATAAGTATATGGGGTGACAAATTTTTTAATTAGCTTGATTTATAATGATTTACAATGGAAACCTCCCATAACATTACATTATGCTTCATACATACATAATGATTGACAGCACTGTTTTAGATGTTTGGAATTTTTCTTTATATATGGTCTTAGAGAAAATTTTGACTTGCTAATGACTTAGCTAGAGATTCTGCATGATTTAAAACTTAAGGGGGGTAAGGAGTTAAGAAAGAACAGTAGAACATTGAAGATGTTAGCCCTGGCCCTCCCTATTTCAATCCAGTTGCTAAAATCCAAGAATAAGCAAATCATCAGGATTTACTTCTTACTGATACAGCCTAGAGGAAATATAGTTTGATCTCATCATTTTTAGCATTGCAATGATTCAGTCAGGGGCTGATGTATTCATTTTGGTTCTTCTAGTCAAACAGGCAACCCGGATGTCATTGACCAGAAACCTGAAACATCAAACCTTGCTTCAAACCTTAGTATGTCAGAGGAAAGTAAGTACCATATTTTATGCATGATGGAAGTGATACCCTATACCCAGCTGATGCTGTTCTTAAATAACTGGACTTCCCTGATAAGCCTGGGTTACTCCAGAATATCCAAAAGGTTCTTCTCTCTCCTTGTTCATAGTTACATTCTCTAATAAGCTGATCGACTGAGGAACAGTCTCATGATATCTGCTTACTCAAGGAGTCATACTCAGCGATTTTATTTTTGTTTGGGAGTTGGAAGTTTTAAAAGTAATAGTACCTTACAGAAAAGTTTTTAAGTCAGCACCTGACTGCTCCACTGTAGGACTTCATTTTTTTTTAGTTGTTTGGTGTCACCCTCCCACCCCCCAATAAAACCAAGTACTCTTATCAGTCTTGGCCAAGAAAGAAAAGCAACCACCTGGGCTGCAGAGATGGCTTAGAAGTTAAGGTGTTTGCCTGCAAAGCCAAAGGACCCAGGTTCAATTCCTCAGGACCTACGTAAGCCAGATAGACAAGGTGGTGCATGCGTCTGGAGTACATTTGCAGTGGCTGAAGTCCCTGCTCATTCTTTCTTTCTCGCAGTCCCCCCTCTCTCAAATAAGTAAATAAAATAAAAATATTTTTAAGGGCTGGAGAGATGGCTTTGTGGTTAAAGTGCATGCCTGCAAAGGCTAAAAGGACCCAGGTTTGATTCCCCAGCTCCCACATAAGGTAGTTACACATGGAGGCACATGTGTCTGGAGTTCATTTCCAGTGGCTAGGGGCTCTGGTACACCCATTCTCATTCTCTCTTTCTCTGTCTTCTCAAATAAATAATGTACGTGTGTGTGTGTGTGTGTGTGTGTGTGTGTGTGTGTGTGTGTGTGTGTGTACATATATACATATGTATATATACACATATAGTTTATTTATTTATTTGAGAGTGACAGACAGAAAAAGAGACAGAAAGAGAATGGGTACTCCAGGGCCTCAAGTCACTGCATATGAACTCCAGACGTGTGGGCCCCCTTGTGCATCTGGCTAACGTGGGTCCTGGGGAATCGAGCCTCAAGCCAGGGTCCTTAGGCTTGACAGGCAAGCATTTAACCTTTAAGCCATCTCTCCAGCTTTATTTTTTACTTATGTATTTAAGATAGAAAAGAGCTATCTCCTGAGCCCAAGATTTCCACTGGGGGAGGGGAGCTGGAGAGATGGCTTGGCGGTTAAGGTGTTTGCCTACGAAGCCTAAGGACCCAGGTTCGGCTCTGCAGATCCCATGTAAGCCAGATGCACATGGTGGCGCATGTGTCTGAAGTTTATTTGCAGTGGCTAGAGACCCTGGCGTGTCCATTCTCTCTCTCTCTGTCTCAAATAAATAAAAATAAATCAGAAAAAAATGTTTAAAAGAAAGATTTCTACTGGTCCCTGAGGGAGATCCAACTATTAATTTTAATTTTTTAATTTTTAAAATTTATTTATTAGAGAGAGAGAGAAGAGAGAGAGAGAGAGACAAAGAATGGACTGCAGTGAATTCCATATGCATGCACCATCATGTGCATCTGGCTTATGTGGGACCTGGAGAAATGAACCTGTCTTCACAGGCAAGCACCTTGACTGTTCAGCCCTTTTTTCTCTCTCTTTTTTTTTTTTAAATTACTTATTCATTTATTTGAGGAAGAAGCAGAGAGAGATCGAGAATGTATACAACAGGGTCTCCAGCCACTGAAAATGAACTCCAGACTCATGTGCCACCTTGTGCATCTGTCATATGTGGATACTGGGGAATTGAACCTGGTTCCTTAGGATTTGCAGGCAAGTGCCTTAACCACTAAGCCAGTCCTCTAGCCCCTAATTTTTTTTTTTTTTTTTTTTCATGTAGTGACATAGGCTTTGTCTAGTATGTCTACTTACTCCACAGGATAAATAGTCCTTTCTGAAATTACATGCCTATGCCTTTCTCACATTTTATCATATACTTTCAAAGAATAAATCTGTGTAAAACACTGTCTTCAACAAAGGTGCTTGCCTTCAAGGCCTAAGGATTGGGGTTCAATTCCCCAGTACCCATGTAAAGCCAGATGCACAAAGTGGCACATGCATCTGGAGTTCTTTTGGAGCAGCTGGAGGCCCTGGTGTGTCCATTCTCATTCTCTCTTCTTCCCCCATCTCTTTTATAAATAAATAAGTAAATAAATATTTTATATTTTTTCCCAAGCCAAACTGTATCCAGCTTTATTAAAAATACTTTTCATAAGCAATCATGGTATTTCAGGCAGGACATGGGCAGACACTCAGTAACAGTATACAAGAACTTTCAAACTCCCTTCTTGTATGGACTACCCAAAATCAAAAAGCCACTATAAAATCCATTGAAGTCTTCACGTGGTGTTCGGAACAGGGGAGTTTAGAGTGAGGGTTGACATTTCACATTGAGCATGCTGTTTAACAACTTTTTACAAGCCAACCCTGACTTTCAGGAAATGAAATGAAAATGGAAGGATTATTAATCTGAAAAATCCACAGTCTTTTAGAAAAGGTACCACAGCTCTTGAGAGGAACACCGTCATCTGAGTGATGTCAATGCAAAGTCCAGGTCATCTGACACACTGGCAGAACCAGTGTGAAGGGTCAGGTCCCACAGGTCTCTGGTTTTAAGAGAGTTAAGTCTATGCTGATGGTGGAGGGCAGAACATAAAAATGGACTTTGAGTTTTCTCATGCCACGAGGCATCTGTGCCAAGGTTGGCTACTGTGTCAACATAAGGGAATCCCTCCTCCCCAGAGGCAAGGGGAATCTTTCAAAACTAGCAGGGAGAAGGTGTTTTCCCATCACTCCAACTTGGGAGCCCTGTTAGTGACACTTGTTCCTCCCACTCCCCCCAAAACAATGAAGTGTTCTGTGTGCTAACAACAGAGCTTGGAAAAAAACAAAAACAAAATTCTGCATTTTTACAAACCTTGATAGAAAATAGTATTGCAAACTGTACAGTCACCAGAAGTACACAGTTATCAAAAACACACACTTCACTTGGGATCTCCAGCACCTCTGGCTTTCTGTGCCTGGTTTGTTTTGGCATCTCTGTTTCCTGCAGGGTTATTCCCCTCCTTGCCAGCATCAGCTTTTCCCTTTTTCCCTTTGGGTACCTTCTCTCCCTTCTTTGCTGGGGTCTTTTTAGGCTTGGGCTCTGGCTTTAGAGGAACAAGTTTAGCAGACAACCTTGTGGGTCTTCTTTGTAGTTCAGATTTGTCTCCTTTAGAGTCCCCGCCTTTCTTTTAGGTGTGATCGGGGGTGCCGATGTCGACGCTGAAAGTGGGGATGCAGCAACTTGGGGTCTTGCAACGTGTAGTTTTGGTCGGTCTGGGAGTCATCCTCACTTCTTCACACTGATCCTATATTTATTTTTTTATTGACAACTTCCATAATTATAGACAACAAACCATGGTAATTCCCCAGAAATATGTCTCTGTGAGTGTATTTATTTATGTTTGTTGTTTTTGTTTTTTGTTTGTTTGTTTTTTGCGATAGGGTCTCACTCTAGCCCAGGCTGACCTGGAATTCACTATGTAGTCTCAGGGTGGCATTGAACTCACTGTGATCCTCCTACCACTGCCTCTCAATTGCTGGGATTAAAGGTGTGCGTTACCACACCTGGCTTATATATTTTTTTTAGGTAGGGTTTCACTCTAGCTCAGGCTGACCTGGAATTCACTATGTAGACTCAGGGTGGTCTCCAACTCATGGAGATTCTCCTACCTCTGCATGCTGGGATTAAAGGCAATTGCCACCACACCCAGCCCAAATATATGCATATTTTTAAAGGCACTTGTGGAACTATTTCTTCTCTCAAGACAAGTATCCTTAACCTAATGTACTTACCATGTATTGAAAAAAACTGGAATGACTTTTAAAAGAAACTATAGAGCTGGGTATCATGGTACACACCTTTAATCCCAGTACTTAGGCAGAGGTAGGAGAATCACTGTGAGTTCGAGGCCACCTTGATACTACATAGTGAATCCCAGGTCAGCCTGAGCTAGAGCGAATCCCTACATTGAAAACCAAAAAAAAAAAAAAAAGAGTTATAGCCAGGCATGGTGGTACATGCCTTTAATCCCAGCATTCAGGAGGCAATGGTAGAAGGATTACCATGGGTTCAGGGTCAGCCTGGGTTAGAGCAAGACCCTACCCTGGAAAACCAAATAAATAAATAAATAAATAAGCAATAAATAAATAAATAATAGGCAGATATGGTGGCACACACCTTTTATCCCAGCACTTGGGAGGCAGAGGTAGGAGACTGAACTCAGGTCAGCCTGGGCTAGGGTGAGACCCTACCTCAAAAAAAAAAATCTATCCAGAACTGGAGAGATGGCTTAGCAGGCAAGTGCCTTAATCATTAAGCCATCTCTCTAGCCCAGCATTTTCTCCCTTCCTTCCTTCCTTCCTTCCTTCCTTCCTTCCTTCCTTCCTTCCTTCCTTCCTTCCTTCCTTCCTTTCTTTCTGCCTTTCTTTCTTTCTTTCTTTCTTTCTTTCTTTCTTTCTTTCTTTCTTTCTTTCTTTCTTTCTTTCTTTCTTTCTGCCTGCCTTTCTTTCTTTCTCTTTCTTTCCTTCCTTCCTTCCTTCCTTCCTTCCTTCCTTCCTTCCTTCCTTCCTTCCTTCCTTCCTTCTTTCCCCTCCCTCCCTTTCTCCCTCCCTTCCTCTCTTCCTCCCTTCTTCCTTCCTTCCTTAAAGCAGAGGTCTCACTCTAGTCCAGGCTGACCAGAAAGTCACTCTGGAGTCCAGATAGGCCTCGAACTTATGGTTTGATGCTCTTGCCTCAGACTTCCTGGTGCCAGGATTAACAAGGTGCACCACTATGCCTAGCTGGAAATAGCATTCTTTTTTTAAATTATTTATTTATTTATTTGACAGAAAGAGAAAGGGAATGAGTGCATTAGGGCCTCCAGCCGCTGCAAAGGAACTGCAGACGCATGCGCCACCTTGTGCATCTGCCGGCTTACATGGGTCTTGGGGAAAGGAACCAGGATCCTTTGGCTTTGCAGGCAAGTGCCTTAACAGCTAAGCCATCCCTGCAGCCCAGCATTCTTGCTCTTGCCATTTTTTTTTTTTTTTTTTTTTGGTTTTTTTGAGGTAGGGTCTCACTCTAGCCCAGGCTGACCTGGAATTCACTATGGAGTCTCAGGGTGGCCTTGAACTCACAGCGATCCTCCTACCTCTGCCTCCCAAGTGCTGGGATTAAAGGCGTGCGCCACCACGCCCGGCTCTCTTGCCATATTTTATTCCTTTTATTTCCATCCTATATCCTCCCTCACTTTCCTTATGGACCTTGGTACTATGGTTATCTTAACACCATGCCTGTGTCATCATATCTTTTTCTACTAATCCTTCTTCAAGTAAAGACACATGACCTGGCATCTGCCACTTTTTTTTTTTTTTTTTCCACAATAGCTAAATTAACCAGGCATGGTGGTACATGCCTTTAGCTTTTTTTTTTCTAATTTTTTTTTTAATTTTATTAGCATTTTCCATGATTATAAAAAAATAACCCATGGTAATTCCCTCCCTCTCCCCTGCCCCCTTTTTTTTTTTTTTAATAATATCTTTATTTGAAAGAGGCAGATAGAGAGAATGGGTGTGCCTGGGCCTCTAGCCACTGCAAACATACACCAGATGAATGTACCACATTGTGCGTTTGGTTATATGTGGGTACTAGGGAATTGGACCCCGGTCCTTAGGCTTTGAAGGTAAGTGCCTTAGCATTGAACCATCTATCTAGCCCCAAAGTTTCTTTCTTTATTTTTTTTTCCCCTTAGTTTTTCAAGGCTCTCACTCTAGCGCAGGCTGGTCTGGAATTTACTATGTAGTCTTGGGGTGGCCTCAAACTCATAGAAATGTTCCTACCTCTACCTCCCAAGTGCTGGGATTTAAGGCATGCACCACCACACTGAGTCTTTTTTTTTTCTTTTAATATTTTTGTTATTTGCAAGGGGGGAGAGAGAGAGAGAATGGGAGAGAATGGGTGTGCCAGGACCTCTAGCCACTACAAGCAAACATCAGACACATGTAACACTGATACTGGAGAATAAAATCCTGGCCAGTCAGTCTTTGCAAGCACCAGTAACCACTGAGAAATCTTTCCAACCCCTCTTCAGCATCTCCCCCCACCCCAAGTAAGGTCTCACTCTAGTCCAGGCTGATCTGGAATTCACTATGTAGTCTCAGGGTGGCCTCGAACTCACAGTGATCCTCATACCTCTGCCTATCACACACTGTTTCTGCCATCTTTAAAAACCAAAAATACAAAGCTGGGCATGGTGGTGCATGCTTTTAGCCTTTAATCCCATTACTTGGTCAGGAGGCGGAGGTAGGAGGGTTGACATGAATTCAGGGCCACCCTGAGACTACATAGTGAATTCCAGGTCAGCCTGAGCTAGAATGAGACTCTACCTTGAAAAACAAAAAAGAAGAGCCCTCTTTGGCTCCACAGCTATAGACTTTCTCTGTTTCCTGTCGTATCTGAACTCTGAAGAGTTGCCTTCACTTACTTTCTCATCTCCCATTAATTCTTGAGCCCTTCCATGCTTGGCCTCTGTTCTTCTGCCATGCATCTGCTTTTGTCAGGTCATCAGTTCTGTCATGTTGTTTATGACATTACTTCAAATGTTTTGAGCCGGGCATGGTTGTGTACATCTTTAATCCCAGCACTTGGGAGTCAAAGATAGGATTGTTGTGAGTTTGAGGCCAGCCTGGGACAACAGAGTGAGTACAGGTCAGCCTGGCCTACAGCAATACGCTACCTTGAAAAACAAACAAACAACAAAATAATAATAATATACATATATGTACACACATATATTTTAAATGTCTTACATGTTGTTAATGAATCCCAACTTTATATTTTCAATCTGACTTGTCATCTGATTTCATTTGTGTGCTCAGCTTCTTTTTTATAATCTCTATTTAGGCTGGGCATGGTGGCTCATGTCTTTAATCCTAGTACTTGAGGAAGCTGAGATAGGAGGGAGGCAGAGGTAGGAGGATCACCATGAGTTCAAGGCCACCCTGAGACTAAAGAGTAAATTCCAGGTCAGCCTGGGCTAAAGGGAGACCCTACCTTGAAAAAAAAAAGAAAGAACTTTTAATTCCTTTTGCTCCTATCTAATCTTTACTTCCATATTGGCAATTTTAGGAACACTTTCCAACTGTTAAAAATTAAAACTTAGAAACCAGGGGGCCAGAGAGATGGCTTAGTGGTTAAGCACTTGCCTGTGAAGCCTAAGGACCGTGGGTCAAGGCTCAATTTCCTAGGACCCACATTAGCCAGATGTACAATGGGGCACATACATCTGGAGTTCGTTTGCAGTGACTGGAAGCCCTGGCGCTCCCATTCTCTGTCTCTGTCTGTCTGTCTGTCTGTCTGTCTCTCTCTCTCTCTCTCTCTCTCTCTCTCTCTCTCTCTCCCTGTCTCTTTCTCTCTCTGTCGCTCTCAAATAAAAATAAAATAAACTTAGAAGCCAGGCTGGAGAGATGGCTCAGTGGTTAAAGGTGCTTGTGTTGCAAATTTGACAGCCTGGTTTCAATTCTCTGCACCCACATAAAGCAAGATGCACAAAGTGGGGCATGTGTCTAAAGTTTGTTTGCAGTGGCACTAAGCCTTTGCATGCCCATTCACATTATCTCCCTCCCTACCTCTTTCCCTCTGTGCTTATAAATAAATAAATTAGAAACCATAGTACATTTTCTTATTTTCTTTTCAAATTTTTATCAACAACTTCCATGATTATAAAAAATATCCCAAGGTAATACTCCCCACACACACTTTCCCTTTTGAAACTCCATTCTCCATCATATCCCCTCCCCATCTCAATCAGTGTCTCTTTTATCTTGATGTCAGGATCTTTTTCTCCTAATATGATGGTCTTGTGTAGGTAGTGTCAGGCACTGTGAGGTCATGGATATCCAGGCCATTTTGTATCTGAGGGTAGCACGTTGTAAGGAGTCCTACCCTTCCTTTCGTTCTTCCATTCTTTCCACCACCTCTTCCGCAGTAGACCCTGAGCCTTGGAAAGTGTGGTAAGAGATATTGTAGTACTGAGTACTCCTGTCACTTCTTTTTAGCACCATGATACCTTCTCAGTCATCCCAAGGTCCCTGTCACCTGAAAAGAGAAGATTCTCTACCAAAAGTGAGAGTAGCATTGATATAAGGGTATGAACATTAAGATAAGTACTTACTGGGCAGTTTGATGAGCATAGTATATACATTTAGCCAAACAGCAGCAGACATTACACCCCTAGGGCTCACGTCCTATTTTCTTCATTCTCTGCACCCTAAGTAATCAGAATGTTAGCTGTACCATCAGAGTATATTGCATAACCTGTGTTTCTCCCCTTTGCTCTGGTATATGCTAACATACTAGTTTTATTTATTTATTTGCAAGCAGAGAGATAGAGAATAGAAGAGAGAGAGAATGGGCACATCAGGGCTTCCAGCCACTGCAAACGAA
The DNA here is from genome assembly GCF_020740685.1 of Jaculus jaculus. Classification (NCBI taxonomy): domain Eukaryota; kingdom Metazoa; phylum Chordata; class Mammalia; order Rodentia; family Dipodidae; genus Jaculus; species Jaculus jaculus. Next base: position 60,768,059 of record NC_059106.1, on the reverse strand, counting down.
CTGCAGATACATGCGGCCCCTTGTGTAGCTGGCTTGCATGGGTTCTGGGGAATCGAACCTGGGTCCTTTGGCTTCATAGGCAAACACCTTAACCACTAAGCCATTTCTCCAGCCCAAACATACTACTTTCTTGATCCTCCAGTTGTACAATAACAGATTCTAACCTGATTCTGTAATCCTGTCATGGTTTCCAAATAAAATCCAGGCTTGTTCCTTAGTTGGAGGAGGGGATTGAGCTCTTTTTTTCTCTCAATTTTTATTAACATTTTCCATGATTATAAAAAGTATCCCATGGTAATACTCTTCCCCCCACCTCCACTTTCCCTTTTGAAATTCCATTCTCCATCATATCCCCTCCCCATCTCAGGGACTGCGCTCTAAAGTACCTGTCAGTGGAGAAGGAACCCTCATGCAGAAACTGAATGAACCTACCTTGCATTCTGAGAATGATAATAAGAACTTCAAATCTAATCGAAAACATCTTCACTTCTGTCAGTCTGAACCTAGATCTTCAAGTTTCTAATAATTTTTGACTCTGAACAGTGGCATTGAACAAAATCTTCTATAATAAACTCACAATGTTGATTTGTCTTACTTTTTTTTTTTGAGGTAGGGTTTTGCTCTAGCCCAGACTGACCTGGAACACACTATGTTGTAGTCTCAGGGTGGCCTTGAATTCACATCAGTCCTGTCTCTGCCTCCCAAGTGCTAGGATTTAAGGCGTATGCCACCACGCCTGGCGCCTCTCATCTTTTTTTTTTTTTTTTTTTAATATGGAATGCTTCACAAATTTGTGTGTCATCCTTGCACAGGGGCCATGCTAATCTTCTCTGTATTGTTCCAATTTTAGTATATGTGCTGCCAAAGCCAGCATTCTCATCTTTTCTTGGTCAAGGTTTCCCTTTTTGGGTGAGGCAATCGTTCAGGGAGCATAGATAGATAGCAAGCTAGTTGGTTCACCTTTAGTCCTTATTCATAATAGAGTAGCAGTAGCTGCTGCTTCAAGTAGAGCAGTTGGACAAAGTCCTTTAGCAGTTTAGTAGTTAAGTTAAAGCACTTTATGATTCAGCTATCTATAAAACTGAACAGAAATGTGCCTAATAAATGGGTTTTAGCTATCTGTCAAACTTGAGCCAAGTATTTATAACATTTATCCCAGTTATAATCATGAGAGGCACTTTCTTGCAGCAGATGTCTCCACATAAAGTCATGGGGGTCAGGGAGACACTAGGTGAAAAAGTCACTTTACTTGATGGTCTATCAGAACAGCACATCAGTTCTTCAGGACTGCTTTATCAAGCTGAAAGTAGAAAAGATAGTTACAAAGCATCCTTGCTGCTCTGCTGTGGATTTGGCTAAGCTGGAGTGAGTTTCACATAACACTTAATCTTCTACCACAGCTCTCTTTCAAGTTTTTTGGGGAGCTTCTCACTAGGAAAAAACACCTAGAGTGTCAGGGAGCTGAGCGAGCATACTGTTGTTTTCTAGGCACCATCTATCTTGCTTTCTTGAGTTGGCCAGTGATCGTGGCTGAGGGTATAGGGGGTTTGCTTTCTTTTGGTGTAAATCAGTGACAGAACAAGGTAGATATTAGTTGGCATCAACTTTCAGATCTTTTATGTGTTCCCTCCGGTCTTGCTTCTTTTACTGATTCTTAAGTTCTATGTATAGGCCAGTAAACACAGAAGTGAGGTATTTTCTGCTACATAGTCTTTCAAACTTGCCAGTACCAATCTGCATTGTGTTCCTTAGTTTGAAAGACTATACAGTGAGATATACAATTTCCCATTTCATTTTTGAAATGTTCTAACCTTTTTACCTGGTAATATCTTTCTTTCAGTTATGACATGCACCGATTACATCCCTCGCTCATCCAATGATTATACCTCACAAATGTATTCTGCAAAGTAAGTGGAATAATTATTTCCAAAATATATACTTTTTCTGTAGGCTAATTTCAAAATTTAATTTCATATCTTAACTTATTTTCACCTTTCTCCCTTCCTTGGTTTCTCTGTTAGTACCACCAGATTATAGTCTCTATATCATCCTTTTTAAAATTGGGTGCTTGCCTGGTACAGATGGCTGCTATGTAGGAGCTTAGCCTACAGTAGGAGGCACTGAAGATGTCACATAGATCAAAGCGAAGATCTGATCGAAGTTTCATCATCCTCTTTCCTCTATTTATATCAACTAAAGCAGCCCAACAGGCCCTGGACTGTGATTTCTCATCCAACTATGTCCAGTTTCATTAGAAATGCCCATAGAATAGAGTTGGGCTGGAAGTTAGATTTAGTCGGTTGAAGTCACAGAGAGGTACATTTTAGTTTTCCACAGAGTAAGGTCTGTAAGACCACCCAGGTTAATCACCGTAAGATAGGTAAGGAGGAGAACAGTTGAGTCGTGTGTTCAGAAAGAGTGGTCCTATCCTTGCAGACATGAACAATTTCACTTACTAACGTAGGGTATATTTTTATATGCTTAAAAGTGTAAGATAACATGAAGAAATTGGTAACAGAGGTGAGAAATGCCTCTGAAGCTATTATGAAAAGGAAACTGGCATTTTTTTCCTTGTTGTACCCATTTATACCCCTTAAAACACACACACACACACACACACACACACACACACACACACACTGCAAATGAACTCCAGATGTGTGTGCCCTCTTGTGCATCTGGCTAACATGGGTCCTGGGGAATCGAACCTGGGTCCTTTGGCTTTGCAGGCAAATGCCTTAAGTGCTAAGCCACCCCTCCAGCCCCCATTTATACCCTTTTAAAGTTTGAATTAATTAAAAAACTAAGCCAGGAATGGTAGTGCACGCCTTTAATCCTAGCACTTGGGAGGCAGAGGTAGGAGGATTGAGGCTGCCCTGAATCTACATAGTGAATTCCAGGTCAGCCTGAGCTACAGTGAAACCCTACCTTGAAAAAAACCAACCAACCAACCAAAAAAAAAACCTAAAAAGTCAGCTCAATGAGTTTTCCACATTCTGGTACTAGCATTCATGTCTCTTTGGACCAGTCATTATATGGTTTTCTGAAAAGTGACTAACTCTATCCTCTGGGATCATTATGGAGATACTAGATAGTAAATATGAAACACATTATCAGCTCTATGACCTTTCTGCTACCCAAGCTGTGCTATATTTCTTTTTTTGTTGTTGTTTTTTTGTTTTTCAAGGTAGGGTCCCACTTTGGCCCAGGCTGACCTGGAATTCACTATATAGTCTCAGGGTGGCCTCGAACTCACAGCGATCCTCCTACCTCTGCCTCCCAAGTGCTGGAACAAAAGGCATGCACCACCACACCTGGCTTCTCCAGTCCTTTTTATTTTATTTTATTGGTTTTTGAGGTAGGGTCTCACTCTAGCCTAGAATGACCTGGAATTCACTCTGTAGTCTCAGGGAGGCTTCAACCTCATGGTGATCCTCCTACCTCTGCCTCCCAAGTGCTGAGATTAAAGGTATGTGCTGCCATACCTGGCTTTTTTTAATTTTATTTTTTAATTTTTATTTGCTTGAGAGAGAATGGGTACACCAGGGCCTTCAGCCTCTGCAAATAATCTACAGAAGCATGTGTTACCTTATGCATCTGGCTTACATAGGTCCCAGGGAGTTGAACCTGGGTCCTTTCACTTTGCAGGTAAGCTCCTCAGTCACTAAGCCATCTCTCCAGCCCTACAATTATTTATTTATTATTTATATTATTTATATTATTATATTATATTATATTATTTATTTATTTGAGAGAGAGAGAGAGAGAGAGAGAGGCAGATAGAGAATGGGCACGCCAGAGCCTCTAGCCACTGTAGACAAACTCCAGATGCATGTGCCACCTTGTGCATCTGGCTTACTTTGGTCCTGGGGAATTGAACCAGGGTCCTTAGGCTTCTCAGGCAAGCACCTTACCACTAAGCCAAAAACTACTATTTTTTTTTTTTTTTTATCTGAGAGGAAAAGTATGAGTGCGCCAAGGCTTCCTGCCACTGCAGATGAATTTCAGGTGGATATGTCACTCTGAGCATTTGGCTTTTCATAGTTACTGGGATTTGAACCCAGGCATCAGGCTTTGCAAGCAAGCACCTTTAACCACCGAGCCATCTCTCCAGCCCTAACAAATTACCCAAGCTATTTCCTTGACTTCTGGCTAATACAGTCTTTTGAGAAACTATTGAGGTATGACTTAGGTTGCACAACCAAATTTATCCATAAGGTATTTGCATACCTGGTACATTCAAGATGCCTTATTAGGTATGCTTTCTAAATTTAGACCTCCTTTATTAAAGAACTAATAGGATCTTGTCACTATTTGCTTAACAATTTCAGTGCCTCCCAGTTGTTTCAGACTTTCTGAATTCTTATAGCCTGGCATTCAAAGGCTTTGCTATCTTCTACCTTTTGCTTGCTACTTCTCCTTTGTTAATATCCTTCCCTTAGTATGTTTTCTCCTTGGATAACCAAAGCCCTTTCTTTCCTTTCTCTGTGCTGCTTTCCTAGAATACCATTTATCCCATTGATGCACAGCTTACCTGCCTGGCTCACCTACTACTTCCTTTTGGTCTTCCTTCATTGTCCTCTTCTCTCAGTGCTGTATGGGTGGTAGGGGCAGGATCTTCTACCGTATTAAAATATATTTACGCCTGTATTTTATTGTTAAGATTTTTACGGTGCATAGAGCGCTTTTGTCTTGTAAATACAGCATAATATACCAAACAAAACAAGTGATACTTAGAACTGGCTGTGATGGTACACGCCTGTAATCCCAAGCACTCAGGAGGCTGAGGTAGGAAGGTCAATGTGAATTTGAGGCCTGTTTCAAAACCCCCAACTCTCCCTCCCACCAAAAGCAATAAATGGTATATAAATATTCAGTGCAGTAGAATGGATAAAATGACCAAGTCAGTTCGCCATGGTAAAGCTCCAGGGGTTTCAATACTGAATTCAATTCCCTAACTATTGCTGATAGGGTTGACATCACCAAGCAGTAATATGCTCAAACTTAAATATCAGTGGGAGGATTGAGTCTATTAGTTTGGCTTGTGTGCTATAGACTGACTTTGAGGCTATGGGAACATACTTCTGTTCTCTGATGTGTGCACTTGCCCTTTCTCCACTAACCTCACTTCGTTTTTCCATATCCCAGTTTCCTATCTCTGATCTTCACTTTGGTCCAGTGATCTGGGTGGAGAATGAGATCTGGTCAATCCTTTTTATTTATTTATTTTTTTAAAGAGGGTCTTATAGCTCAGGCTGGCCTCAAACTCACATGTAGTTGGAAGTGACTCTGTCCATGCTGGAGATAGTACCTAGAGCTTCTTGTATGCTAGGCAAGTACTCTACCAACTGAGCTATGTTCTTAGCCTAGATTTTTATTATTTATTTATTTATTTGAGAGTGGCAGAGAGAGAGAGAGAGAGAGACAGAGAGAGAGAATGGGCGTGCCAGGGCTTCCAGCCACTGCAAACGAACTCCAGACGCATGCGCCCCCTTGTGCATCTGGCTAACGTGGGTCCTGGAGAATCGAGCCTTGAACCAGGGTCCTTAGGTTTCACAGGCAAGCGCTTAACCGCTAAGTCATATCGCCAGCTCTTAGCCTAGATTTTATTCTTTGTTGTTGTGGGTTTTCGAGGTAGGGTCTCGCTCTAGCCCAGGCTGACCTGGAATTCACTATGTAGCCTCAGGCTGGCCTCAAACTCATTACCCCTACCCCCTAAATGCTGGTATTAAAGGCGTGTGCCACTGCCCAGCTGGATTGTATTCTTTGTGTAGACATCAAAGAGAATAAATAAATAAGTCTAATCCTAGTATCTGCCTGTAGTAAATCATGTATGTTTGTAGGGTAGTAACTAGAATTTAGGAAAATATTTTCTATAAAATTATTCCTTGGATGGAAGCTGGTCTAATTCCCACAAGAAGGATTAAAACTTCCAGACGAGCCAGGCATGGTGACGCACACCTTTAATCCCAGCACTCTGAAGACAGAGGTAGGAGTACCATCATGAGTTCAAGACCACCCTAGGACTACATACTGAATTCAGATCAGCCTGGGCTAGAGTGAGACCCTACCTTGAAACACACGCCTCCCCTCAAAAAAAAAAAAAAATTCTTGGTGGATTGCTAGTGGAACCTGAAAAGGACAAGAAGGTACTTTCTAACCATAGTAAGTTATTTTATGTGAAATATTAATCTCACTTCTTATTCTTTGCTTTTAGTGACAATACCTATTCTTCATTTCTAAAATGTATCACTCATACAAGTTTTGGTTTTCTTGATTTTTTTCTAGACCTTACACACATATCCTCTCAGTTCCTGTTTCGGAAACTGCTTACCCTGGACAGACTCAGTACCAGACACTACAGCAGTCTCAACCTTATGCCGTCTACCCTCAGGCAACCCAAACATATGGACTACCTCCTTTTGGTAAGGTACCCTATTATAAGCAGTATCTAAAAATGTTTTTATCCTTCAGAAACTCTGCCTTCCTCAGAAAGAAAGTGTGACCCATCTGGAAGAGAGAAGTTGTGTCATCCTTTAAGGAGTACTTACTCAATTACATGTGTGGTGAAGTTGTGTTTACAACTTTTCATAATCATTTGATTATCCTCCAAAATTTAGCTGTTTACAAAGCTGGGAAACTTGGAAACACCCTTCCTTGCCAGTGGTGAGAATTGAACTCAGGATATCTCTGCGTGCTAGATACTTTCTCTGGTACTGAGTTACATTTCCAACCCTTGAGTGATTTATTGAAGCAGGGTCCCACTATGGTACATTAGGCTGGCCTTGAACCCTGAATCCTCCTGCCTCTGTACCAAGTACTGGGATTATAGTTGTGTGCCATAACACCCAGCAAGAAGGTTAGAATCTTGTTTAGATGTGCCTTTTAGAAATTACTATTGATTTGACTTACATTGTATATAGAAAAGCATCATTGTGAGGTAAACATAATAAATATATTTTTATTTCTTTTTCCTTTTAAAAAATATTTATTTATTTGTGAGAGATAAAGAGGCAGATAGAGAGAGAGAATGGGCACACCAGGGCCTCTAGCTACTGCATAAGAACTCCAGACACATGTGCCCCCTTGTGCATCTGGCTTACATGGGTCCTGGGGAATTGAACCTGGGTCCTTAGGCTTCACAGGCAAATGTCATAACTGCTAAGCCATTTCCCCAGTCTCCTCTTTTCCTTTTTTATTGACAGCTTCCATACTTACAATAAACCATGATAATTCCCTCCCCTCCCCCACTTTCCCCTTCACAAATCCACACTCCATTTCCCCTCCCTCTCTCTATTAGTCTTGCTTTTGTTTTGATGTCATCATCTTTTCCTCTTATGAGGGTCTTGTGAAGATAGTGCTAGGCACTGTGAGGTCGTGAATATCAAGGCCAATTTCTATCTGATTGATTGCATTGTAAGCAGTCCTACCCTTCCTTTGACTCTTACATTCATCCTACCACCTCTTCCACAAAGGACCATGAGCCTTGGAAGTTGTGATAGCAATGTTTTAGTGCTGAACATTCCTCTGTCACGTCTTTTTAACTCTATCCTGCCTTTTGGGTCATCTCAGTGGTCACTGCCATCTGAAAAGAAAAGCTTCTCTAACCAAAAGTGAGAGTAGCATTAATATGTACATTAAGTAAAGTGCTTACAGGGCTATATGCATTTAGCCAGACAAGAGCAGGCATTATACTCCTAAGGCTCATGACCTCTCCCACCATAGGCTTTTGGTTAGGTTTTCAGTACCAGGCATGTATTCTCTCTATGGGAGGGTCTCCAGTCTAATTAGAGAGTGGTTGGTTTCTCCCATAAAAGACATGCCACTATTGCACCTGTTGGCTCTTTTGGCCTGGCTGGCCAAACTTGAGGCTTGCAGTGTCCACTGTTTTTGCCACTGATGCCTTCTGTCTTCCATAAGGCTGCATGCAGTGCAGCTTTTTGCAGCTTTCTGTCAGCTGGTCTACCAGGAGAAGGTTTTCAGCTTAGCCCCAGTTTGATTTCTTGGTTTCCTTGCAGTCCAGGCATCTGGAGTCTTCAGCAGTGGGGTCTTACCATCTTTTCCTGGTGGGAAACCAAGAGCCTTGGCAATAGCCTATAATGTTTTGAGGGTATTTTGTATTTGAAGTACCTAATTTCTGTAAAACCAAGTAGTCTAAAATTGAGGCATATTCATATACAATGTAGTTTATTCTACTTTGTGGGGGGTTGTTTTGATCAGTTTCTCTCCCTTTACCCATTTTTCCCAAAAACTGAACAGATGTTCTGCTGAACAAAATATTATCTTAGAATGGAGGAAATCCCCAATTTTCCAAAATCTTACCATATGCAGAGAGAGTTATTTTTGTTAATTTTAGGTGTCTTGAACATAAATTACAAAGCAGTGATTTATGAGAAGCTGGTTTGAGATTATTTGAATATTTAGTATCTATGCTGATTTTTCTGTGTGTTTAAACTGATAAATGTGTGCAGTGTGCTCTGTTGTCCCTTCTGTGTTCATTACAACTGGTGTCAGAAACCTGTATTGTTTTAAAATAAGAGACATCATTTAAACAAACTAGGAACCAACAAACTCCATAGAATTCATCACATAGATTCTGGATGTGTTAGGGTGGCCTCCTTTTGATTTCTCCATTCCTACTTTCTTGCTTCACTAGGCTAGTCCTTATTAGTGACAGCTTTCTTACTTTTAGGCTGCTTAGCATTCTTTAGTTCCTGTCAAATGCTAAAAACAAGCATCGAGGGGTTTTGTTTATGCTGGGATCCAGCCCAGGCCCTCATATGTGCTATGTAAGCACTTTGCCACCAAACACAGCTCTAGAACAAGGTGTTTTTTTTTTTTTTTTTGTTTTTTGAGACAACTCTCAGTCCTTCTGCCTCAGCCTTCATATTATAGGCATGTATTTGTCACAGCCCAGAAACCTCCCCTACCCCAAGGTAGGGTTGTTCTCTAGCCCAAACTGACCTGGAACTCACTGTGTTTCCCCAGGCTAGCCTAAAACTCATACTGATCCTCCTACTTCTGCCTCCTGAGTGCTGGATTAAAGGCATGCATCACCATGCCCAGCTACATCAGTTTAATAGAGACAGAGAAAGAGGCATATAGTGTGGGCATGCCTGAGTTCCAGATGCATGTGTCACTGTGTGCATCTGGCTTTATATGAGTACTGAAGAGTTAAACCCAGGCACTCAGGCTTTGTAAGCAAGCACCTTTAGTTGCGCTTGGTGGCGCATGCCTGTAATCCCAGCACTCTGGAGGCAGAATTGGAGAATTACCATGAGTTCAAGGCCACCCTGAGACTACATAGTGAATTCCAGATCAGCCTGGGCTAGAGGGAGACCCTACCTCAAAAAAACATAAACAGTAACAGCAACAACAACAAAACAATCTGCACTGGGCTAAAGGCTTAACGGTCAAGGTGCTTGCCTGCAAAGCCTAAGGACCCAGATTCAGTTCTCCAGAACCCACTTACAAGGAGACCCTGGTGAGTCTATTCTTCCTCTCTTCAAATAAATAAGTAAATAAATTTAAAAAAGAAAAGAAAAGATAACTGCTAAGTCATCTCTTCAGCCCTCAGCTCAATTTTTGATACTATAGTACCAACCAAAGTGCCAAATAAGCAATCATCTGGGTAAGGGAACTAGAGTAAACTAGTTATCAATTAGATGGTATATGAAGGGCTCCAGGTAAGGTGGTGTACACTTGTAATTCCAGCACTCAGAAGGAAGAAGCAGGAGAGTCTGAGATTAGCATGGGTTACGCAAGACCCTGTTTTCAAAACACAAACAAGCAGGGTATGGTGGCACATGCCTTTAATGCCAGCACCTGGGAGGCAGAGGTAGGAGGATTACTGTGGGTTCGAGGCCACCCTGAGACTACATAGTGAATTCCAGGTCAGCCTGAGCTAAAATGAGACCCTACCTCGTTAAAATAAATAAATAAATAAAATAAACAGGCAGACAGATGAATGTGTTATAACTTACACAATAGAATTTTATGCAGCCATAAAAAAATAAAATCATGACATTTTCAGGAAAATAATGGAAATAAGATCATTATATTAAGCAAATCCAGATTCAAGAAGACAAATGCATGTTTTTTCTTACATGTAGAACCTAGATTTAAAAGTGGGGGATTTTACCCTCCTCAACAGAAGCTCAATATATTGTACTCCCTCCTCTTTCCTTCTCTATTTTGTGTGTGTGTGTGTGTGTTTTCAGGTAGGGTCTCACTTTGGCTCAGGCTGACCTAGAATTCGCTATGTAGTCTCAGGGTGGCCTCGAATTCACAATGATCCTCCTACTTCTGCCTCCTGGACGCTGGGATTAAAGGCATGCACCACCACACCCAGCTCTTTCCTTCTCTTAATCTAATAAAGTCTCTCTAAACCTTAAAAAAATAGATGAACCGGGCGTGGTGGTGTACTCTTTTAATCCCAGGACTTGGGAAGCAGAGGTAGGAGGATCACCATGAGTTTGAGGCCAGCCTGAGACTATATGGTGAAGGGAGAGGGGAGGGAGGGAGGGTGCCTGAGAAGCATTTACTTGTAGTCATAGAGCAGGGCACTAAATTAGGATCCCAGGTTTGATTTCCTTGTCTACTATGGGCAGGGGTGCTTCCTATTATCTGGAAGGTATATATATGTCTAAAGGCAAGGCTGCAGTGCTGGAGGTAGTGTTCATGTTTTCTTTTATTCTGCTGTTCCTTGTAAAATAATTATATATTAAATGTCTATTTGTCCTTCTGGCCGGATACATTCAAAACTACCTATTCTATTTAGTTTGGACATTTGGAGCGCCTGACAAGAGAAACACTCCCAGGAGAAAGTTGAATAGCTCTCTCAGTTTATTGTCAGTGAAATGGGTTTATAATCATGTGAAGGTGGGGGAAGAGTTCTAAGGCCATTGGACATACCAAGTTCATTTCTGATGCCTAATTAGCATATGGGGACATTCATTCTAGCAGGTAGGCAATGGTAGGGGGGTGGTCAGGTGATCTAGGGTCTCAGGAAGATGGGCTGTGTGAAGGCTGATAAGGAGTTTCCTAGGCAACTGGCCAAAAGTCACAGGGCTATGGGCAGAGCCTAAGTTCAGGTGTGCTGGGCTTGGAGAGGGGTGGCCTCCTAAAGCCTGGAGGACCTTAGCCCTGCCTGGTAGCTCAGGCCCCTCTCTTGAAGGCTTTAGCCTGTGCCTGGCAGTGCCCGACAGTGGACCAACTTAAAGACATTGTATAGTTTGAAACTTTTAAAAAGTAAATACTGGCCAGGCATGGTGATAACACACCTGCCATTCTAGCACTCAGGAGACTGCAGGAAGAGGATTGTGAGTTCATTAGCAGGCTGGGCCACTGGCAAAGCCCTGCTTCATTCATTAAAATAATGAAGAATTCTCACATAGTGTGTTGTTCCTAAAAGGTAATGCCTGAGAGTCCAAAGCCTATTTTGGAACAAATAGTCACATTGCTTACAATATATATGGGGCCAGTTGTGGTGGCACACTTGGGAGGCAGAGATGGAGGATCTTGTGAGTTTGAGGCCAGCCTGAGACTACATAGTAAACTCCAGGTCAGCCTGGGCTAGAGCGAGACCCTACCTCAAAAAACCAAAAATACATAAATAAATGTAGAAGTTCTTGTAACACTTAAGTATTTTATTGAGCTGGAGAGCTGGCATAGTGGTTAAAGTGCTTGCCAGCAAAGCCAAAGGATCTAGGTTTGATTTCTCAGTACCCACGTAGAGCCATATATACTAGGTGGCTCATACATCTGGAGTTCATTTCCAGAGGCTAAGAAGCCCTGGCATACATACACGCACGCGTGCACATATCTGCTTCTCTCTCCTAAATAAATAAATAAGATACTAAAAAAATCAAACTGATGCCAAGTGTGTTGGCACACACCTTTAATCCCAGCACTTGGGAGGCAGAGGTAGGAAGATCACTGTGAGTTTGAGACCACCCTGAAACCACATAGTGAATTCCAGGTCAGCGTAGACTAGAGTGAAACCCTACCTTGAAAAACCAAAAGAAAGAAAAGAAAAAAAAGAGAGAGAGAGAGAGAGAGAAAGAAAGAAAAAAAAAATCAAACTGAGCCTAAGGAATGACCCTGTTGATTCATGCTCAAGATGGCAGCATGCTCCTACCTCCCTGAATAATTATTTTTGGCAAGCGAATCACCATGTCCCATGAGCAATCCAAAATTTTTACATTTTCCTTTCTCTACTAAGATATACTTGATTGGACAAATCTGAATTGCTCTAAGGTATCTTAGTGCCCTGGTAAAATAGAGGTCCTCATTATCAAAGCATTATGGTTTTTACTGCTTATGGTAATTGTGGTGAAATGAGTTAATGTTAAACTTATCCAAGCCAGCCTGGGATACAGAGTGATCTAAGAACTTAGAAATTATAGAACTGGCCAGACAGGGCAGTGTACTCCTTTAAAATCCCACTACTCAAGAGGCAGAGGTAGGAGGACCACTGTGAGTTCAAGGCCACCCTGATACTACATAGTGAATTCCAGATCAGCCTGGGCTAAATTAAGACTCTACCATGAAAAAAAAGAAACAAACAAACAATAGAACTATAATTAAATTCTATTTAATATTAAGTAAATATCACTACAGCAATAATTTCGATAAAATCTAAAGATATATTAAGTTTTCTCTCCCTGCTAAGAAGTAAGGCAAGAATGCAAATGCAGTTTAGGAAGGTTTCATTTAGGAACATTATGATACAATAGAGTGAACAGCTGAGATGTCTTTCTCAGGTATTGTGTGGAAATGAAAATTATGAAAGTGTGAATAATATGATCCCATATTTTTTGTTTGTTTTGAGACAAGGTCTTGGTACGTAGCCTGGGCTGGCTTTGCACTCATGATCCTCCTGTCTCAGAAAGAAATGCAAAACCATACCTAGCTAAATTATATATTTCTATACTTTATTTTGAGATAGGGTCTCATGTATCCCAGGTTGTTCTCAAAGTCACTGTGTATCTGAGGATGATCTTGAATTTCTGATCCTTCTACCTCTGCCTCTACCTCCTCAGTGTCAGGTTTACAGATGTACATCACCAGAACAGGTTTATGTTCTGTTGAGGAGGGAACCCAAGTCTTTGTGCATGCTATGTGAGCACTTCCAACTGAACTACATCCTTAGAGCTATGTAATAGCTTTAATTTTTTTTTAAAAGCAGGTATTCTTTCCTAATCAGAAGAAACAAAGGTTACAAAATAACCAGCTTAAGAAAAATAGAGCTTTAGAAAACTCACTCATTTATTGGGAAAGTGAATTTTGAACCTGTGTAGAATACCTCCCACTCTGATAATTTGGATGAATGACTTATTACTATCCATGAATAATCATACAATCATGATGAAAAATACTCCAGTTTGGTGTTAATAACTCTTTGGAAGTCAGGCATGGTGACATACACCTTTGATCCCAGCATTTTGAAGGCTAAGGTAGGAGGATTAGCATATAAGTTCATGGCCAGCTTAAGCTATAGAGTGAGTTCTGGGTCAACGTAAGTTAGAGCCTGCTTAAAAAAAAAAAATCTTCACAAAAGTAAAGCCTTTTATTTCTAAATCCTTGTCAATTACCCCAACCACTGAGATGAACTTACTACATACATAAATGCATGTCATATTGGGGACTTTATTCCTATGGCCCTATCCTCTTAATTCTCTAAAAGTGTCTTTGCTTGTGATGTATTTACAAGTGGGAGAATCAACAATTTTCTCTTTGAAAGCAAATTTATTTTTGTTTTAAGATTTTGATTTTAAAGCTACTGGAGATACTTGAACGTATAATCAAACTCCTCAGTCCCAGGATATTGTGTATAATTGGTCCAATTTATCTGATTCAGGTGCATTGTGGCCAGGTATGAAACCCGAAAGTGGTTTAATTCAGACTCCATCTCCAAGTCAACACAGTGTTCTTACCTGCACTACAGGGTTAACCACAAGCCAGCCAAGCCCAGCACATTATTCTTATCCCATTCAAGGTAAATAGGCATGGTCATGTATGTGTGATTTAATATTTATCATTGTATTTTATTTTTAATCTACCTGTATCTCCAAACAAGTTGATACAGGAGCTGTCTTGTAAAGTAGAGGAATGACATTTGCATTTGTGCATGCTTTTTGTGTTAGGCAAACTGCAGCCAATGAGTGTGGTTTGTAAGTGGCTTAGGCTTTGAATGTGAGCTACATAATAGAATTGAAACCTTCCCTTTTGCATGTTGTGGTCCAGAAAGCCTCTCTGGTCTTGTTCTACTCTCCTCAGTGGCATTTTGGCATGTAAATCTGCAAAAGACTCCTTGAGTGAGAATTTGGCGACTTGATGTGAATTGCCAGAGTGGTGTATGTGTAATGTGGACTGCTTTTCTGCTGTGGCTTGGTGATACCTACCCCATTTACTACTTGGTAAGAGCATCTCTCTTGCTCAGAAAGTTATTATTGGGCTAAGGGTATAGGTCACTGGCAGAGTGCTTGCCAGTACTGACAAATTAAAAAGAAAATTCGAGCCAGGCGTGGTTGTGCACGCCTTTAACCCCAGCCCTTGGGAGGCAGAGGTAGGAGGATCACCATGAGTTTAAGGCCACACTGAGACTACAGAGTGAATTCTAGGTCAGCCCTGCCTAGAGTGAGACCCTACCTTGGGGGGAAAAAAAAAGAAGAAGAAGAAAAAGAAAATTCGTTGTTTCTATTCCAAGGTAAAATGCACAGTATCAATCTCTAAACAACTTTACCTTCCCAAGTTTTAAAGTTAGAATTTTAGCTGGGCATGGTGTTGTATGCCTTTAATACCAGCACTTGGAAGGCTGAGGCAGAGGAAGTATGGTGAGTTTGAGTGCAGCCTGGGCTATACACAGTGAGTTTCAAGTCAGCCTGGGTTAGAGAGAGACCATGCCTTAAAAAAAGAAAGAAAAGAAATGGGGCTGGAGGGGTGGCTTAGCAGTTAAGCAGTTAAGGACCCAGTTTCGATTTTCCAGTACCTATGTTAGCCAGATGCACAAGGTGGCACACGCGTCTGGACTCTATTTGCAGTGGCTAGAGGCCCTGGTAGGCCCATTGTCACACACACTCTATCAAATAAATAAAAATATTCTAAAAAGAAAAGAAATAAAAAGTTAGAATTTTGGCTGGGCATGGTAGTGCACACCTCTAATCTCAGCACTTGGGAGGCTGGGATAGGAGGATTACCATGAATGAGTTCAAGGCCAATTTGAGACTATATAGTGAATTCCAGGTTAGCCTGGGCTGGAGCAAGACTACCTTAGAAAACCAAATAAATAAATAATTAGAATTTTATGTCAGGACTACTAAGAAGAAAGGGAAAACTCATAAAGCAATCTGAAATTAATTGTCTGCCCCACAAAATCCAATGGAAATAACTTGTTACTGGGGTTGGGACTGGAAAGTAGTGTCCATGTACCTGGCTTTTCACTGGCCTCCTTTTTCTTCTGATTTCTTCTCACTTTTCAGATGCATTCCATATGAAATGAACAGTATAGACACCCAAAACTTCTGTAAGGCACTCTTCAGATATGAACCTTGGTCTGGGGAGATGGCTCAGTGAATAAAATGCTTGCCACACAAGCATGAAGACATGAGTTTGGATCCCCAAAATCCATGTAAAAGCCTGATGTCGTGGCATACATCAGTAATCCAAATGCTGGGGAGACAAAGACAAGAGGAACCCTGAGCCTTACTGGCTAGTTTATCTAGTAAAATTGGTGATCTTTAAGTTCAGTGAGGTGGAACTGGGCAGAGGTAGGTGGATCATCCTGATTTCGAGGCCATCTTGAGACTATATAATAGTAAATTCCAGGTCAGCCTGGGCTAGAGAGCAAGACCCTATCTCAAACAATCAGGTGGAGACCAAGTGAGGAAACACCTGCCATATACTTCTTTCCTCCCTCCACATTTGTGCTCATGCTACACATATACAATAAAAAGAGATTTGAACCTTGCTGATGAAAAGTTTTTGGTGGGCTGGAGAGATGGTTCAGCAGTTGAGGTGCTTGCCTGCAAACCCTAAGGAACTGGTTTTGATTCCCCAGTACCCACGTAAAGCCAGATGCACTGCATCTGGAGTTCATTTGCAATGGCTGGAGTCCCTTGGTGTGCCCATTCTCCCTTCCTCCCCCCCCCCCACTTGCAAATAAATTTTTGTTTAAAGTTTTTGGTGTAAAACAGAGGATTTTGACTTTCAGTTCTGACTTTTTAGTTAATTGGGTGGGATTTAGCGTTTGACCCTGTGGAAACAGTACTGATTGCTTCATTCTTAAGATTTAGGTATGAGGGCTGGAGAGAGGGTTCAGCAGTTAAGGCGCTTACCTGCAAAGCCTTAAGTACCCAGGTTGGATTCCCCAGTGCCCATGTAAAATCAGCTATAGAAGATGGTGCTTGCATCTGGAGTTTGTTAGCAGTGCCTAGAGGCCCTGGCACACCCATTCTGTCTCTGTCTCTCTCAGATAAATAAATAAATCATTTTTTAGAATGTTCTAGCCAGACGTGGTGGCACACACCTTTAATCCCAGCACTTAGGAGGCAGAGGTAGGAAGATTGCTGTGAGTTTGAGGCCGTCCTGAGACTACATAGTGAATTCCAGGTCACCCTGGGCTAGGCAGCCTGGGCTAGAATGAAACCCTACCTTGAAAAAAAGAAAAAGAAAAAAAGATATAGGTGTCAGCTACCTAAACCAGGAGGAATAACTAAGAATATGAATTTCAGCTGAGCATGGTGATGCACGCCTTTAATCCTAGCAATCGTAGGCAGAGGCAGGAGGATTGCCGTGAGTTTGAAACCAGCCTGAGACTACATAGTAAATTCCAGGTCAGCCTGGGACTAGAACAAGACCCTCCCTCGAAAAAACAAACAAACAAAAAAAGAATATGTATTTGAGCTATTCTCCTCTACTACTTCTCTATTTTCTCACTGTTTCACCATACTGAGTCCAGTTGGGACTGAGCAGATACATTCCTCTTTAGGGGATACACATAAGTAATAGGAGAATAGTAAGGATTCTATAAGTAAGACATAAAACCCCTCCTTTTCTATAGTTGTATCTTCAATTTAAGAAACCTGATAGGAATCATTTCTCTGGGGATAGGACACATTACTTTAAAGGGGTCTTGAAAATATCTTTTACTAACCACTGTACTTCTCATTTATTCATGTATGTTTCCCCCTGTGGATCAGGTAATCTGTTTTTTTTTTAATTTTGCTCTTAATTATAACTGCTGTCACTTAAAAGTATTTACTATGGTCTCAGCACTGTTCTAAGCAATGGCTAGGTAATCTTCATGACAACCCAATAAGAAAGGACTATATATATATATATATATTTAAATATTTTATTTATTTACTTGCAAGCAAAGAGAAAAAAGACAGTGAGAATGGGTGTGCTAGGGCCTTCAGCTGCTGCAAACCAACTCCAAATGCATGCACTGTCATCTGGCTTTATGTGGGCACTGGAAAATCAAACCCAGGTCATTAGGCTTTGCAAGTAAACACTTTAACTGCTGAGCCATCTCTCCAGCCCAGGAAGTACTATAATTCTCATTTTGTAGATGGGTTATCTGAGGCACAGTTAAATAACTTATTCGAAGTCACCCAAGAATGGGGCTGGAGAGATGGCTTAGTGGTTAAGGTGCTTGCCTACAAAGTGTAATGACCTGGGTTCGATTTGCCAGTACCCACATAAAGCTAGATGCACAAAGTGGTACATGCATCTGGAGCCTGTTTTCAGTGGCTGGAGGTCCTGGCACACCTATTCTTTCTGTCTGTGTCTCTTGTCTATGCTTGCAAATAAATTTTATTTATTAATTTTTTTGTTTTTTGGTTTTCGAGGGAAGGTCTCGCTCTAGCCCAGGCTGAACTAAAATTCACTATGTAGTCTCAGGGTGGCCTCGAACTCACATTGATCCTCCTACCTCTGCCTCCCGAGTGCTGGGATTAAAGGCGTGCACCACCACGCCTGGCTAAACTTGAATTTTTTTAAAGTTACCAAAGAAGTAATTGAATCAAGATTTAAGTTGGACATGTTAGCTGCAGAGTATGAGTGTGAAATTTGTTTCTTTCTCTCTCTCTTTTTTTTAATGGTTACACCAGGACCTCTAGCCACTGCAAATGAGCTCCAGATGCATGCACCACCTTGTACACCTGGCATTATGTGGGTACTGGGGAGTTGAACTAGGGTCCTTAGCCTTTGCAGACAAATACCTTAACCACTAAGCAAATCTCTCCAGCCCCAAATGTATGTTTTTTATTATTGAAATCATATGCTCAGGGTTGAGGAGATGGCTCAGCAACTAAAGGTACTTGCTTGCGAAGCCTGCCAGCTAGAGATTAATTCTCAAGTACCTACATAAAGCCAGATGCACAAAGTGGCTTATGTGTCTGGAGTTTGTTTGCAGTGGCCAGAGGTCTTGGCATACCCATATTTATTCATTCTCTCTCCCTCCCTCCCTCCCTTTCTCCTCACAAATAAACAATTTTTAAAAATATTTTTATTTATTTATTTGAGAGAGAAAGAAGTAAAGAGAGAGAGAGGCAGAGAGAGAGCATAGGCACACCACGGCATCCAGCCAATGCAAACGAACTCCAGACTCATGACCCACCTTGTGCATCTGGCTTACGTGCGTCTTAGGGAATTGAACCTGAGTCCTTTGGCTTTGCAGGCAAATGCCTTAACCACTAAACCATCTCTCCAGCCCACATTTTTTTTTAATTGTGCACCCAGCCAAGCATGGTGGTACATGCCTTTAACCCTAGCACTCAGGGGGCAGAGGTAGGAGGATCACTGTATATTCCAGATCAGCCTGGTCTAGAGCAAGACCTTACCTTGAAAAACCAAAAAATAAAAATAGGCCAGGTGTGATGGTGCATGCCTTTAATCCCAGCACTTGGGAGGCAGAGGTAGGAGGATTGCTATGAGTTCAAGGCCACCCTGAGACAACACAGTAAATTCCAGGTCAGCCTGAGCTAGAATGAGACCCTACCTTGAAAAACCAAAAAAAGAAAGAAAATTAAATAAATAAAATTTTCAAAATGAGGGTTGGAGGGATGGCTTAGTGGTTAAAGGGTTTGCCTGCAAAGCCAAAGGACTCAGGTTCGATTCCCCAGGACCCTCATGAGCCAGATACACAAGGTGACTTATGCATCTGGAATTCGTTTGCAGTGACTAGAGACCCTGGCGCACCCATTCTCTCTCTCTCTCTCTCTCTCTCTCTCTCTCTCTCTCTCTCTGACTCTCTCATTTAAATAAATTAAATTTAAAAAATAAATTAGCTAGGTGTGGTAGCACACACCTTTAATCCCAGCACTTGGGAGGCAGAGGTAGGAGGATCACCATGAGTTCGAAGCCACCCTAAGACTGCATAGTGAATTCCAGGTCAGCCTAAGCTAGAGTGAGATTCTGCCTCAAAAAAACAATAAATAGGACTGGAGAGATGGCTTAGTGGTTAAGCGCTTGACTGTGAAGCCTAAGGACCCCAGTTCGAGGCTTGATTCCCCAGTATCCACGTTAGCCAGATGCACAAGGGGGCGCATGCGTCTGGAGTTTGTTTGCAGTGGCTGGAAGCCCTGGTGCGCCCATTCTCTCTCTCTCCCTGTCTCTCTCTCTCTGCCTCTTTTTCTCTGTGTCACTCTCAAATACATAACTAAATAAAAATTTTAAAAACCAACAAATAAATAAATAAAGTTGTAAAACTTAATGCATGTTCCTTAAGACAGACTTCCAAATAGTTTATAAAGTATATTTTTACCTGATTAAAATACACTGAAGGGCTGGAGGGATGGCTTAGTGGTTAAGGCGTTTGCCTGCAAAGCCAAAGGACCCAGATTCTATCCCCCAGGACCCACATTAGCCAGATGCACAAGGGGGCACACATGTCTGGAGTTCAAATATATATATTTTTTTCCCCAAGTTTTTGCATGTTCACTGATAAAGTATCTAAATGCCAAATCATAGTGTTTCTTGGCCCACTAATAAATAGCCCTTTATTTCAGAGAGAGAGGGGGTGGTGTGTGTGTGTATAAGCACTTTAGAATTTGGAAAACCAGCTGCTTTTATCACAGAATTATGTCGCATCAGGAAAGGCACAGATGATAGTAAACCATACTATACTACAAGGTAGGATTTACCAGAGCTCTATTGATTGTCAATAGGTCATATTGCAGGTGAATAAATTTTCCACTTCTAGATAAGATGGAATCGTAGTTTGGTTTACTTCTGACTTCACTGGTGTTATTGGAAACAGAAAAATATTGGAAGTTTTTGGGTTCTAATCAAGTCTAACTTACGTGGTAGCAGAGCAACCCAAGCCTTTGTTTCTTCTTTTTTTTAAAAAATTTTTTCTTGTTTATTTATTTAAGAGTGACAGACAGAGAAAGAGGCAGAGAGAGAGAGAGAGAGAGAATGGACACGCCAGGGCTTCCAGCCACTGCAAACGAACCCCAGACATGAGTGCCCCCTGTGCATCTGGCTAACATGGATCCTGGGGAATCGAGCCTCGAACTGGGGCCCTTAGGCTTCACAGGCAAGCGCTTAACCACTAAGCCATCCCTCCAGCCCTAGATACAATTTCTTAATGGAATTTATTTTATGGGGCTGGAGGGATGACCTGCAGTTAAAGGCACTTGCTTACAAAGCCTGAAGGCCTGGATTGATTCCCCAAGACCCATGCAAAGCCACATGCACAAAGTGACATGTGTTTGTAGCTCATTTGCTGAGGCAGGAGGCCCTGGCATGCCTATTCATTCTCATTCTCTCTTTCTCTCTGTCAAATAAATAATAAAACAGACTATTTTAAGCCTTTTTAAGTCTTTTACACAAAATCTTTAATATGTCTTAATATTCTCAATTCTATAGCTTCAAGCACAAATGCCAGCCTGATATCCACTTCTGCAATGGCCAATATTCCAGCAGCAGCAGTGGCCAGCATCTCAAACCAGGTACGGTGTTACTTCCATCTTTTGTCCTGCTTGATATGGGTCACCTGGCCTTCACCTCTTCCCTTATTTCCATGGTTACCTTGCCCATACATGAAATAGCAGAGAATAGTGTGGGCTTTCATGTGAGCCTTCTGCAGTATGCCCTCAGAACTGGGACTCTGGGTGGCTTCCCAACTGCCATCCAGTTTCTCTTGCTCCCTGCCTAACCTCTCTAGAGTATGGTTGTCTGCTGCATTTGTCTACCTTGTTTATCTCCACTTGCTACCCCATCTCCAACAGAATGGACACTCCACGAAGGGCAAGGATACATACATACATACATACATACATATATATACATATATATATATACACACACATACATATATATATATATATATGATGCACATATATACACATACATACATATCTCATTCATATATATATATAAATTTTTTTTCTAGCTCAGGGTGGCCTTGAACTCATGACAATCCTTCTACCTCTGCCTCCCAAGTGCTGGGATTAAGGTGTGCCCCACCATGCTGGCCGGACCATTTTTTTTCTAGTCATAATTAACATTATTCTGGTTCATTTTCTGTGCTTCACTCTTGGATTTGTTCTTTCGTTTAGTCCACAAATACATCCTCTTCTCCCCATCTCCCACCCCCAGTACTAAGGACTGAACCAAGGGCCTTGCACTTGCTATTTGCAAGTGCTCTTCCACTGAGCTAAATCCGATGCCTCTTCTTTTGCTTCTCTTTTCTTTTGTTTTTGTTTTATGACAGCATCTCTCTGTGTAGCCCTGGCTGGCCTGGAACTTTCTGTGTAGACTAAACTGGCCTTGAACTTGAAAGCATGTGCTACTTTGCCTGGCCCACTGATACTTTATTGAATTCCTGTATACCTAGCATTCTTACAAGAACTCTTTCCCTTTCATATCCCTTCTTTTTTTATTTATTTATTTATTTATTTAGGTTTTTTTGAGATAGGGTTCACTCGAGCCCAGGTGGACCTGGAACTTACTCTGTGGTTCCAGGCTGACCTTAAACTCAAAGTGATCATCCTACCTCTGTTTCCCAAGGGCTGGGATTAAAGATGTGTGTTACCACACCTGGTTGTATTTCATTTATTGCTAATTTGTTGGGATTGTTTTGTCTTTTCTGGTAAACTTGAGTTCTGTTAGTGAGACTTTTCTTTCTTTTTATTTCATTTATTTATTTATTATTTTGTTTTTTGTTTTGTTTCTTGAGGTAGGGTCTCACTCTAGCTCAGGCTGACCTGGAATTCTCTATGTAGTCTCAGGGTGGCCTTGAACTCACGGTGATCCTCCTTCCTCTACCTCCCAAGTGCTGGGATTAAAGGCATGTACTACTGCACATGGTTTAGTGTGACTTGACTTTGCTTTAATATTTCCTTCTGGTTTAGAAAAGTAACTGAATAAGGAGGACAAGAAAGCCTCTTGTATTGAAATTCTTCTCTTTGGCCTACAGGACTATCCCACCTACACTATTCTTGGACAGAATCAGTACCAGGCCTGCTATCCCAGTTCCAGCTTTGGAGTCACAGGCCAGAATAACAGTGATGCTGAGAGTACCACGCTAGCAGCTACTACATACCAAGCAGAGAAGCCTGGTGCCATGACACCTGCTCCAGCAGCTCAGAGACTTTCCTCTGGTAAGGATATAAAACAGGGTGAGAGGCATTCATCCCACAGCCATTTATAGTGAAGATAATTGATGTGTTGTGTTCACCATGCTGCTGGCTTTTCCTTCAGTTTAAATTTTGGAAAGTCAGTGATGAGTCACTGCTGGCACTGCTTGATCCTGAAAACAATGAAAGTTATATATCTGATTCCTACTCTGCCCTCTGTATAGCTATAACACACTTCACAAGGAACTTCTTAATTTGGGCAGATTTTTTGAAAGTTGGGGGGCCCCAATTTTATCCAGGTGTGTTTTGACTCTTTTTGTTTGTTTGTTTTTACATAGTACCTCACTCTAGCCCAGACTGACCTGGAACTCACTCTGTAGTCCTAGACTAGCCTCGATGTCACAGTGATCGTTCTACCTCTTAAGTTTCTGAGGACAACTGAGGTCCTCCTTCACCCCAAAGAAAATACATGAATTGAACCTATAATTTCAAAAGGCTCACAGCTCTGGGATGCCTTAGTGAATTATATCCAGAATAAAAAAACCCTTGAGGAGGTTGGGGAGATGACTTAGCAGTTAGGATGCTTGCCTGTGAAGCCTAAGGACCCAGGTTCAATTCCCCAGGACCCATGTAAGCCAGATGTACAGGTGGCGCATGTGCTTGTAGTTTATTTGCAGTGGCTGGAAGCCCTAATGCGTTCATTCTCTCTATCTGCCTGCCTAACTCCCTCCCTCCGTCCCTCTCTCTCTTTCTCTCTCATAAATAAAATAAATACATTAAAAAAAATAAAAAACCTTGATACAGACTTTTTATATACAAATCTGATAAATATATAAGTGAATTAACACACTTGTGTCCTTTCACAGTGTCAATTTATTGAATAACAAATTCACAAGCTACATTGTTTTCATTGGTTACCAAGTAAATACTCCCTATCTTGATAGCCTTTGGCAAGCACAGGTTCTTCTATCCAAATCCTGATTATTAATGTTAACTCTCAGATCACACATTATACTTTACATGGCCATTATGTATGCATGTGGGAAGGTGTGGGATTGGTTATAGAATCAGTATAGAAGGGTTAAAGTAACCACAAAGCTCAGAAAGGTCTTCCTAAGAAGCAGAGGCTAAAGCTGGTCTAAATGTAGAGTCCTTGCAGATGACTAGGTTAGATGTTAAGAAACCCAGTTGGAGAGCTGCTAAATGTCCCTGAGCTGAGCTGAATCTGGAACAGATCTGAATGGATTGGAGCCATGGACTGTGATGAGCTAAAACCCTGGGGAGAACTGAAAGTTCTTTGCCTGGCAGTCCTTTGATACACACATTAAATGGTCATGTAACGGGTTGATAGGGCTGTCATCAGCAGTGTTAGATGTATTTCTTTTTTGGGGTCTAGGTGAGGGTGTTAAACCTTGCCTTGGCCTGGTATGTTTAATAAGTTATTGGGGCCTAGTTTTTCCTGTTTTTTTTTTTTTTTTTTTTTTTTTTTGTTGTTGTTGTTGTTTGTTTGTTTGCTTTTAGCTTTTCCAGGTAGAGTCTTGCTCTAGCCCAGGCTAACCTGGAATTCACCGTGTAGTCTCAGAGTAGTCTTGAATTCACAGTGATCCTCCTACCTCTGCCTCTCAAGTGCTGGCACTGAAGGTGTTTTTGTTTGGTTTGGTTTGGGTTTTGTTTTTTCAAGGTAGGGACTCACTCTAGCCCAGACTGACCTAGAATTCACTATGTAGTCTCAGGGTGGCCTCACTCTCACAGCTATCCTCATGCCACTGCATCCTGAGTGCTGAGCATCCTGAGTGCTGGTATTAAAGGCATGAACCACCACTCCTGTCTCTTTCATTTTTAAAAAATTATTTATTATTTGAGAGAGAGAGACAGATAGAGAAAGAATGGGCACTCCAAGGCCTCTGGCCACTGCAAACGAACTCTAGATGCATGTGCCACCTTGTGCATCTGGCTTACGTGGGTCCTGGGGAATCAAACCTGGGTCCTTTGGCTTTGCAGGCAAGTCTCTTGACTGCTAAGCCATCTCTCTAGCCTATCGGACAGTTTAAATTCACCCATTCACCAGATGTGCCCAATCTACTTTGATAAGTTTATAGGTGGTACCATTTTACTTTCAGGAAGAAGTTATTTTTCAAACAGGTACACTTTCTGGAGATAATTTTGATTTATCCATTTTGTTAAAGTTTCAAATTTCCAGCCATTTTGTGGAATAAAGGGCTTCTGTCCCGTATGTCTCCTGGCTCTATCCTGCCCCATGCTAACTATTTTCCTGTCTATTTCTCATAGTCTGTGACTGCTGATAGTGCATGTCTCGTTTTTCTTTTAGCAGACCCTTCTACAAGCCCATCTTTGTCCCAGACAACACCAAGTAAAGACACTGATGACCAGTCCAGGAAAAACATGACTGGCAAGAACCGGGGCAAGAGGAAAGCTGACGCCAGCTCCTCCCAGGACAGTGAATTAGAAGTATGGGAAGAGACTCATTTGAGTTGCCTACTTTGTTTTTCCTCACTTCAGTTTATTAATCATGTATCAGAAACTTTGATGGAGGGATAATGTGATTTTATGGTGTGTCCTTATTAATTTCTAAGCAAAGGTTAACTTAACTGACCAAGATAAAGAAAATCTCTCCATGTCTGTAACTTACCATATATTCCTTTCAGATATTTTTACCCAGGCATTGGAAAAGCTTTGCTACATTTAAGTAGCCAGTTATTTTTCTGACAGAACAAGCTATTCTCTATATCCCAGAGGTGAACAAAAAGAGCACAGTGCATCTTGTTCAGAAAGCTGAGTCATCCACACATGATGTCATGCTGTTCTCCACTTAGAAAGGGAAAAGAAAAATGCAGACCTTAGAGCACTTTAAGCCCAGGTTTCTGTGAGACTCACAGATCTGGTAACTGTTAAGAGATTGACACTGATACATTGTGTGCTGTAAGCACTGTGGAAATTCATTGTGTACTCCAGTTCATCAATTGAAAGACTAAAGAGATACAAAAATTTTTTCTTCTCAATTTTTATTAACATTTTCCCTTTGAAATAGCAGTATTTTGTTGTTTTTATTTTTAGTATTTATTTATTTATTTGTTTGTTTATTTGTTTATTTATTTATTTATTTATTTGAGAGCGACAGACACAGAGAGAAAGACAGATAGAGGGAGAGAGAGAGAATGGGCGCGCCAGGGCTTCCAGCCTCTGCAAACGAACTCCAGACGCGTGCGCCCCCTTGTGCATCTGGCTAACGTGGGACCTGGGGAACCGAGCCTCGAACCGGAGTCATTAGGCTTCACAGACAAGCGCTTAACCGCTAAGCCATCTCTCCAGCCCTGTTGTTTTTATTTTTATTTTTTTCCCAAGATAGGGTCTCACTCTAGCCCAGGCTGACCTAGAATTCAATATGTAGCTCTCAGGGTGGCCTCAAACTCATGGTGATTCTCCTACCTCTGCCTCCCAAGAGCTTCTGGGATTAAAGGCGTGTGCCACTACTCCCAGCTTGTTTTTGAGCTTTCTAAAGTGTGATAAAGTATTAAAGGGAAAAGTATTTAAATATGTTCTGAGCCATGTAGGTCAATTGAAGTTGGGTTTAGAGTCTGTCTTCATTGCTGGGATACAAACTAAGGAAGAAGAAAAAGTTAACTTCTTATATCTTTCTAAGGAAAAATGAACACTTTCCTCGTTTTTAAAAATTATAATAAGCCAGGTGTGATCGCACACGCCTTTAATCCCAGCACTTGGGAGGCAGAGGTAGGAAGATCGCTGTGAGTTCAAGGCCACCCTGAGACTACAGAGTGAATTCCAGGTCAACCTGGGCTAGAGTAAGACCCTTCTTTGAAAAAAAAAATTATAATAAAATTTGCATTACATAAAGCTTTACCATTTTCACTGGGTATGGTGGCATATGCATGTAATTCCAGAACTTCAGGAGATAGAGGCAGAAGAATCAGGAGTTCAAAGTCACCATCGGCTATACATAGTTCAAGGCCTGCTTAAGTTACACAAGGCCCTGCCTCAAAAAATAGTAAAGCCAGGTGTAGTAGCACATTCCTTTACTCTCAGCACTCATCAGGTTGAGGTAGGAAGATTGTTGTGAGTTTGCTACCAGCCTGGGGTCTAGCGTGAGACCCTCCTTTAAAAGAAACGTTGAGAATATAAAAATAAGAGAAGAAAAGAAAGCTAGGCGTAGTGGCACACGCCTTTAATCCCAGCACTCAGGAGGCAGAGGTAGGAGGATCACGGTAAGTTCAAGGCCACCCTGAGACTCCATAGTGAATTCCAGGTCAGCCTAAGCTAATGAGACTCTACCTTGAAAAAAGCCAAAAAAAAAAAAAAAAAAAAGTCTAGTTCTGTTTTATCAAGATTTGATTTCATTAATATATTCACAGTAGTTGTGTAATTATCACCACTATGTACTTCCAGAGACTTTTCTTCCATTTGTGTTTTTTTATTTTTTTTTTTTGGTTTTTCAAGGTAGGTCTAACTCTACCCAGACTGACCTGGAATTCACTCTGTAATCTCCAACTCATCAAAGTCCTCCTACCTCTGCCTCCCAAGTGCTGGGATTAAAGGTGTGCACCCCCATGCCCAGCCCATTTGTGTTTTGTATATATGTTTAGAAAAAATACTTATCTAAATCTTTACCCATTAAAAAATTTTTTTTTAATTTTTTGCAAGAAGAGAGAGAAAACGTGGGTATGCCAGGCTGTTGCAATTTGTGTATCTGGCTTTATATATTTTATATATATATATAGGTACTAGGGAATCGAATTTGGGTCATTAGGCTTTGAAGGCTAGCACCTTAACCACTGAGCCATCTCTCCAGCCCCCCATTTTTGAATTAGGTTTTTTTGTTGTTTTTATTGAGTTAATGTATTCTAGGTTATTACTTTTTTGTTTGTTTGTTTTGAGGTAGGGTCTCACTCTAGCCCAGGCTAACCTGGAATTCACTAGTCTCGGACTGATCTTAAACTCACAGCAATCCTTCTGCTTCCTCCCCAGTGCTGGGACTAAACACATACACCACCGTGCCTGGCTCTCCCCCACCTCACTCCCAGAATAGAGTTTTTACTTTAGCCCAGCTGACTTGGAACTCACTCTGTAGCTCCAGGGTTTCTTAAGGAATATAGTTTTCCAAGTTCGTATAGTTTTCTTATGTTTGTAGTCTGGTATCAGAGTAATGCTGGCCTCATTGTTTGAATTAGAATGTTCTGGAAGGTTGTTGCTGATGCTCATCTACATGTTTACTATGATTCACCACCGAAGCCAGTGGGTCTTGACCTTTTGTTTTGGGGAGGATGTTTTACAATCCTGATTCAATCTCCTCACTAGTCCCAGGTCTGACCAGAATTTCTGCTTGTTCTTGAGCCAAGTTAGCTACTTTGTGTTGTATATTTTTCCACTTCATATGGTTGTCAGCTTCTCGGCAATTTCTTCTCATTTCTATACAATTGATAGCATTGTCTCTATTTACATTTATGATATAATAACTTGAATCTTCTCTTTTTTCCAGTAGAAAAAAGTTGTCAGTTGTATAGATATTTGCAAAGAATTAACTCTTAGTTTTATTGGATTTTTCACTGTTATTTTTCTGTTCTTTGAGTTATGTTTAACATTTATTACTTCTTTAGCCTTTGCTAGCTTTAGGCTACTGTGTACCTGTTTGTCTAGTTCCTTAGGTGTGTGATGTAGCTGTACATCTGAGATTGATCCCAGGGTCTTCTTCAAACAAAACATGAGCTTTGCCCTGAGGACAGCTGCTGCTGCTGCTGCGCCTTTTTCCCTCCTCTTCTCATTCTTTATCATTTGTTTGTTAAAGGGTTTGACTGTGTAGCCTGGGGTGTCCCCCAACTCAGAATCTCACGTTTCTGCTTCCTAGGCACTGCAATTAAAGGGATTCACTACTAATCCCAGGTTTTTTTAATTTAATTTAATTTTTTTAGTTTGTCGTTTAGTAAGTCAGTCAGTTAGACACTATATCTCTTAAGTTTTAGAATATTGTATTTGTGTTTTCATTCATCTCAACATATTTACATGTGATTTTTGTTTTGTTTTGATTTTTGTTTTCCGAGGTAGGGTCTCACTCTGGTCCAGGCTGACCTGGAATTCACTATGTAGTCTCAGGGTGGCCTTAAACTCATGGCGATCCTCCTACCTCTGCCTCCCCACCAAGTAATGGTTTCTTATTTGGCACATTGGTTGTTTATTTTATTTATTTATTTATTTATTTATTTTGGTTTTTCGAGGTAGGGTCTTACTCTGGCTCAGGCTGACCTGGAATTCACTCTGTAGTCTCAGGGTGGCCTCCAACTCTCAGCGATCCGCCTACCTCTGCCTCCTGAGTGCTGGCATTAAAGGTGTGTGCCACCACACCCGGCACATTGGTTGTTTAAAATTGTGTTAACTCCTACATATTTGAGAAATTTCTAGTTTTCCTTCTGTATTGTCTTCCCATTTTATTCTGCTGTGATTGAAAGATACTCATTGTTTTAAATATTTTTTGTCTGCAGAGGGTATTTTTGTGGGACTTGGATGAAACCATCATCATATTCCATTCCCTTCTTACTGGATCCTATGCCCAGAAGTATGGAAAGGTAATGTGAATCTTTTGTTAGAACTGTCTCTCCTCTGTCAAGATTAACAGCTAACTGTATATTATAACTCCCCTGACTATTGGGGCAGAAAAATCATTTTACCTGGTAGCTTGTGCCAGACTAAATAATCAAGTAGAGTTGATGGTAAAGCTAAAGACTTGATCAAGAGCCAGTATAGAAGGCTGAAGTTGTTCAAGGGTAGCATTTTATAAACTCTGAAATGACTGGAAGAGTGAGACTATAAACAATGGAGTCTCTGACTCATTGAACCTTAAATGACTAAAATATATACAGCTGAGCATTTCGTTTAGCTAGCTACTAGCTAGGTATAGTAAATTAAGCATATAATAGATAAAATGTCTTAATAATAATATTATAAAATAATCATTATAATATAAAAATAATATTTAACTTATAAGGCTGGGGAGATGGTCACAGTTAAAGGTACTTACTTGCAGCTGGGCATGGTGGTGCACACCTTTAATCCCAGCAGAAGTAGGAGGATCGCTGTTAATTCCAGATCAGCCTCAGTTAGAGTTTGAGACTCTACCTCTAAAAAAAAAAAAAGGCACTTACTTGCAACCCTGTTAGCCCAAGTTCAGCTCCTCAAGCAACCCCATAAAGCCAACATGTGTTGGCGATCCCAACATGCTTAGGGCATTGATGGAGCCAAGAAGATCCCAAAGCTTATGGGCCAGTTAGACTTGATTCATGCAAAACAAAGCAGCAAAAACAAAATCATAAGGTGACTCTGTCTTAGGCAGGGGGAGGGAGAGGACAGACACCCAGAGGTCCTCAGACTTCTACATGGGTGCCATTGCATGTACTTGTCCATACACACACATTAAACATTTTTTAACTTGTGAGCTGGGCATGGTGGCGCACACCTTTAATCCCAGCACCCGGGAGGCAGAGGTAGGAGGATCACCGTGAATTCGAGGCCATCTTGAGACTCCATAGTGAATTCCAGGTCAGCCGGGGCTAGAGTGAGACCCTATCTTTGTGCATCTGGTTTACATGGGTACTGGGGAATCGAGCCTCAAACCGGGGTCCTTAGGCTTTAGAGGCAAGCACTTAACCACTAAGCCATCTCTCCAGCCCCCTTCTTAACTGAAAAAAAAATTTTTTTTTTAATTTATTCATTTGAAGGAGGCAGAGAGATAGGAGAGAGAGAATATGAGAATGGGTGCACTAGACCTCTGGCTGCTGGAAACAAAGTCCAGACACATGTGCCATCTTGTGCATCTGGTTTATCTGGGTCCTGTGGCTTTGCAGGCAAGTGCCTTAACTACTAAGCCATCTTTCCAGCCCTTAACTCTTTTATTTTATTTTATTTGCAAGTTGGGTTGGGGGAGAGAGAATAGGTATGCCAGGACCTCTAGCCACTGCAAATGAGCTTCAGATGCATGTGCCCTTGTGCATCTGGCTTATGTGGATCCTGGAAAATTGAACCCAGGCCCTTATGCTTTGCAGGCAAGTGACCGCTAAGCCATCTCTCCCACAATTTGCATTTTTGGGGGAGGGGTTTCTTAGGTAGGGTCTCTCTCTAGCGTAGGCTGACCTATAATTCAGTATGGTCACAGGGTGGCCTCAAACTCATGGTGATCTTTCTACCTCTGCCTCACTTCCCAAGTATTGGAATTAAAGCACCACATCTGGCCTTGCAGATATTTTTACTTTATTTTTGGGTTTTTTTGTTTGTTTGTTGAGGAAGGATTACATGCTAGTGACCTGGCACTCACTCTGTAGTCCCAGGCTGGCCCAGAACTCATGGTTATCCTCCTATCTCTACCTCTGCCTCCTGAGTGCTGGGAATAAAGAAGCTGCACACCTAACTTGCAGCAGATATTTTGACTCATCTGCCATCTTCCTGGTACACATTATAATAGCAATATTTCAGCAATAATTAGAATGTCCTTTACTTTGATGAAAAATACTAATTTCTAGAAACTTAAAATTCTTGACATTTTTAAGTCCATGTCATGTCTATCATATAGTTGTAGATTTTTATACATGTGAGTGAAATGATATCAGTAATATTTGAAGCACCATTGTAAGCTGGTAGTGTGTTGACCTGGACTCAAAGTAATGTTTTTTAAATTTTATTTATTTGAGTGAGAGAGAGATAGGCCATACCAGGGCCTTCAGCCTCTGCAAATGAACTCCAGATGCATGTACCACCTCTTGAATCTAGCTTACGTGGGGCCTGAGGGATTGAACCCAGGTCCTTTGGCTCTGCAGGCAAGCACATTCACCACTAAGCCATCTCTCCAGCCCTCAAATTAATTTTGAAGTATTTGAAAATTAAAACCTTTCTATTCCAGGATCCAACAGTAGTGATTGGCTCAGGTTTAACAATGGAAGAAATGATTTTTGAAGTGGCTGATACACATCTGTTTTTCAATGACTTAGAGGTAAGAAAGTTTTATTTGTTTCTATATTCCTGAAAGATGTTACGTTCAATAACTGTCTGGGCTTGTATTTAGAAGATACGTGCTTGGATAGGGTAGGGATGGTGTGGTTAGGTTAAACAGGATGAAGATGGACATGCTGATGGCCATAGATAAGCATGTCTAACCATAGAGGAATAGCATCACATTTAGATTACCACTATCTTGTTCCTAGCTTAAATTATTTTGTTTGTTTTGGTTGGGGTTTTGACGGAGAATTGGAGTTAATTAAAACACAATTTATTTTATTTTATTTTTTATTTTATTTTATTTTAGCTTTTTGTGGTAGAGTGTCATTCAGACTGACCTGGAATTCACTAGTCTCAGGGTGTCCTCCAACTCATGGCAATCCTTCTATGTCTGCCTCCCAGGTTCTGGGGTTAAAAGCATGCACCACCATAACTGGCTCTAAAAGACATTTTTAACATACATCTTTTTTAAAATATATATAATTATTTATTTGTCCGAGAAAGTGGGAGAGAGAATGGGTGTGCCAGGGCCTCCAGCTACTGCAAATGAACTCCAGATGCATGCATCCCCCTGTGCATCTAGCTAATGTGGGTCCTGGGGAATCGAGCTGAGGTCCTTTGGCTTTGTAGGCAAACACCTTAACTGCTAAGCCATCCCTCCAGCCTTTAACATACATCTTAAGCATAAGATTTGAAGGAGGCATTTAGGAGCCCAGGAAAATGAGTTGGTGGTTTAAGGTGCTTGTTTGCAAAGACTGCCAGCCCCTACCTACACAAGACCATCATAATAAGAGGAAAAGATCATGACATCAAAATAAAGAGACGGATTGAGATGGGGAGGGGATATGATGGAGAATGGAATTTCAAAGGGTAAAGTGGGGGGGGGAGGTAGTACTGTGGGATATTTTTTATAATCATGGAAGATGTTAATAAAAATTGAGGGGGAAAAAAGGACTGCCAGCCCAGGTCCACTTCCCAAGCCACCTACATAAGCTGTATGCAAAAAATGGGTGCAAGTGTCTGATATTAAAGAGGCACTCAGGAAGAAAGAAAAACATCTGAGAGTATGTGTGTTTGGTTTCTTAAAGAGAGAATTACCCCCTTTAGTTTTATTGGGTCAAAAATTTTGTGTGATGGGCTGAAGAGATGGCTTAGTGGTTAAGGCATGTGCCTGTGAAGCCAAAGGACCCAGGTTTGATTCTCCAGTTCCCATGTAAGCCAGATGCCCAAGGTGGTTTATGTGTCTGGAGTTTGTTTACAGTGGCTGGAGGCCCTGGTGTGCCCATTCTCACTCTTGTCTCCCTCTCTGTGTATCAAATAAATAAATAAAATGTTTTTTTAAAAATTATGTTTGAGCCAAACATGGTGGCACATATAATTATATTCTCTTGGGAAGCTGAGGTGGGAGGATAGTGAGTTCAAGGCCTTACTTCAAAAAAGGGGGGGAGGGGTGGATAGATAGCTCAGTGGTTAAAGTGCTTGCTTGCAAATCCTGATGGCCTGGGCTCAATTCCCAAGTTCCCACATAAAGCCAGATGTGCTAAGTTATACATGCATCTGGAGTTTGTATGCAATGGCAGAATGTTGTGGAGTGAAGAAAAATAAAGAAGAGGCCAGGTGTGGTAGTACATGCCTTTAAACCCAGCACTTGGGAGGCAGAGGTAGGAGGATCACTATAAGTTTGTGGCCACCCTGAGATTACAGACTGAATCAGCCAGGGCTAGAGTGAGATCCTACCTTGGAAAAGAAAAAAAAAAAAAAAAAAAAGATTCTTGGTTTTATTAGCTTGCTTGGAATGACTATGGCATTAGGACATAAAACAATTATATATGAGCCAGGTGTGGTTGCACATGCCTTTAATCCCATTACTCTGGTGACAGACGTAGGAGGATCAGGATTGCCAACAGTTCTGAGACTACATAGTGAATTCCAGGTCAGCCTGGGCTAGAGTGAGACCCTACCTTGTAAAAAAACAAACAAAAAACAGTTTTATATGAATCAATATTCTAGTATAACAATCAGTACTTAATAAAGGGTTTTATTATTGATATATTTATTTACTTACTTAGATACTTATTTATGTAGGGTCTCTCTCTGACCTGGAACTCTGTATCCCTACCCTGGAAATCCCAATGCTCCTTCCTCCTTCAGCCTCCCAAGATCTAGGATTAAAGGTTTTTACCACCATGTATAGCTCTTCTTGTTTTAATAGTTTTTATGTATTTATTTATGAGAAGGAGAGGAAGGGAGGGAAGGAAGGAGGGAAGGGAATAGAAAAGAGATTATGGGCATATCAGGGCCTCTTACAGCTGCAAATGAACTAGATTCGTGTGTCACTTTTTCATCTGGCTTTACATGGGTGCTGAGCATTTTGAATTGAGCCATCAGATTTTGCAAGTAAGCACCCATAACCTCTTGAGCCATTTCCCAAGCCCCTCTACTTTACCTTCTTAACGGTCATTCCCTGATCTACCCAATCTATAAGTGATTGTTGACTCATTGTTACTAGGTACCTTTTTGGTTTTGAGGTTTTTTAAAACAAGGTCCTGCTATATAACCTAGGATGACCTAAGACTCACAATCCTGCCTCAGCCTCCTAAGTGCTGGTATTACAAGCATACCATACTATGTCTGACTCTTACTGTATTTTTATACATGCTTGTTCTCTATATAAGCCCAGTTTAATATACAAGAACATTTGATAGTTGGGTGCCAGGAAATACTAATAGCTTCATTGTAAAAATTCTTGCCTTTGACATTTAAGTTCTTCTTTGACATGAACATGGAATAGTGGAAGAATACAGGACTATAGTCAGAAACTCAAAGTGCACGTCTCAAGTTGGGAAACCCATCCTGGGCTTAGTTGAGCAGCCATCCCATTCAAGAAACTATGAATGGTTGCTCTGGCTAGAGAAGTGAATGGGTTGCTGGGAGGTGGGAGGAAGCCAACTTGACACCTCATGCCTTTGAATTCTTAACTGTGTGCTACATATATTTTACCTAGCTTTTGTTGTTGTTGTTATTTGTTAGAGAGAGAGTGGGCGCACCAGGGCCTCTAGCCACTGCAAACGAACTCGACGCGTGCTCCCCCTTTTGCATTAAATTTTTTTTTTAATGGTGGAGGTTTACTCAGGAGGCTGAGATAGGATGATCACTGAATTCAAGGCCAGCCTGAGACTATATAGTGATAAGTATTTTTCCTTATGTTTTTTAATAAAAGAAAGAGAAAATTGCCAGGATAGGACCTCTAGCCATTACATTTGAACTCCAGGCATGTGTATCACCTTGTGTGCATGCCACGACCTTGTGCATTTGGCTTATATGGGATCTGGGGAGTAGAACGTGGGTCCTTTGACTTCGCAGGCTAACACCTTAGCTGCTAAGTCATCTCTCCAGCTCAGTATTTCTCTTTAAATAAAATCTAGTTTTCCTCAACACAATTCTCCAGCAAATTAGGTTAATACAGTTTTAAATTCCACTACTTTAAACTCCTTAACGCTTTAATCTCTCCTCAACTTCATTTGTTGACAAATTAGGACAACATAGTTTTTAATTCAGCAAGCATTTATTAAAAACCTGCTATGTACGAATAATTATGCCCAAATTGTATTTGTAATGATTTTCTAGACATAGTCCTCACTCAGGACTGAAAGTTCTGTGAAGAATTTGACCTGAATGTGTTCCTGCCCCCCCAGGTCAGTGGTTCTCAACTTTAGAGGGCATAAGAATCACCTGGGGAGCTTCTTAAAAATGGAGATTCTAGGACTTCATTCCTAGAAGTCTTGATTCAAATAGGTCTGTCATGGACCCAGGAATGTGCATTTTTAAAAACCTTCCCCAGAGGATTCTGGTGCAGGTGCCCTAATGGTGTCAGAGGAGTGCAGCAGCCAGTTAGCCAGTGGGTAGCTTGTGATGTCTGTAGGAGCATGGACTTGATAGAAGGAAAGCTGGATCTGACACAGAAAGAAGACCTATGTTCTTTCTAGTCTTTATCCCACTCAGTAGTTGTATGATACTTAATCATTTCACCTCCTTTTAGAACATGTCCATAGGCTGACATTAAAGTTACACATTGTTTTAATTATTCTGCTTTGATACCATACTTTACCCAGCATCTGTCTCATCCAAAAAAAAAAAAAAAAAAATGAGTACATAGTACAATCAACTAGGACACTGTACTAGAATAAAAAGATATAGAGGTGTAAGATGTGGGTCCTATCCCAAGATACTTACTGTATAGTAGGATTTACAATTTAGTGTAGGACATAGAGGCACCTGACAGTGTAAAAGGTTGTGGCATCCCCAGAAGCTGGAGAAATGAACTGTTGCCGTACGAGCAGAATTGAGGGCTAGAATAGTGAAGGTTTCACAAAGGTAGCGGGATGTGTATCAGGCCATAAGCAGTTGGTCAACAGGGGGAGTGAGAATGTGTGATCCTCCAGACACAAGAGACTGTAAGGCATTTCATCATCCTGCCATCATTTGAGTGCATTTTATAAGTATGTCATGGTGGTGATAGCACCTCTGTAACCTGGACTGGAGCATTATGTTTTTTGTTTTTTAACAGGAATGTGACCAGGTACATGTGGAAGATGTGGCTTCTGATGACAACGGCCAAGACTTGAGGTGTGATAAGCACAGTGATGGCTTGAACATCAGTACCTTTGTTATGTGCAAGATGCTATTTGCCTTCAGAGTAAAACAGATTCAAAAGCTCACAACCTGGAGCTGGGACAATGTCTCAGTTGGTATATGCCTAAGGACCTGAATTTCATCACCAGAACCCATGTAAAAAAAAAAAAAGCAAAGTGTAGGGGGCTGAAGAGATGGCTTAGTGGTTAAGTACTTGCCTGTGAAGCCTAAGGACCCCGGTTTGAGGCTCAATTCTCCAGGACCCACACATAAGCCAGATTCACAATGGGGCACACGCATCTGGAATTCATTTACAGTGGCTAGAGGCACCCATTCTCTTCCTCTCACTCTCTCCCTCCCTTTCTCCCTCTCTCTCTCTCTCTCTCTCTCTATCTATCTATCTCTCTCTCTCTCTCTCTCTCAAAAAAAAAAAAGTGAAGTATGGTAGTGTATAATTGCAGTTACAGTTCTGGAGAGGCAGAAATAGATGGATCCCTGAGGTTCCTGGGGTGTACTTAGTGAGTTCCAGAACAAGAGTTCCAGGTGAGAGTCTCAAAAACATGGTGAACAGATCCTGAGAAACAACACCCAAAGTTATCCACACATGCACCCACACCTATGACATACGAATATACCTCACAGACACACAAAAGCTCACAATCTCTATTAGAAGAGAAAAATAAATACACCTGATCATGACATACAGAATGAGAATGTGATAATAGAAAAGCTGATAGAGAGCAGAGAAGTAATTTTGATGGGTCAAGGGAATTGGTTGTGCTAACATTTAAGTGACCTTATCAATGGAATAATTTGTTTTTTCAACGTAGGGTCTCACTCTAGCTCAGGCTTGGA
Source organism: Jaculus jaculus (assembly GCF_020740685.1). Lineage (NCBI taxonomy): Eukaryota > Metazoa > Chordata > Mammalia > Rodentia > Dipodidae > Jaculus > Jaculus jaculus. The sequence continues at coordinate 60,730,974 of NC_059106.1, read as the reverse complement.
ATTCAGTAGGTAGTCTCAGGATGGCCTCCAACTCACAGCAATCCTCCTAACTGTACCTCCCAAGTGCTGGGATTAAAAGCGTGTGCCACCACACCAGACTAGGACTAATATTTGAGCAAGACCTCAAAAATGGATGACAGTGATGAGATGAGGAAACAGCATTCCAAATAAAGAATATACTAGGGCTGGAAAGATGGCTTAGCAGTTAAGGAACTCGCCTGTGAAGCCTAAGGATCCAGGTTCGATTCCACAGAACCTGTGTAAGACAGATGTATGTGGTGGTACATGCATTTGACACACACCCATTCTCTCTCTCACATAAGTAAATAAAAATAACATACACACACACACTTTCCTTAGACTTCTGTTGTTTTGTTTGTTTTGAGATTTTTTGAGACAAGGTCTTACTCTATCCCACGCTGACCTCAAATTCACTTTATAGCTCAGGCTGGCCTTGAAGTCAGGGCCATCCTCTTACTTCAGCCTCCCAAGTGCTGGGATTACAGTTTTGAACTATTGTATCTAGCACTCTTGGACAGGTTTTTCTCAGTCAGGATAAAATATGCCTCTGTGGCTGGACAGATGGCTTAGCAGTTAAAGGCACTTGTTTGCAAAGCCTGATGGCCTTGGTTCAATTCCCCAGTACCCCACATAAAGCCAGATACACAAAGTGGCACATTTGTCTAGCATTCATGTACATCAGCAGAAGTCCCTGGTGTGCCCATTCTCTCTCTGATGTGTCTGCCTTTCTCTCACTTCTCTCTCAAATAAATAAATACTTTTGGTTTTTGGTTTTTTTCAGGGTAGGGTCTCACTCTGGTCCAGGCTGACCTGGAATTAACTTTGTAGTCTCAGGCTGGCCTTGAATTCACAATGATCCTCCTACCTCTGCCTCCCGAGTGCTGGGATTGAAGGTGTGCACCACAACGCCCATCTTACAAATCAGTAAATATTTTAAAAAATAATTTATTTTCCAAGGAGAGAGAGAGAGAATGAGCAAGCCAGGACCTCTAGTCACTCCAGATGAATGTGCCACTTTGTGCATCTGGCTTTATGTGGGTACTAGGGAATCTAATGTTGGTTATTAGGCATTGCAGGCTGGGTGCCTTAACCGCTGAGCCATTTCTCCAGCCCAATGAATAATTTTTTTTCCAAGGTAGGGTTTCATTCTAGCCCAGGCTGACCTGGACTTCACTATGTAGTCTCAGGGTGACCTCAACCTCAAGACAATTCTACCTCTGCCTCCCAAGTGCTGGGATTAAAGGCATGTGCTACTACACTATCTCTAGATTGTAATTTTTATTCTCTCTCTTTACAGCAACTATAGTTTCTCAACAGATGGTTTCAGTGGCTCAGGTGGCAGTGGCGGCCATGGTTCATCTGTGGGTGTCCAGGGTGGTGTGGACTGGATGAGGAAGCTGGCTTTCCGCTACCGAAAAGTGAGAGAAATCTATGATAAGCATAAAAGTAACGTGGGTGGTAAGTGTGGCATACAGCCAATCTAATTCTCTGTTTCTTCATAAACTCCTGCATTCCTTCCAGGAATGCCTTTGATTCCCTGGCAACTGCTTGTGAATTTATGCCACAGTAGCAAGTTAACTATATATAAAAAATACAGGAATTCTGACTGACACCCTTTGGAGAAGGAGAGCTACATTTTTTTTTTAATTATTTATTTATTTGAGAGCAACAGACACACAGAGAAAAACAGAGGGAGAGGGAGAGAATGGGCGCACCAGGGCTTCCAGCCTCTGCAAACGAACTCCAGACGTGTGCACCCCCTTGTGCATCTGGCTAACGTGGGACCTGGGGAACCGAGCCTTGAACCAGGGTCCTTAGGCTTCACAGGCAAGCGCTTAACCGCTAAGCCATCTCTCCAGCCCGAGAGCTACATTTTTAAAAAATATATATATATGTTTTGCCCAGATCATGGAGTCCCCAAAGACCACCGAGAGTCAGACACTTATGCAACAGCAACGAGCTTTATTTCAGGCTTAAGCTCAGACTCTTGACTTCACCAACGCAGTGGATCCGTACAAGATCCCTGAGCAGCAGGGGGCAGGTTTTTTATAGGGATTTGAACAAAAAAGTAGGGAGAAGTATGGGAATGGTTACATGATTGGTTGATTTAATCAGTAACTGCACTTGTATTTTTCTGATAGGCTTAAGATGCTGGTGGGCAAAGCTGGTAGACAGGGGTTAGTGGGATTCCAAGCATATTAGGCAACTTTTATTGTGATTGGCTATGTGTATTTGAGGAACTTTAAGCAAACTTATCTGTGACCACAGGAATGCCTGGTACAGACAGTCTATACCCCCTTATCAGGAAACTTATCTTGCCTTGAAGCAGAAACTTAAGCCTGTTGATGATTCTGAGACTTATTATGGCTTCCTGAGTCCTATATATTTATTGCCGGGCGTAGTGGTGCATGCCTTTAATTCCAGCACTTGGGAGGCATAGGTAGGAGGATCGCTGTGAGTTCAAGGCCACCCTGAGACTACATGGTGAATTCCAGGTCAGCAAGACCCTACCTCGAAAAATCACACACACCAAATAATAATTATTATGAGAGAGAGAGAGAGGGAGGGAGGGGGGAATGGGTATGCTAGGGCCTCTAGCCACTGCAAACAAACTCCAGATCCATGCACCACATTGTGTATCTGGCTTTATGTGGGTCCCTGGGAATAGAAGCTGGGTCCTTTTAGGCTTTGTAGGTAAGCACCTTAGCCACTAAGCCATCTTTCCAAACTGCATGCTCTATGCTTTTGATGATAATTAGAATTTATAAAATGATATTGGGAATTCTGCATTCCTAATTGTTCTTAGCAGTACTTTTGAAAATTGTCTCTTTTAGGCTGGGCGTGGTGGTGCATGCCTTTAATCCCAGCACCTGGGAGGCAGAGATAGGGGAAGGAAAAAAAAAAAGACTATTTTATTTTATTTTATTTTATTTTTTTGAGGTAGGGTCTCACTGTAGTCCATGCTGACTTGGAATTCACTCTGTAGGCTCAGGCTGGCCTGGAACTCATGGAGATCCTCCTCTCTCTGCCTCCCAGGTGCTGGGATTAAAGGCATGCGCCACCACGCCCGGCTTAATTGTCTTACCTTATGACAAGTATATATTTAAGGAGAATGTGTGCTGTTCGTCATCTTCCATTACTGTAATAAATACCTTAAGTAATTTACAAGGTATATTTTGGCTCATGAGGTTTGGAGGTTTCAGCCTGTGGTTGCTTCACCCTGTCACTTTGGGCGTGTGGTGAGGCAGAACAACTTGGCAGGATGTGCCTGGTGTGACAAAGCAGCTCCCCTCATTGCAGTGGAGGAGAAAAGATTGAGGAGGGAGGGAGAGAGAAAGGGAGGAAGCTAGGATTGATTCCCAATATCTCTTCTCAATACACACCCCTGATGACCAATCTATTTGTTTCTACCAACAGTACTATCAACTGAGGATCAAGCCTTCATCTACAACAGCTCTGGGGGAACATTTAAGACTCAAACCATTACATGTTCCATGTATGGAATGGACTGTTGGTTCATTATTGAGAGACAGTCTTGCCATGTAGCCCAGCTATGTGATCTGAGACAAGTCCCTTTACTCTTTTCTTTAAAATGAGGTTAATACTAAGAATTCTCCCAGCTGTTGAGCTGAAGGGATGGTTTAGCAGTTAAAGTGCTTGCCTGCAAAGCCAAAGGACCCAGGTTCAATCCCCCTCTACCCATGTAAGCCAGCTGCATATGGTAGTGCGTGGGTCTGGAGTTTATTGCAGTGGCTAGAGGCTCTGGCATGCCCATATATTCTCTCTCTTTCTCTCTCACTCTCTCTTTCTCTCTCCAATAAGTAAAATCAATTAAAAAAATTTTTTTTAATTCTTGGGCCGGGCATGGTGGCACATGCCTTTAATCCCAGCTCTTAGTAAGCAGAGGTAAGAGGATCACTGTGAGTTCGAGTCCACCCTAAGACTACATAATGAATTCCAGGTCAGCCTGGACTACAGCAAGACCCTACCTCAAATAAAACTGGGGGTGAAAAAAGAATTCTTGGGTGGTAGAGGTAGGAGGATCTCCGAGAGTTCAAGGCCACCCTGAGACTACATAGTGAATTCTAGGACAGCCTGAGCTAGAGTGAGACCTTACCTTGGAAAAGAAAAAAAAAGAATTCTTCCATCTATGCCATTTCTTTTTTTTGTTTTGTTTTGTTTTTTTTTTTTTGTTTTTCGAGGTAGGGTCTCACTCTGGCTCAGGCTGACCTGGAATTCACTATGTAGTCTCAGGGTGGCCTCGAACTCACGGCGATCCTCCTACCTCTGCCTCCCGAGTGCTGGGATTAAAGGTGTGCGCCACCACGCCCGGCTATGCCATTTCTTTCTGTTCAGTTTTTAATATCATATTTTGAAACAGTGCTATTCAAATGTTGTCTGTTGGTGAACAGTAGTTCTTGGGGATTTATTTCTAAACTGAATTGGTAAGTCGCTTTCTCAGTATCAGCTAGTACATATTGTCAAATAATAAATGTGCCTGCTTCCATTTCCACAGGCCTCCTCAGTCCCCAGAGAAAGGAAGCGCTGCAGAGATTAAGAGCAGAAATTGAAGTTTTAACAGATTCCTGGTTAGGAACTGCATTAAAATCCTTGCTTCTCATCCAGTCCAGGTATGGAAATGATTCTTTTACATCTCACCCTGCCATAGACACACAATTTCCTATTGTAGTCTAAGCTAGGCCATGTCCTAAAACAGGGTTTGGTAATAGGGCTAAAAGGTGTTGAAATGATTCAGAGAAGTATTTAGGGTAAGTGGGAGATAAAAATCATCTTTTATACCAGGCATGGTGGCACATGCCTTTAATCTCAGCACTCAGTAGGCAGAGGTAGGAGAATCGCTGTGAGTTCAAGGCTACCCTGAGACTATATAGTGAGTTCCAGGTCAGCCTGGGCCAGAGTGAGACCCTACCTCAAAAAAAATAACAAAAAAAATCATCTTTTATTAACAATACATCTTCAGAGTTTTTTTTTAATTTATATTTTATTTATTTATTTGAGAGAGAGAAAGAGACTGAGAGAGAGAATGGGTACGCCAGAGCCTTCAGCCACTTCAAACAAACTCCAGACACATGTGCCCCCTTGTGCATCTAGCTTACACGGGACCTGGAGAATCGAACCTGGGTCCTTAGGCTTTGCAGGCAAACACGTTAACCACCAAGCCATCCCTCCAGCCCCATAGTTGTTGTTTTAAAGAACATCTTATTGATTTATTTATTTGACAGAGAGAAAGAGAGAGAGAGGGAGAGAATGGGTGCACCAGGGCCTCCAGCCACTACAAACGAACTCCAGACGCATTTGCCCCTTTGTGCATCTGGCTTACGTGGGTACTGGGGAACCGAACCTGGGCCCTTTGGCTTTGCAGGCAAGCACCTTAAGTGCTAAGCCATCCCTCCAGCCCCATCTTAAGAGTTTTATATATGAAGCTGCGTGTGTGGTGGTATATGCCTTTAATCCGAGCACTTGGGAGGAAAAGAGAGGTAGGAGGATTGCTGTGAGTTTGAGTCCACCCTGACAATCAGAGTGAAGAGTGAATTCCACGTCAGCCTGGACTAGAGTGAAACCCTGCCTCGAAAAACAAACAAGGGCTGGAGAGATGGCTTAGCAGTTAAGGCGTTTGCCTGCAAAGCCAAAGGACCCAGGTTCAAATCCCCAGGACCCACGTAAACCAGATGCACAAGAGGGTGCATGTGTGTGGAGTTCGTTTGCAGTGGCTGGAGGCCCTGGCATGCCTTCTGCCTCTGTCTCTCAAATAAATAAAAATAAATTGTTTTTAGCTGGGCGTGGTGGCACACACCTTTAATCCCAGCACTCCAGAGGCAGAGGTAGGAGGATTGCCATGAGTTCAAGGCCACCCTGAGATGACAGAGTTAATTCCAGGTCAGCCTGGACCAGAGTGAGACCCTACCTCAAAAAAACGGAAAAAAAAAAAAAAACAAATATGTATAATGCTTTTTCATTCCCCTTATTTTCTGCTCACAAACTAAAATTATAACCCATTATTTCCAGCCTAGGAGATAGAAAAAGAATACAAGTAGGAGATGTATCACAGATAGTCTTAAGTATACAAAGATCCAAGACACATTCATAAAAGGAAAGGGGGGCAGGCATGGTGACATACACCTTAATCCCAGCACTCCCAAGGGTGAGGTCAAGGTCAGCCTGGAACTACATAGTGAATTCCAGGTCAGCCTAGGCTTGTGAGATCCTACCACAAAAACAAGAAAAAGAAAAGAAAAAGGATAGGCTACTGGAGAGATGGCTCAGAATTTCAGGTGCTTGCCTGCAAAACCTAAAGACCCAAGTTCATTTCCTTAGTACCCACATAAAGCCAGATGTACAAGGTATTACACACATCTGGAGTTAGTTGGCAGTGGCTAGAGGCCTTGGCATGCCCATTTTCTCTTTTCTGTCTGCCTCTTTCTCTCACTCTCTTTCTCTCAAATAAATAAATAAGCCATGCCTTTAATCCCAGCACTGGGAAGGCAGAGGTAGGAGGATTGTCATGAGTTTGAGGCCACCTTGAGACTACATAGTGAATCATAGTGATCAGCCTGGGCTAGAGTGAAGCCCTACCTTGAAAAAACAAAATAATTTTTTTTAAAGGAAAGGGAATGAGGTACTTGGAAGATGGTTCAGTCGATGAGATACTTGCCTCGTAAACATGTGTGTGTACCTAAGTTCACATGCCAAGAAGCCATGTAAAAGCTGGACCCTGGCAGGTATCTAATCCCAGAGCACCTACAATGAGAAGGGAAACAAAGACAAAAGAATCTACCAAAGGCTAGTGGATCAGGTAGCCTGGTAAATAGAGTATTGAATGACAGACCCTCCTTCAATCAAAGGTGCAAGGGATGGACTGACATGTGCAAGTTGTCCTCTGACCTTCACATGCACAGTGGTGCGTTGTATGTGCCTGCACTCACTTACATGAACACATATCCCATATCGTACACACACATTAAAAGAAAAGAAAAAGTGTGTAGAACCAGAATGATAGTACATGCCTTTAATCCTAGCACTTTGTGGAGGTAGGAGGAGAAGTCCAAAGCCAGACTTAAGCTACATAACAGAAAGGAGGAGGGGCCCAGGCGTGGTGGTGCATGCCTTTAATTCCAGCACTCAGGAGACTGAGGTAGGAGGATTGCCATGAGTTCAAGCCCACCCTGAGAGTACATAGTGAGTTCCAGGTCAGCCTGGGCTACTGTGAAACTTTACCTCGGGAAGAAAAGGGGAAGGGGGCCAGGAAGGAGTGGGAGGGAAGATAGATTAAAGAGATGAAAAGGTTTGGCTTAAAGCCTAAACTGGGAAATAAATGCCGCATAGATGTCTAGTACCCTTTTGCTTAAAGCCAGACTTCCAAGTACCTTCTGGCCCTGAGGGTGGAAAGACAGTAAAAGAATTGGTTAGCAACAAACTCCAGACTCATGTGCCACCTTGTGCATCTGTCTTATATGGGTTCTGGAAAATCAAACCTGGGTCCTTTGGCTTTGCAGGCAAGCATATTAACCACTAAGTCATCCCTCTAGCCCCTAATGTGTATTCTTTAATTTGGGTAGCTGTTGTGTGAAGAAAAGCAAGAATTTAAATCATGTCTCATTTATGGGCTGAATTGCATTTTTATTAAATAGAACACTGACCAAGGGCTGTCTGTTACTTATTTTCTGAAATGTGGGCTCAGTGATTTCATGAGTTAGAGGTATTTTCCAACAAGTCGCAGAAAGCTACAATGTTCAGAAGGGGAAAAAAGCGCAAAATAAGTTACTGCTCTGTGTCCACTGCACAGCACACACACACAAAAATAATTAATATAATGTAATGTAATGTAATGTAATGTAATGTAATATAATATAATATAATATAATATAATATAATATAATATAATATAATATAATATAATATAGAAAATAAATCCTAAAGTATTAAGAGCAATAATTGAGCATTGGCATTGAACAGGATCACCATGCTCTTAGAAGTTAAGTTTTAAAGAGTTGACCCATTTGAATTATTGCACCCAGGTTCCTTTAGTTCACATTTTTCTTTTCTTTTCTAGGAAGAACTGTGTGAATGTTCTAATTACTACCACCCAACTGGTTCCGGCTCTGGCCAAGGTTCTCCTGTATGGACTAGGAGAAATATTTCCTATTGAAAACATCTATAGTGCTACCAAAATTGGTATGGTGTCTACTCTTTCTCCTCACTTTCCTTACAGTAAAACTTTCTACTCAAAAATAATATTATTTGCCGGTTCTTTTGGATGATTTATATGTATTATCCAGCCAGCCAACAGTGTTCTGATGAGGCATGTGATTAATTGTGCATCTAGCTTTATGTGGGTATTGTGGACTTGAACTCAGGTTGTTAGGTTTTGCAGGCAAGCACCTTAACCACTATGCCATCTCTCCAAACCCCTTAAAATCTTTTTGCTTGATTTCCAGTTTCTTTTTCACAGAATATATAGTGTGAGACAAAAAACACTTGAAAAAAGTCAAGAGCTAAAACCTGTATTATAGAACTAATAATTTTATTACATAATATACTAATATTGATAAAATAATAAAATTGTTAAAATATCTTTTATAATTTATTTTTATTTATTTATTTATTTATTTGCAAGCAAAGAGAGAAGAGAAAGAGAAAGAGAAAGAGAATGGGCATACCACAGCCTATAACCCCTGCAAACGAACTCCAGGTGCATGTGCCCCTTGTGCATCTGACTTACATAGGTCCTGGAGAATGAAACCTGGGTCCTTAGGCATTACAGGCACACTCCTTAACCACTAAGCCATCTCTCCAGCCTTAAATTGTTAAAATTCTTTACACCTATCCAGCCTGAATAAAATATTTTTTTAAAATATGGCACTTAGGGCTGGAGAGATGGCTTAGCAGTTAAGTGCTGGCCTGTGAAGCTTACGGACCCCAGTTTGAGGCTCGATTCCCCAGGACCCATGTTAGCCAGATGCACAAGGGGGCGCACGTGTCTGGAGTTCGTTTGCAGTGGCTGGAGGCCCTGGCGCGCCCATTCTCACTCTTTTTCCCCAGCTCTCCCCAAAAAAAGAAAGAAAATAAAAATCTATGGGCTAGAGAGATTGCTCAGTGGTTAAGGTGCTTACCTGCGAAGCCTAATAACCCAGGTTCAATTCCCCAGTACTCACATATTGCCAGTAGCCCTGTTGTACCCATTTTCTCTTTCCACGCAAATATTTTTTAAAAAGAAAGAAAAGAAAAACGGAGGCAAAATGATGCATTTCTATGAAAAGTGTTAAACATAGAAAATGTAATATATAGTTAAAATCTTCACATTTTTACGATATACAGGAAATTTCAAGTAAATCTGTTTGTTTGGTTTTTTTTAGGTGTTTTTTTTTTGAGAGAGAGAGAGAGAGGATGGGCATGCCAGGGCTTCTAGACACCGTAAATGAACTCCAGATGTTTGCATCACCTTGTACATCTGGGGAATTGAACTTGGGTCCTTTGGTTTTGCAGAGAAGTGCCTTAACCACTAAGCAATCTCTCCGGCCCTTTACTGTCTTTTTATCTAAAGCAGCTATGAAATGTTAAGATTTGACAGCTGAGTCTGAAGTTTAATATTTTTTAATTAACTTACTGTTTTTTAGTTCTCTCTCTTTTTTTACTTTTTTATTATTTTATTTTATTTTTTAAATATTTTTTTTTGTTCATTTTTTATTTATTTATTTGAGAGCAACAGACACAGGGAGAAAGACAGATAGAGGGAGAGAGATAGAATGGGCGCGCCAGGGCTTCCAGCCACTGCAAACGAACTCCAGATGCGTGCGCCCCCTTGTGCATCTGGCTAACGTGGGACCTGGGGAACCGAGCCTTGAACTGGGGTCCTTAGGCTTCACAGGCAAGCGCTTAACTGCTAAGCCATCTCTCCAGCCCACTTTTTTATTTTTTTAAGGTAGGTTCTCACTCTAACCTAGGCTGACCTGGAACTTTCTCTGTGGTCCCAGGTGTCCTTGAATTCACAATGATCCTCCTACCTCTGCCTCCTGAGTGCTGGGATTAAAGGCGTGCACCACCATGCCCCTCTCCCCATAATCATTTTTCATAGGTTAACTGTTTTATATGCAAGATGTCGGGTAGTAGATGACGCAGACTTAGCAACTTCTGCTGTACTTGCACATAAGACCCCAGAACACCCATGGTGAGCCTCACACGTCTGAGTTAGCTTTTCTGTGCTAATCATTGTACTGAGCCCTGGCATCATAAGCTCATCCAACTAATGAATTGACCAGCAGCCCCCATCTTTGGTATTGGGAAAAAAAAGGTGAGACGAGTGTCCTAACAGGAAGTCCTTTTCTTTCTGCAGGTAAGGAGAGCTGCTTTGAAAGAATAGTGTCCAGGTTTGGAAAGAAAGTCACATATGTAGTGATTGGAGATGGACGAGATGAAGAAATTGCAGCCAAACAGGTAACTGTGGAAAGAAAAGACATCAGTTTATGTGTCAAGTGTTAGAAAAATGGTGACAGAGCCAGAGTAAAGGTGCACACCCTGAGGAAGGAGGAGCTTGAGTTCAGGGCCAGCTTTAACTACATAGCAAAGATTCTATTCAACATAGTGAATTCAAGGTCAGCCTGAGATCCATAAGATCCTGAAAAAGGAACGGGAAAGAGAGATGAATGGACAGGAAATAAAAGGGAAACTGAAAAATCTATAGAATCTTTTTGTTGTTGTTTGTTTTGTTTTTGTTGTTTTTCAAGGTAGGGTCTTGCTCTAGCCCAGGCTGACTTAGAATTCACTATGTAATCTCAGGGTGGTCTTGAACTCATGGTGATCCTCCCACCTCTGCCTCCCAAGTGCTAGGATTAAAGGCATGTGCCACCATGCCTAGCTCTACGGTTTTTTAAAAAATTTATTGAGAAAGAGGCAGAGAGAGAATGAGTGCACCACAGCCTCCAGCCACTGTAAATAAACTGCAAACACATGTACCACCTTATGCATCTTAGATGGCTTAGATGGGTACTGGGGAATTGAACTTGGGTCCTTAGGCTTCACAGGCAAGTGCCTTAACTGCTAAGCCATCTCTCCAGCCCTGCAATCTTTTTAAAAATTTTATTTATTCACGTGCACATGTCAGGTTCTCTTGTTACTGCAAGTTTTTTGTCTGGCTTTACATGGGTGCTAGGGAAATGAACCCAGAACATCAGACTTTGCAAGGAAGCACCTTTAACCACTGAGCCACCTCTTTAGCCCCCTCTTTACAACCTTTTGTGCATTAGTAGTGCTTCTTTTCCTTCCCCATTTTTTAAAAATATATTTTATCCATTTATTTATTTGAGACAGAGAAAGAGCGAGAGAGGGGAAGAAGGAGAGAATGGGCTCACCAGGGCCTCCAGCCACTGCAAACAAACTCCAGATGCATGCACCACCTTGTGCATCTGGCTTATATGGGTCCTGGGAAATCGAACCAGGATCCTTTGGCTTTGCAGGCAAACGCCTTAGCCTCTAAGCTATCTCTCCAGTCCTTTCCCATTTTTCTTTATGGAAAGAGAGTCATTTTCCCTCCTTCCTGTCACTGAAAATATCTTGCAAGTTTCTAGCTCTGTTATAGGGATGTCCTTCCCCACCCTCATTAAACCTGAGATGGTCCCTGTCTTCATCAGATTTGACTACAAAAAGAAGGTCAATCATTCTAATTTTCAAGCTTCAAATTTAACAACAAAATAAATTAAATTAAAATGCACACATTTTGCTTTTGAGCCATGGAAAGTTTATTCTAACAGTAATGCCATCCAGATCCCAACTCCAGGTCTTCCTTTCTTAATATAGGAATCAATAGATGAAAGAGTTCGGGTTGTGGAATCTGAAAGCAGGCAGGTTCAACCAGGTATAGTAGCGTACACCAAAGACCTGGGTAGGAGATTGAAAAGAGATTACTTGGGACTAGCCTGAGCAATATATAAAGACTGTCTCTTAAACAAGATACAGGGCTGGAGAGATGGTTTAGTGGTTAAGGAATTTACCTGCAAAGCCTAAAGACCCAGATTTGGTTCCCCAGTACCCATGTAAGCCAGATGCACATGGTTGTGCATGTGTCTGGAGTTCATTTGCAGTGGCTGGAGGCCCTGGCATGCCCAAATCATTTCTCTCTCTCCCTCCCTGCCCCCTCCTCTCTCTCTCTCCCGCTCTCTCTCTCTCTCTCTCTCTCTCTCTCTCTCTCTCTGTCTCTCTGTCTCTTTCTCTCTATATATCACTCAAATAAATAAAAATAAAAAAAATATTTAAACACACACAAGATACAGGGCAGGCATGATAGAACACACCTTTAATCCTAGCACTCAGGAGGTACAGTAGCAGGATCACCGTGAGTTCAAGGCCCATCTGAGATTACATAGTGAATTCCAAGTCATCCTCAGCTAGACTGAGACCCTACCTCGAAAAAATAAAAACTAAACAAAAATGGTACAGTCAGTTCAGAGACATTATTAGGTGTGTGACAAGTTACTTAATCTTTTTCAATTTTCTCATTTCCTAAGTATATCTTCGGAAATTCTCCACTTCTTTTTCTCCTCCTCCTCTTCAATGTAGAGGTGATGATTGTCAACCAGGGCTACCCTTATTTTCTTCACCCAGTTCATAGAAACCTTAGCACCTACTAATGAGCTATGAGCTTGGCAATTGATTGGCATGATTATCTCATTACTGTTTCATTTGCCACTTAATATGGCAGTTCAGGGACCTTTTACTTTTTTTCATTGGTGTTAATCACCAGAACTTTGATTCTAGAACCTCATCACTCTGAGTAAGTTATAAGCAGTCTGAAGTGAAGCTAGTTGTCTTCTGCATCATAGAACATGGTTTCCAGTACTTGACTTCATTAACCCTCCACATTGTACCTTCAGAACAGCACATGGAATTCTTGGCATGATTCTGACTATATAATATAACAAGAGTTTTTATTTCCCAGATCTGTACATTTTGTACACTGGCAAGATTTGGGACTGGTAGCTCTAAAGTTTATGGGAAATTTACCATCTAAAAGACAGTATAATCATATTAATACTAGTTTGGTTTTTTTCTTGCTGTTTTGTTTGTTTGTGACATGGTCTTGCTATGTTGCCCAAGCAGACCTCAAATTCGTAATCCTCTTGCCACAGCCTCACCCTTGCAAGTACTAGGATTACAGGCATGTACTACAATGCTTAGCAATAGTAATATCTTATATGGACTATTTTATTTCATCTTGGAGATCTTGAATAATAGCTGGAACCAGTACATCTCTTAATCTGTGTTGTACAGAGTCCTTGTGCATACTACTTCCTTCATCCTTTTGACAGCTCAGTTAGTGGACAGGGGGAGACAGTTGCCAAGTGCCTCAGGAAGACACCTGTGGAGGAAGAGGTGAGAGTAGACATAAACTTCCCCCAAGCTAGGCTAACCAGCTGTCGTCCTTCTCTTTCAGCACAACATGCCCTTCTGGAGGATCACAAACCACGGAGACCTTGTGTCCCTTCACCAGGCCTTGGAGCTGGACTTTCTCTAAAAACTGGAAAGTGGAGCCTTCCTTGTGAACTCAAGGAGCCAGAGGCCAGAACCAACAGAACACTCTCTCCCTCTCTCCCTCTCCCTCTCCCTCCCTCCCTCTCTCCCTCTCCCTCCCTCCCTCCCTCCCTCCCCCCCCCCCTCCTCCTCCTCCTCCTCCTCCTCCTCCTCCTCCTCCTCCTCCTTCTTCTTCTTCTTCTTCTTCTTCTTCTTCTTCTTCTCTCTCTCTCTCTCTCTCTCTCTCTCTCTCTCTCTCTCTCTCTCTCTCTCGTTTGTCTCTGGGTTTTTTCTTCTGTGTTTCTCTCTCTCTTTCTCTCTCCCCCTCCCTTCCTCTCTCTCCCTCTCTCTCTTGGTCTCTCCTGTCTCTCTTCCCCTATGGACTGCTGGCGAGAATACAATCAGAACTGACAACTGCAAGTGTTGCCAAGAGAGCCGCAGCCCGTGTGCACTGCTGTGCAGATGCAGGCCGTGGCGGCGCTGGCGAGAACAGCAGACACTGAGCTGCAGTGCTTTCTTTCTTCATGTTTTGTTCCCAAAGTGAAGAAGGAAAGGAAGGTCTTGGGCACAGATGCAGTCTTGGCCCATGCCCAGACTGAGAACTGTTTGAACTCATGTCAGGGGAAGTACAGCAGTCTCTCTCCTGAGAACAGCTCTTCCATCTTAGCTGTAGAACCTCTTTCCAGTGAATGGGTGTTATTTTTATAGGTAAGGATCTGGTCTCTGAAGCAAGTTTCCCTCTCCTTTTTCTATGAAGAAAAGGGTGTATAAAGTTTCCGTGGAAATAGTAATTGAAATATCTAAAATACCTCTCTGTGACAGTAGCGTCTCTAGCTGCTTCGGTGGTCTCTCCTGAGGATGTCCTGTCTATCTGTGGGTCCCTGGACACCATTCAGCTTTAGACTGGCATCTCCCATGTTGGAAGCCTCAGTCCCCTTGCCAGTCCCACTTCCCCTGTAACCAAATGGCACAAACCGGAAAATGCTTCCCGTAGGCAGTAAAGCTAAGCCTTTAACTTGACTCGAATTCAGAGCCTCTGTCCTAGGAGGGCTAGTCTCCAAACTGGAGAGAAGGGACTTGGGCTTCTGAGAACTTTCAGCTGCTTTGGCATTTGAGGTAAGAAGATACTACCTGCTCTTACAGAGAAGCACCCATGCCCACCAGATGCTCACACTGTGGCCTCTTCCTACTTAGCCATCAGATGGTGGGCTCTGGCCCTTCCTGCCCTCTATACACACCCATCTTAATGCAACCCTGGCTGCCCACTGGACTCAAAAGTCAGAAAGTCCAAGAGCAGGTTTATAACAGATTCCTTTGTGGAGGCCCTTGAGCCACATGGTGTCCCAACATATTTACCCAGGCCTCTGCCTCAGTCTGTAAATGAGGAGCAGGTAGCTGTACTTAGAATCCAGATCTCCATGGAACTCCCCACTTTTTCATTCCATGCTGAAGTGGAAAATCAGAAAGACTTTCCTGACTCTGGTGCCTGAACATCTCATCCCAAGCTAAATGCAGGAGTACTTCCCAGCCTGCTTCCTGGGGAGGTCAGTGGATACCCGGGCCCACATCCCAGCCTTCTAGCCTAGTTGGGTACCCCATCCCTCCAGGACCAACCACCCTGGGCACCTGATTAAGTAGGTTGAACTTCTCTAGAGCAGATGAAGTGCAGCCTTGGGTCCTGAGTAGGAGGTCCTTGGTCAATCCCAGGTGTAACCACTTGTCCCCAGATGATGCAGCACACAAAGGCAAGATTCCTTCCAGTGCCAGACCACCTGGGTAGCAGCAGAGGGGCAGGCACAGTCTTTCAGAAATTCATGACATGCAGTGGAGGAAGGGTTTGCAGAGAAACTGAGGTTGGTGTGCATCTTTGGCCTTGTTTCCTCCCAGGTGCAGGTGGGAGAAGGGTAGTAGAGTCTGGGTTAGACCTTCCTCATCTGTGCTGGCTTGTACTTTCATGCCTCCAATCCTGCCCCTGTTGCCCATATAGCTATTGGTTTCTTGCCATGGACAAAGATCTCCCATTGGTATTGTGCTTCAGGCTTATGATGTGGTGACACATGCCTCTCTGTGCACACACACACAAACCCTTTGAGGGAGGCTCTTTATTCTAAAATATAACTTGGATTCCCCTTTCCATGGCCTTTTTCCTCTTGCACTGAGTGTCCAGTTTGGCTCTTTGCAAAAGGAACTTTGACTTGGCCAAGAGAGATGAGGCCATACTGAGCAGAACAGCCTGTGCTCCTTTGAGAAGGCAGATAGGAAGCAGGCAGGCCGTTGTCTCTTTCAGGAGTTGCCCAGGGAACACTGCTTTTTGGGTTGTCTTCTCTCCCCTCCCACAACAGCCTGGAAATGAGTCAACAGTGTCAAGGGCTGTTGAAAGCTGGGGCAAAAGGAAATTTGAGAGGCTATCCTTGCTGGAAAGAGTGCCATTGAAATTAGCCAGATGGAGTCCTTTCCCTGCTGGACCCTCTGTTCTACAGGGTGTCTAGACATGTTAGCAGGGCCTAGGGGTGGCTCTGGAACGGGAAGAATGTCTTAGGGTAGGAGGTGATTGACTTTCGAATGTAAAACTGACCGTGCCTTAGCATCACCCTGTCCAGTGCCCCAGGGCAGCTGGTGGTGTCCAGGAGAGAGGACACCTGCTCCAGATTTAGATGCCTGTTTAGGCTTTTGTTTGATTTGGAGGTGTTTCTGTCTTATCTGCAAATTGGGGAGGTCAAAGCTAGTGTCCCCAGAGGCTTGCCAAGTTTGTTCATAGTTGGCACAAACTCACCTTGGCTCCAAGTAGAATGTGATTGCCAAACTCCAGCTACAGGCAAGCATGTGGAGCTTGCAGATGCTCCTGGCTCCATCCTGGAAGAGTGCAGAGTAGGTGCTTGAGGCCTCCCTCCTGCCCCTCATAAGCAGGCTTCTCATTACTACCTTGGATTCCTTCATCAAGAACCTAGAACTCCTCACATACTGTAGAAGCAAATTAGAATTCTGAGGTCCTCAAAGAAGAGGTAAAAAAAATTCTAAATCTACTTGTGTCCCAACCCAGCCAAGGACCTCTTGCCCTTCCTGCACTCTGAGTCAGCTCTGACAAGCCCAGCTCCCTGGTGGGCTCCTAGTGCTCTGACTCCAATGTGAGCCATTCTGCTATGAACGACTTCTTCTTGGAACACTACTCCCCCTCTGGATTCCAAATGCCTCCTTAGCAAGAAAAGTCATTAGCTGGGTTAGGTATATATTTATGTGACTGCGGGCATTCGTGGCTGTAGAATCCTTGACCATAATGTTATATGTAATGGGAACTCTCTTATAAACTTGAAAAAAAATAAAGTTTTTATTTTCTATACAGAGTTCTCCTGTGTCTTTAATATTTTATTTATTTGCAAGGGGAGAAACAGAGAGGGAGAGAATGGGCGTGCCAGGGCCTCCAGGCATTGCAAACGAATTTCAGATGTGCATCTGGCTTACATGGGCCCTTAGGCTTTGCAAGCAACACAAACTAAGCCATCTCTCCAGCCCGCCTGTGTCTTGTTTTTTAAAAACTTTTTTATTAGCTGGGCGTGGTGGCACACGCCTTCAATCCTAGCACTTGGGAGGCAGAGGTAGGAGGATCACCGTGAGTTCGAGGCCACCCTGAGACTACATAGTTAATTCCAGATCAGCCTAGGCTAGAATGAGACTCTACCAAAAAAATATATATATATACATCTTCCAAATACAGACAATATACCATGATCCTTTGTCTTCTGAATAGGGTTAACCCAGTTGCTCAGCTAAAGTGCATCATTATTTTAACAAAAAACAAAACAGCCTGGAGTGACGGCTTAGTGATAAGGCACTTGCCTGTGAAGCACAGGGGCCCAGGTTCGATTCCCCAGGACCCATATAAGTCAGATGCATAAGGTGGTATATATGTCTGGAGTTTGTTTGCAGTGGCTGGATGCCCTGGCACACCCATTCTCTATCTGCCTCTTTCTCTCAAAATGTTTTAAAAATGAAGACCATTTTGTATAAGTAAATATACATGGGAAATAGTTTCATATAATTTGCAAAGAAGCATTAACCCATGAATTGTTTCTAAAATGTATTTTAGAGGCTGGGAAGACAGTCCAGTGGCTAAAGGCACTTGCTTGAAAAGCCTGCCAGCCCAGGCTCAGGTCCCGAGTGCCCACATACAGCTAGATGCACAATGTGGCTCATGTGTTAGGATTTCATTTGCAATGGCTAGAGACCCTGCTGCACCCATTTTGGTGCATCAAGAGCTTCCAAAAATAAGAATATTACAAAAATAATGTTTTCTAGGTGTAAAGTGATTTGGTGAGAGAAGCAAGCACCTAACTGTGCTGAGTGTGAACTAACACACCACTTTGGAGCCCTTGTATTTCTCTTGGTGTAATGTTACATCAAGTATTCATCTCCAGACCAGGGTTGGTCTCCCACACCCCACCCCCACCCACTACTAGTCTGGGAAACAGTAAAGAATCCTTTTTTTTTTTGAGGCAAGCCCAACAGACTGGCTGTGTGTGTGTGTGTGTGTGTGTGTGTGTGTGTGTGTGTGTGTGTGTGTGATGAGAGGGAGGGAGTGGGAGAGAATTGGCATGTGAGGGCCTCCAGCCATTGTAATGGAACACAAGCTGCGTGCACCACCTTGTACGCATGTGCGACCTTGCGTACTCGCATCACCGTGTGCATCTAGCTTAGGTGGGCAACCTGGAGAGTCATGGGTCTTCAGACTTTGCAAGCAAAGCAAGTGCCTTAACCGCTAAGCCATCACTCCAGCCCCTCACTTATTCCAAAGAAGGAAATTAGAATTGAGTCTAGTTTGCAAGTGTCATAAGATGTACGTTTCCGCTAGAAAATAGAAGGCTGCCTTGTATTCTAGTATTCTAGTAATTGGGTCTTTTTTTTTTTTTTTTTCTTAAGAGACAGAAGACAATGAGTGTGTCAGAGCCTCTAGCCACTGCAAACAAACTCTAGATGCATGTGCCACCTTGTGCATCTTACATGAGACCTGGAGAACCACACCTGAGTGCTTAGGCTTTGCAGGCAAGCACCTTAACCACGAAGCCATCTGTCCAGCCCCTGTACTTTTTTTTTTTATATTTTTATTTATTTATTTGAGAAGAGAGAGAGAGACAGACAGACAATGGTTGGTCCAGGGCCTCCAGCCACTGCAAAGGAACTCCAGATGCATGTACCACCTTGTGCGTCTGGCTTATGTGGGTCCTGGGGAATCGAACCTGGGTCACTTGGCTTTGCAGGCAAGTGCCTTAACCGCGAAGCCATCCCGCCAGGCCACTTTTTTTTTATTTTAAATAAGAGAGTATTGACACACCAGGGCCTCCAGCCACTACAATGAACTCCAGACGGCTGTGCCACCTAGTGCGCGGCCTTTGGCATCTGCTTATGTGGGATCTGGAAAGCAGAACATAGGTCTTTAGGCTTCTCAGGCAGGCACCTTAGCCTCTAGCCCTGTTGGGTCTTTTTGGTGTTAGGTGTAGATTTTGAGCCACACACAGTGCAGCTGAAGCATGCTGGTTAGTTGGCTGTTTCCTTAGTCACAAGTATAGGTTTGAGATGTTGATCTCCAAACCAAGAGTAAACATCTCCATCTCACCCTAACATGACTAAGACGATCCGTATTTCTTTTGTTGTTGTTGTTTTTAGTTTTTAGTTTCTTTCATCAAACCACAGACCGATCATCCCAGGAGTCACCTCACCACTTACCCACAAAGAACTCCCAGCAGAATGCCAACACCTGGCCTATCCTACTTAATTCCTAGTCCTAAAGATGCTTGTAGCTGTTCTCTGCAGGCCCAGCAGCAGATCTGGGGGCAAGAGGATACACTAGCTTTCTTGGGTTTTGTTTTTGTTTTTGTTTTTCCAGGTAGGGTCTCACTCTCTAGCCCAGGCTGACCTGGAATTCACTATGTAGTCTCCGGGTGACCTTGAACTCATGGCAATTCTACCTCTGCCTCCCAAGTGCAGAAATTAAAGGCATGTGTCACCACACCCAGCCTCACTAGCTTTTTTTTTTTTTATTTTTTAAGTTTATTCATTTGCTAGCAGTGAGATAGAGAGGAGAGGCAAAATGGGTACTCCAGGGCCTCCAGCCACATTGCAAACAAAGTCCAGATGCATGCACTACTTTGTGCATCTGGCTTTATGTGGATACTGGAGAACTGAACATGGGTCATTAGGCCTTGCAGGTAGATACCTTAACCACTAAATCATCTGTTCAGCCCAAGAATGCACTGGTCTGCCCAGATGTGTGTTCTACTGCCAGCTGAATGAGCAGCCCCATTCAATTATCAACTGGCTCTCCAGCTCCAGGACCATGGAAAACAAGAGGTCAGGCCAGGTGTGGTGGTGCACACTTTTAATCCCAGCACTCGGGAGCCAGCCTGAGACTACATAGTGAATTCCAGGTCAGCCAGGGTTAGAAAGATGGCTCAGTGGTTAAAGGCACTTGCTTGCAAGGCCTGCTGCCCCAGGTTCAAGTCCCCAGTAACCATGTAAAGCCAGATGCACAAAGTGGCACATGCATCTGAAGTTTGCAGCCCATTCTTTCTCTCGTTCTCTGTACTAGTAATTAAATTAAAACCTTTACAAAAAGCCAGGTGTGGTAATACACTTTTAATCTCGGCACTTGAGAGCAGAGGTAGGAGGATCTCTGAGTTTGAGGCCAGTCTGAGATTACATAGTGAATTCCAAGTCAGCCTGGGCTAGCGTGAGACCCTACTTCAAAAAAAAAAAAAAAAAAAAACTTATCAAAAAAAAGTCACATCTAGCATTGGGGAGATGGTTCTGGGTGTAAAGTGCTTGCCATGCAAGTATGAGTAACTGACATCAACCTCTGGATTACACATAAGCATTCACACATGTAACATGCACACAGCACATACTCCATATGAACATGCACACAGCACATACTCCAAGTTGCACCTAAGTCAGCCTACATCTCTGTCCCAGGGGCCTTTACCAATTTCAGGGGAATTCATGTCCTTGCTTCCTCTCTAGAAAGGATTAGTAGATTCTTTTAATGACAGAGACTAGGTTGGAAGATTTCACAAAGTTTTAATAATAATCTAAATAATACTGTTAAACAAAAGCACCACGTGTCTTCACTTGCATTGACATAGGCATACATTTTGCTTCTCTCACATAGACTCTGAGGTAGGAAGTACACTGGCTAGAATGAGAAATACTCAACGGGCTGTATGTGGCCCAGGACCACAAGACACTTGGTTTAGAGATGACCTGGAAGACTCTGCAGAGGCTGAGCCAAGACAATGGAGAGACTGGCAAAGCCTGCCTAGAGTTGGGCAGCCCTAAGCCCCAGGCTTTGAGATACTGCCCGAGACTGATTGAAATGACTGGGAAGAAGCCAGTGTGGCAAGCTGCTTCCACCGTTAGAACAATGTTCTTGGTACATAAAGTGCTCAGTAACATTTGTTGAATAAACAGGTTGGAAAAACAATTCTAGAAGACAACACCCCCCCCACACACACACACACATCAGGTCTTCTAGATCAGAACTGGGAAGCCAGAAGGTGACTAGAGGCGACAATACCAACAATGAGAAATTTTAAGGCCAGCAGCTCTACTAGCTAGGGAATGAAAAGGAATTCTCTTCCTTCCTCCCAAAATATTTTGTCCCATAATTGTCCCATGACTGTCCAGGATCCATCTTCTCTTCCTTACTGTGATGACCCTGCATCAAAACACCCCGTTCACATCCCCTTTCTCGGCCAAAGCAGCTTTCCCTTTGGTCATAGGGAAAAAATTCCGAGCCAACTGAGTCATGCGCCTGTTGTGAGGCAGCTGAGAGTGTTCTGACGGAAGAAGACTCTGGACCCCGTCCACGCGGTCAGGCTCCCAGCTGCAGCTAGGGTGCAGCCAGCGGTAGTAGATGAGCCGCAAAGCCACACCCAGGAAGAAGCAGATGCCTCCTGCGGCCAGCCACATGGGCAGTGCAGTCCCACAGGGCAGCCAGGTACCATACATCACCCAGGTGGTCACCAGCAGAACACTGTCACTCAGAAGAAACGCTACGTGGATGATGGCCCGACCCCGGGTGTGGCCTTCAGACACATTGAACCAGGAGAAATAGAGGATGGTGGCCACTGTCACCCGGTACAGCCACTCGGAGCAGGGGTCTGGCATGAAGTCTGTGCCCTGAAGCCAGACCCAGAGTAGCAGCACCAGCCACAAGCCAAAGAAGTGCAGGGCCACGTAGTGGGGGAAGAGGGCCGAGAACAGGGCCACAGCCAGGACTCGGGGCCACAGCAGCAGCAGGTTCCACAGGAAGTAGATGGCGGAGGAGCCGGGGCCCAGGATGGGCTTGGAGGGAAGGCAGGAGCGCAAGGCCCGGTGGTAGTCCAATAGCGCCCATGAGATGCCCACGAAGGAGGTACAGATGCCAACCCCTAGCAAGAGCAAGAACAACAGTGAGCCTTGTAGGCAGCCTGCCTGGAACCCCCCTAAGCCACAAGGAACCCTCCTAATAACCCTGAGGTGAGGTAGGTCTTTGAAAACCCCCCACTATTTGTCCAAAGAAAAGTGAAAGGAGAGAACATTCACTTCATTCATAGGCCCATACACGGAGCTTGGGTGCAAATATGAAGTCTGCCCTTTACCACAAAGCTATACTTTTTAAAAAATACATATATTTATTTATTTGAAAGAGAGAAAGAGGCAGAGAGAGGGAGCGAATGGACACACCAGGGCCTCCAGACACACTGCAAAGGAACTCCAGACGTGTGTAAACAGAAAGAATGGACATGTGCCAGGTGTGGTGGCACACGTCTTTAATCCCAGCACTCAGGAGGCAGAGGTAGAAGGATCGCCATGAATTCAAGGCCACCCAGAGAGTACATAGTGAATTCAGTCAGCCTGAGCTAGCGTGAGACCCTACCTTGGAAAACCAAAAAAAAAAAAAAAATGGACACCAGGGCCTCTGGCCACCTGCCGCTTGCCACTGCGAACAAACTCCAGACACATGTGCCACTTTGTGACCTGGGTTTTACTGGGGAATAAGCCCAGGCAGTCAGGCTTTGCAAGCAAGCACTTTAAACTCTGAGCCATCTTTCAGTTCCCACAATGCTTTACTTTCAAGTGCTATCTATCTTGTGACGTCTTTCAAGGATAAGATGGTGTGTAACTTATAGTCACTCAACATTTGGTACCCCAGGGCCTTAGCATCTTTTAGGGCCCTATAATCCTCCTTCCCCAGAAAAGCCCAAGCTCATTTGAAAATGAGCTCCTGTGTCAGAAAGAGGGCAGGATCTCTGACAAAGTGGCAGCAGCCCTCCAGCTACAGCTGCCCTCAGGATTGGGAAGGATGCCATGTAGGCAGAAGGCCTCCTCACTCTCCTTCCTGTGCAGTCTGGCCCAAGGTCCTAACTTTCCAAGGTCCTGAAGCTCATGATGGAGGTCCTATCCTACTCCACACTGCCAGGTCTGGACTGCGAACAGCAGAACCTCCAAGGCAGGATGGAGGTGGCATGGGAATGCCTCTAAACTGCCCCTGCCTCTTCCACCTCATTCCTTCAACAATTGTTACTGGGAACCAACCCTACTGTGTGCCAAGAGCCCACTATCAGCCTGGCATCAGATCTGTGGCCACTGCCCTCTCATCTCAGGCCTACTCCCCTTGACTATCCCCTGAGCCACCCATCTGACCTCTCTGGTGAGTCAATGTCCAATGTAAAACCCCACCCACTGTTGGAAGCCATAGAGCAAAAGCCTCTCTATTTGGCCTGGGCCTGCTCATAAACTGACTCATTACTCAGAAAGCTGGTCCATCCAGCTTTCTGTTAGGTACTTCTAGAACCGGTCAGCAGGCTGCTTACAGAATCTTATTTTTTGCTAAAGGCCAGTTTATGGTCGGGATGTGAAGCCTGGTGCAGTCAGGATGTTAAGCCAGTGAGGCAAGATTAGATGAACACCTAATTACATCCCCTCCAGGCTTCCTGACAACTCCTTGCCCTGGCCACGTCCCCTTCCCCCTACAACTCTATATAAGCCTACATGTAAGAATAAACTCTCAAGGCCGTGGCAAACATCTAGCATGGTCTCCTTCTTGTGTCTGTTTGCCTTGTTTCATCCAGGTTAATTTTCACCTCGCTTCTTTGTTCGACTCCCCACTGGCTGGGGCAACCCACCTCATTATCACAGTGATTGCCCATTTCCTGATCTCTGAGCTCCTGAAGGGTAGAAAGATTCTGTTCACTTGGGGTTCCCTGGCAGCTCAGTACCAGGGACATAAAAAATGTTTGCTATGTATTCTCTGGGTGGCCTTGAACTCACGGCAATCCTCCTACCTCTGCCTCCCGAGTGCTGGGATTAAAGGCGTGCGCCACCACACCTGCCGCTCTATTCACAATAGCTAGAAAATGGAACCAGCCCACGTGTCCCTCAACTGATGAGTGGATAATGAAGATGGGGCACCTTTATATAATGGAGTTCTACTCTACGGTAAAGAAAAATGCAATTATGAAATGTTAGGAAAATGGATGGATCTGGAAAGGATTATAATTAGTGAGGTAACCCAGGCAGGTGAATTGCTGTGAGTTTCAGGCCACCCTGTGACTTTAGTGAATTCCATATCAGCCTGAGCTACAGCAAGACCCTACCTTGAAAAAACACACACAAACCAAGGCTGAAGAGATGGCTTAGCAGTTAAGGTGCTTGCCTGCAAAGCCTAGGACCCAGATTCAATTCCTCAGGACCCACATAAACCAGATGCACAAGGTGCTGCATACATATGGAATTCTTCTGCAGCAACTGGAGGCCCTGGCACACCCATCCTCTTCCTCTCCCTCCCTCCCTGCCTCTCTCTCTCTCGCTCACTCTCGCTCTTTCTCTCTTTCAAAACAAAATTAATCTTAAAAACAAAAAAATATTTTTTCAGATGAGAACAAACTGATATTCAGGCTAAGTTACTTTTCTAAATTTGAACAGTGTAAGAATGACTTTAAGTTTGAATGCAGATCCCACGGCCTAAAACTCACTCTTCTGTCTTCTCAGCAGCCTTTATGAAAGAGTAAAGCACTGCTGACATTGCAGGGAAGCTTTGCTAAGCAGCATAAGGAGCGGCCACGGGCCCAGCACTCACATTGGTAATACTCAGCCCGGCCACTCTGCAGTGCGATGGCCAGCACCAGTGTGAGCTGCGGCGTCGTCTCCAAGAAGGTCTCGAAGAGCCGCAGCATGCTGATGTCCAGGGAGAGGAAACTGGCATAGGCCAGGTCGAACTCTGACGGCACCTCTTGCTTCCATACTGATAGCCCCTGCTGCAGCCCTTGCAGGCACCTGGGTAGTACACACCAGCACCCATTTAGGCCAGGTCAGTGTTCTATGAATTCCCGCATCTCCTACCCACTGGGTACAGGAACACAGGCTCAAATGCTAACTTTCATGTGTGTGTGTGTGTGTGTGTGTGTGAGTGTGTGTGTGAGAGAGAGAACTGGCACACCACAGCCTCCAGCCACTGCAATCAACTCCAGACACCTGCACCCCCTTGTGCGCATGTGTGACCTTGCTGTGCATCATGCTTATGTGGGACCTGGAGAGTTGAACATGAATCCTTAGGCTTCGCAAGCAAGCACCTTAACCGCTAAGCCATCTATCTCTCCAGCCCATAACTTTTTATTTTATTAAATGTGTAAATTAACTTTTACTGGTAACATTTTAAAAATTAAAATAGGGCTGGAAGGTTGGAGAGATGGCTTAGCGGTTAAGGCGTTTGCCTACAAAGCCAAAGGATCCTGTTTCTATTCTCCAGAAACTATGTAAGCCAGATGCACATGGAGGCTCACGCATCTGGAGTTTGTTTGCAGTGGCCGGAGGCTCTGGTGCACCCATTCTCTCATTCTCACTCTCTCCCTCTTTCTCAAATAGATAAATAAAATATTTTTGAAAAAACAGAGCTGGAGAGATTGCTTAGCAACTGAGGTGAAGCCTAAGGACCCAGGTTCAATTCCCCAGAAACCATGTAAGCCAGTGCACACGGTGGCACATGCACCTGGAGTTCATTTGCAGTAGCTGGAGGCCATGGCATGCCCATTCTCTCTTTTCTGCCTTCTCTCTCAATAAATAAATAAAAATTAAATGAAATTTAAACAAAATTAAAATAAATTACTGTGTCTCCTCTGCAACCCCAGGCCAAGAGGCAGGAAGCTAGGCAGAAGCAGGAATGGCTCAGCCCCAGGAGCTAACCATTGAGGTCACCGCCTGCTCATCACTGCCATAATTCTAACTTTTTTTTCTTTTTTCAAAGTAAGGTCTCACTCTAGCTCAGGCTGACCTTGGATTCACTATGTTGTCTCAGGGTGGCCTCGAACTCATGGTGATCCTCCTACCTCTGCCTCCCAAGTGCTGGGATTAAAGGCGTGTACCGCCATGCCCAGCTTGTTATTGTTGTTTTTTAGAGGTAGCATCTCACTCAAGCCCAGGCTGACCTGGCAGTCACTACTCAAAATTCTGTCTCCTGAGTGAGTTCTGGTATTAAAGACATGCAATCACCATACCTGGCCAGGCTCCAATTATAGCATGACCCTTAAATGCCACTTAAGCCAGCTACACAAAGTGGCACATGCATTTGGAATTCATTGCAGTGGCTAGAGGCCCTGGCACACCTCTCTATATATATCTGCCTCTACACACACACATACACACACATCAAATAAATAAAATTTTTTTGTTGTTGTTGTTTTTTTGTTTTTCGAGGTAGGATCTCACTCTAGCCCCAGGCTGACCTGGAATTCGCTATGGAATCTCAGGGTGGCCTAGAACTCACAGTGATCCTCCTACCTCTGCCTCCCGAGTGCTGGGATTAAAGGCATGCGCCACCATGCCCGGCTAAAATATTTTTTAAAAGAGGGCTGGAGAGCTGGCTTAGTAGTTAAGGCACTGGCCTATGAAACCTAAGGACTCATATTCGACTCTCTAGGTCCCATGGAAGGCAGATGCGCCAAGTGATGCAAGCATGCAAGTTCACACATGTGCACAAGGTGATGCACGTGTCTGGAGTTTGATTTCAGTGGCTGGAGGCCCTGGCACACCAATTCTCTCTCACACACACACTCTTGCTCTCTTACATAAAGCAAAAGGCCAGTCTGTTGGGCTTGCCTCAAAGAAAAAAAAAAAAAAGATCTGCTAAGATCCTAGGGACAAAAAAAAAGAGAGAGAACTCTGAACAGAAAAGTCAAGGCCATGTGCATTTTATTTCATTTTGTGGTGCTGGGGACTGAAGCCAGGGCCTTCCACACACTAGGCAATCACTCTACCACTTACTACATCAGCCTTCTTCAAGCCAAAATCAGACTATGCTCTGGGAAGAGCAAGCTGGCCATGGATAGGAGGAAAGGTCAGAGGGTTAAGGGCAAAAACAGGGGTCTCCCTGGTGTGCCCATTTTCCCTATCTGCCACTTCCTCTCTCAAATAAATAAAATTAAAACATTAAAAAAAAAAAACAGGCAGGGCGTGATGACACATGTCTTTAATCCCAGCATTTGGGAGACAGAGGTAGGAGGATCGCCATGAGTTCAAGGCCACCCTGGGACTCCATAGTGAATTCCAGGTTAGCCTGGGCCAGAGTGAGACCCTACCTCAGGGGAAAAAAAAAAAAAAGTTCAGGGAGAAAAGGAGTGGGCTTGGTCCAGACAGAGGGGCAATAGCGCAGCTTCTGGAACCGGCAAAACAGACACAGAGACCCACGAGCAGGACTGGTTGGTGTGGGGGGCATTTTCCCACCCAGTGCTGATCTCACATTCATTCAACAGATGTTGACTGCCACTACCCTGGGTGGCACTGGTAACCCACTAAGGAATAGATAGGCAGCATCCTGTTGGGACACTCTGGCACACAGAAACTTCTGCCTCTGGTCCTGCAATGTCCCATCAGGGACCTCTGCCTCAGCTCTTGTCACAGGAAGGAATAAGGACCCTGTTTTCAAACCCAAGCTTCAGCAGAAACATAAAGGAAGGGCCCAGGGAGGCATGCCTGTAGTAACTGTGCCCTTCACACCCCATCTGGCTTTTACTGATGTCCCTACAGGCCCTCAGGCAAAACAGCATCATTCAGAGCCCCTCCGCACGGCTAGACCCTTAGGAAGCTTTGTCAAGGCACGATCTGGGAAGAGCTCTTCTGGCTTCAGCCACCCTATCCCAACTAGACGACACAATAATACGACAGGCTTCATTGTGTGACCCTGACCCCTTGGTTTCAGTGTTCCTCATCTCTACAAGACCACGCCAGTTCAGAAAAAAAGGGCACACATATTTTCCAAGACCCAGCCCGAGCTGGCTCCAAGGACATGGATGAGTCAGACCCTATCTCTGCCCTCTTGCTTAGTCTAAGGATCAGAAGCAAAGGTAAGCAGAAGAACAGAACTGAGTGAGAAGATAAGCACCGACTGTGCTGGGGGTAAGAGCCACGGGCACCGGCGGGTGGCCCAGGTAGTCATGAAACCAGCTGACAGTTACTGAATGCTTGGTTTATTGTGTCAGGACAATTTACAATTCTCTTAACAGAACACGAGGAGCCACTAATTTCGATGATGAGTAAACTGAGACCCAGACAGCTCAGTCACTTGCCCAGGGCCCATGTTGAACAATCTAGTGGCCAGCACTATGCCAGGCACTTTCTTACTGTCACTCACTCTAGGCCTCTCTCTACACGACTGCCCCTTTTTTACACAAGAGCAAACAGAATCAGGGAGACACAGAAAGGTGGCCACAGGTGGCTAAACCAGACTCGGATCTGGGAGAAGTCTGACTCCAGTGCCCACAATGCCCCTATTCTGTCTTTGTTCCCTGGGCCTCTATGTTTTCACCTGTGCCCAAGGCGAGGGTTGTCAGCCAGGATTCTCTTTCCTCAAAAGGCTGGGCACTCACCTGTGGGTAAGGTGTGCCCGGGGCTAAGTCTTCTTTCCCAGGGGAGCCCACACCCTCTGAGTGGGTGCCAGCCGCCAGAAGCCATACCCCAGGGCGGGACGCTCACCTGTACAGGTAGCCCAGCTGCAGCAGGTGCAGCAGCGCCAGGCAGCGGCCCGAGGGCAGCGAGCGGTGCAGGCCCTCGGGGTCGGCGCGCAGCCACAGCCAGCTGAAGCCCTGCAGCGCGGCCGAGGCCAGGCCCAGCAGTGCCAGCACCAGCGCGGCCCACTCGGAGCGGCCGCCCAGCGCGTACTGGCCGGCGGCCCACAGGTCGGCGCCCAGGTCCACCAGGAAGACCGCCGTGCCCAACGCTCCCAGGATCAGGTCCCGCAGGAGAACGGCGCGGAGCGACCCGGGCATGACCCGCCCGCCTGCCCGCCGAGCGCCCGCCTGCCCGCCTCCGTCCCCTCGGCGCCCGCGACCCGCCCTCGAGCCCGGGGTCGCCCCGGCAGGAAGAAGGCGGGAGCTGTCCTCGGGACCGGCCCCCGTCGGCTGGGCGGGACTTCCCCCTCCTGCCCCGTCGGGGGAGGAGCGAGGTTCGCGCACACACCGTTCCCCCAGCCCCCGCCGTGGGCCCTGCCCCAGCCCGCTCCCTTGGTCACTGGGCCCTGGCACCGGGTCGGGGTATCCCCAGCCCCTGAACCCTGGCCTTGGCATCCCCAGCTGCCTCCCCCCACCCCGCCCCTGGACCTTGGTCTCGGCATCCCCAGCCCCTGCCCAAAGACTGATGGATGCCCTTCCCTTAGGCAATCTCTCGGCTTAGTTACGCAGTTTAGCATTTGAAGCCCCCGGGGGCTCAGAGAGGCGAGGATGGCCCAAAGACTGGAGCCTAGGCCGCCACTGGGATCCTGCGCAGATGCGTGGTTAGAAAACCAAGCAAGGGGCAGGGAGACGATGGCTCAGCAGTTAAAGGGGCTTGCTTACAAAGCCTGGCGACTTGGGTTTGATTCCCCAGTACCCATGGAAAGCCAGTTGTACAAAGTGGCGCATGGGTCTGGAGTTTGTTTGCAGCAGGAGGCCCTGGTGCAGCCATACTTTCTCTCTCCTCATAAACAAAACAGAAAAAAAAAAAAAACAATTGTGGCTTTGCTCTAGCCCAGGCTGACCTTGAATTCACCATGTAGTCTCAAACTGGCCATATACTCATCATAACCCTCCTACCTCTGCCTCCTGAGTGCTAGGAGTAAAGGTGTGACTACCACACCAAGCATTAAAAAAATATTTTTAGAGCTGGAGAGATGAATTAGTGGTTAAGGTGTTTGCCTACAAAGCCAAAGGACCTCTGTTAGATTCCCCAGGACCCACATAAGCCAGATGCACAAGGTGGCACATGCGTCCGGAGTTCATTGGCAGTGGCTGGAAGACCTGGCGCGCCCATTCTCTCTCTCTCTGTTTGCCTCTTTCTCTCTC
Source organism: Jaculus jaculus (assembly GCF_020740685.1). Classification (NCBI taxonomy): domain Eukaryota; kingdom Metazoa; phylum Chordata; class Mammalia; order Rodentia; family Dipodidae; genus Jaculus; species Jaculus jaculus. Next base: position 60,701,092 of record NC_059106.1, on the reverse strand, counting down.
ACTCTCTCAAATAAGTAAATAAAAATTTTTAAAATATTTTTTTAAAAAGAGCCAGGGGTGGTGGCACACACCTTTAAATCACAGCACTTGGGAGGCAGAGGGAGGAGGATTGCTGTGATGTTGAAAGTCAGCCTGAGACTCCATAGTGAATTCCAGGTCAGCTGGGGCTAGAGTGAGACCATACCTTGAAAAGCCAAAAATAAATAAATAAATAAATATAAAAATTAAAAAGAGAACTGACCAAGAGCACAGAATCAAAAAGACCCATTTTAGGACTGAAGAGATGGCTTAGCGATTAAGGTACTTGTCTGCGAAGTCTAAGGACTCATGTTCAACTCTCCAGGTCCCACATGAGCCAGATGCACAAAGATGAGTCAAACACAAGGTCCCACATGCATGCAAGATAGCACAGGCATCTGGAGTTCAATTACAGTGGCTGAGGCCCCGGTGGGCCAATTCTCTCTCTCTCTCTTATACAAAAGGGCACATTTTAGGGTGCAATAGTAACATGTCTGTTATGGGGGAAAACAACCTCTCTCTAATTAGAATATAGGCCCACTCTATGGGAGGGAATGCATCCCTGATACTGAAAACCTACAACAGGGGCAATCATGAGCCCTAGGGGTGTAACTTCTGCTGGTGTCTGGCTAAATGTATATACTATGCTCACCAAACTGCACAGTATGCACTTCTCTTAATGTTCATACCCATATATTAATGCTACTCTCACTTTTGGTAGAGAACCTTCTCTTTTCAGATGGCAGTGACCTTGGTATGACTCAGAAGGCACCATGGTGCTAAAAAGTGACAGAGGAGTATTCAGCACTGAAATATCTCAATCACACCTTCCAAGGCTCAGGGTCCATTGCGGAAGAGATGGTGGAAAGAATGTAAGAACCAAAGGAAGGGTAGGACTCCTTACAACATGCTCTTCCAGACACAAAATGGCCTGGATATCCACGACCTCACAGTGTCTGACACTACCTACACAAGACCATCATAAGAGGAGGGAAAGATGATGACATCAAAATAAAAAAGAGACTGATTGAGAGGGGGAGGGGATACGATGGAGAGTGGAGTTTCAAAGGGGATATTGGGGGGAGGGAGGGAATTACCATGGGATATTGTCTGCAATTATAGATGTTGTTAATAAAAATAAGTAAATTTTTTAAAAATGAAAAGAAGTGTGGGGGGGGCATTTTAGCCAGGCATAGTGGCTTGAATCCCAGCATTCAAGAGGCTAAAGCAGGAGGTTTGCTGTGAATTCAAAGCCATGAGTTCCTGGTCAGACCCTGCCCTCAAATAAACAGACACATAGCGCATGCGCGCTGGCACACTCACGCACGCTCGCACGCACGCACGCACGCATGCACACATACTTACTACCCCAAACCAAAGGGGCCGTCTTCCCCGGCGGCGCATTTCACCACGGTGACCCAAGCACCAGTGAGTCAGGCTTAGGTATTAAATGAAGAGAATCACGGCTTGGGGTAAGGTGGAGCACGGGCCTTGTTTCTGCAGGTCGAGCATGAAACTCGTGAGACAGGCGCTTCCGGGGCTCTGTTAGCTGACCCCCGTGTCCCACCGCCGTGCGCTGTCCTTGGATGGGTGGAGGCGGTGGCGAAGCTCCCCAGGAGAGAAGCGGGAGCCCAGAGTCAGGGCGCCACCGCGGCCAGCGAGCTCAGCGCGGCGGCCAGCAGCAGCAGCAGCAGCAGCAGCGGGAGCAGCAGCGGGAGCGGCGGCGGCGCCAGCGCGGTGCCCCGGCCCCGCAGGCAGGCCGCGTACGCCTCGAAGGCCACCCGCCGCATGGCGCACACGTGCTCCGCGCGGCAGCTCTCGTCGCAGGCTCTGTCGTCGTAGCCCGCCGAGTTGTAGATGTAATAGCGCTGAAGTGTGTCCCGGTCGCTGGCGATGCGGCTCAGGGCCGTGTGCATGGAGCCGGCGCCCGCATCCCGCACCTGGTAGGCCTCGGTCAGGCGGTACTCCAGCCTCCAGTGTGGGCTGTCCTGAGCATTGGCCTGGCTCAGGTTCAAGAAATAGGTCACCATGTCCTGGAACGGGGGACACACAGGTGGGCGAGCCATGAGCAAGATGTCTTAAGTCCACTCACAGAGTCCTGCACCTTGCATGTTTTTAATCCCAGCACTTGTTGAGGCAGAGGTAGGATGGCAGGAAGTCCAAGGCCACCCTGAACTACAGAGTGAATTCCAGATCAGCCTGGGCTAGAGCAAGACGCTACCTCGAAAAACAAATATAAATAATTTTTTTTTAAAGTGGGACTGGGCGTGGTGGCATCCACCTTTAATACCAGCACTTGTGAGGCATAGGTAGGAGGAGTGCCATGAACTAGGTCCAGGGCAACAGTGAGCTGGTTTCCTTCCCTTACCTATCTCCCAAGTTTAAAATAGGGCCTGGCACACGACATAGCAAATGAATGAGTATTTCTTTGTCATTTCAGCAAGCACAGCACATCCTAGGAGGTGAGGAGTTGGTCACTCAGTTGATATGTGAGGTGAGGGCTCTGGGGAGACCTTGAAGGTCTGTTAGCACTAGGGAGACAAGATTAAAGCAGTGTATTAGAAAAATTTATTCTTCTCTCTCCTCAATCGGGCCACTAGGATACTAGGCTTCCCCCTCACCCAGGGCTGGGTTGGGGTGGGGAGGGAGAAAGAGCATAATACAGTTTCTTGGTCTGGGAGAACTTTTCTGCTTGCCTCTGCTTTACAGTTTTGGGGTAACTTCTCACTTCGATTACATGCATGATTTTCCTCTGGTCTCTGAATCTACTATGTGTGTATTTTTCTTACACCCCAGATCTACCACTGGGGTGCTCTCACTAACTCTAGGTCTGCTCCCTGTGTAATTTCTTTAAACTCAGGGTAGCCATGAGTATAACTCTCTTCATTACTCATTTATTCTTTGAATTTCTTGGTCTCTGCTTTGATAGTTTCCCTCTTATTCCTCCTTGAGCCTCACTGTATGCCCTCTTAACATCCCTCCACAGGAAAGCAGACGGCAGATGCCATGTGTGTTCCTTCTAAATCTTTTTACACACTCCTAAATTCTATCCTCCATGTGCTTGCAGCTTTTCTCTAGTCTCTCTTTACTTGTGTTTTGAAATATATTTTATTTATTTATTTATGAAAGGAAGAGGTAGAAAGTGAGAGAGAGAGAGAATGGGCGTACCAGGGCCTCTAGCCACTGCAGACGAACACCAGATGCATGAGCCCCCTTGTGCATCTGGCTTTCCTGGGTCCTAGAGAATTGAACCAGGATCCTTTGGCTGTGTAGGCAACCATCTTAACTATGAAGCCATCTCTCCAGCCCCTTTATTTGTGTTTTGTTGATGTTGTTTCCAAGCACTATAGCCCAGGCTGACCTGGAACTCACTCTGTAGTCTCAGGCTACCTGAACTCACAGAGATCCTCCCACCTCTGCCTCCCAGGTGCTGGGATTAAAGGTGTGTGCCAGCTCACCCAGCTTAGTCTCTCTTTAAAAGCCCCACAGTTTCTCTTAATGAGCTTTCCACAAACTTGAAGCTTTACCCTAAGCTCACTTGTAAGGCCTCCCTTAAATAAACTCCACAATTCGTGATTTTCCCCTAAATAAAACTTAATAATTCACAATTTAAAAAAATAAAGAAAGATTAATTCCTTCTGAGTGTGCAGCTGATGGGTATAGTAGGAGCAAGGCTGGAGGAAGGGAGACCAGGTAGGAGGTGGTAGCAATGATCCAAGGCAAAGGGAGACTAGAAGGCTGGAGAGATGGCTCAGAAGTTAAGGCCCTTGCCTGCAAAGCTAAGTAATCATGTAAAGCCAGATGCACAAGGTGGTACATTCATCTATTCATCTGGAGTTCATCTGCAGTGAGTGGAGCCCTGGCGTGCCCATTCTCTATCTGCCTCTTTCTCTTTCTCTTTCTCATACGTGTGTGTGTGTGTGTGTGTGTGTCTTTTTTTTTTTTTTTTTTTTTTTTTTTTTTTTTTTGGTTTTTTGAGCTAGGGTTTCATTCTAGCTCAGGCTCACCTGGAATTCACTATGTAGTCTTAGGGTGGCCTAGAACTTGTGGCAATCCTCCTACCTCAGCCTCCCAAGTACTGGGATTAAAGGCATGCATCACTATGCCTAGCTAAAGTATCTTTTTTTTAAATAAAGTGAGACTGGGGAAAAATAATTGACCTGACTTGGTGGCAGGTAACTCTGGGGTTCTGAACTTGACCTTATTAAGGCTCAGTGGTCAGAAGTTGCATGTCAGCTGAAGACTATGGAAGGTCCCCTCTCCCCAACCCCAGCAGATCCAGGCTCCTGACCTGCAGGCTCAGCGTGGCTTGGTCGTATTCAAATACCCGGATGCCCGGATTGTTGGCCCCATTGACCACCTCTGGTAATGTGGTCTTCCAGGGGGTGACTCCAGGTGTGAGGAACATGACGCTTATGGGAGCACCTTTTGGGAGAGAGACAGTAGACTGAAAGGGGTGACGGAGAGGAGGAGGCTGGTGGGCTGCCAGTTGCCCTCCCGGTTAATTACCTGCATCATCATAGAACATCCGGAAGCTGTCCGTGTGGTGGTGCCCAAAGAACTGCCCAGCTATGACTCCGTGATGCTTCTGAACCACTTTCAGGTACTCCTGGTTGAAGCCCTCTCGGAACCACGCCTTGTTCCGCGCCTTCTCAAAGAACCCTGGGGGCACGTGGCCAATAACATACACCTGCAAGAAAGCAGTGTTGGGGCTCAGAGACATCCCCTCCAGCCCTCATTCCCACCTCTCAAAAGCTGCCTGTGTCCTCAAGGGCAGGCAGACAGGTTTAAGTGCATCTCCTTCCTCCGGACTGTGCTTCATAGCTCCTCCTCCATGAAGCCACAGCGTGGTCCTCTGTTCTCAGAGAGCTTGGGCCATTCCTGCACAGGTGTGTAAGAAGCTAGGTGGTCATGAGGCTTTCCAGCATGGCTGTGTGGCATATGTTGGGTGGTTGTGTGTGTTCATGCCTGTGTTCTCCATGTCACATGTCTAACAGTACCTGAACACTATTATTTTTTTTGGGGGGGGGGGGTTGGTTCACTTTAGTCCAAGCTGACCTAGAATTCACTATGTGGACTCAGGGTGGCCTCAAACTCACAGTGATCCTCCTACCTCTGCCTCCCTGGTACTGGTATTAAAGGTGTGTGCCACCACACCTGGCTTTGAACACTGTTTTTAATGTCTTATTTATTTATTCTTTCAAGGTAGAGTCTCACTCTAGCTCAGGCTGACCTAGAACTCACTCAGTAGTTCCAGGCTGACCACTCCCCACTCGCCATCACTTCTTGGATGACAGAACCATCACAGCTGCTTGTGGTTCTCACACGCAATGGGCCCCAGGACCTCAGCTCACAGCGCTGTTGTGACTGGAAGAAGCCCTTTGTGGTATGTGGGTGTTCATCTACATGTTCACATGTGAGTGTGAGTGTGGGTGTGTGGGAGCCATGGCACATGTGTGAAGGTCAGAGGACAATCTTTCCACCTCATTTGAGACAGTGTTCCTGGAGTCTCAAATCTCCAGTTGTTCTCTGCTGGGTTTTGCACAAGCGTCCAGGAAATTTTCTCTCTGCATCCCAACTTGGAGTCAGCATGCTGGAAATATAAAAGCCTGTTACAGGGCTGGAGAGATGGCTCAGCGGCTAAGCGCTTGCCTGTGAAGCCTAATGACCCCAGTTCGAGGCTTGATTTCCCAGGACCCATGTTAGCCAGATGCACAAGGGGGTACATGCATCTGGAGTTCATCTGCAGTGGCTGGAGGCCCTGGTGTGCCCATTCTCTCTCTTGCTATCTGCCTTTTTCTCTCTCTGTCTGTCACTCTCAAATAAAATAAAAAATAAATAAATAAGCAAAAAAAAAGTTAAAGCCTATTACAGCTTTCATCTATATCTCTATCTATCTATCTATCTATCTATCTATCTATCTATCTATCTATCTATCTATCTATATACAAGCACAGAGCGAGAGAGAGAGAGAGAATGGGCACACCAGGGTCTCCAGCCACTGCAAATGAAGTTCAGATGCATGTGCCACTTTCTACATCTGGTTTTACATGGGTACTAGGGAATCAAACCCAGGTCATTAGGCTTTGCAGGCAAGTGCTTTAATCACTAAGCCATCTCTCCAGCACTCCCCACACCTTTTTTTTTTTTTTTTTTTAGATAGAGTCTTACTCTAGCCCAGGCTGATTTGGAATTCACTATGTAGTCTCAGGGCTGGTCTTGAACTCACAGTGATTCTCCTACCTCTGCCTCCCCATTGCTGGGCGTAAAGTTGTACACCATCACACCCAGCTCAACTTCCAACTTTCTACATGGGATCTGGGAAGCTGAGCTCTGGTACTCAGGCTCAAGTGACAAACGCTTTATACCCCAAGTCATTTCCATAGCCCAAAAAGCCCCTCTTTATGGCGGGCTGCTGAAGGACGCTCTCAATGAACACGAGCATCTGGTGGGTGGGTGGGTGGGTGAAGTCTGTGCCCCGTAAGGGACATTTCAGGAAGTAGAGGAGCCCTTACCATCTCCCCAGCTCGGGAGGCATTGCTCAGCACATCTTCCAGCCACTGGAACTGCTGGCCAGGGTCAGCCATGCCAGCCGTCTGCTCATTGCTGCTGTAGTACAGGTTGGTGTTGAGGACCACAACTCGCCCCGCCCTGCTCGAGCCCGGCAGCTTCTCAGAATAGAAGGCACCTAGGACGTCACAGCCAGGAACAGACTGAAGGGGGTCAGAGACATTGCTAAACCACCTGCGACACACAGGATAACCCTCCAGAAGAAGGAACCCTGCAGCCCATGCTGCTGGTAGTGCCCAGGCCCAAGCCAGCTTGATCTGAAGTTCTCTGCTCCTTCCTGGGGTGTCTAGATTTTAGGACTGTGCCAAGGACGTGCCTGGCACACAGCAAATGCTCACTAAATACTAATGTGTCCTCATCAGTAGTGCGCTGGTGCTGAGTACACAGGATCTGGAGTCTGTCCTACATGCGGATCTCAAATCTGTCTTTGTCAAGATGTGTGACCTTAGCCTGTCTCCTGATCTGTAAAATGGAGGTGAAAATCAGAATTTAGGCAGAGCATGGTGGGCACACACCTTTAATCCCAACACTCAGGACACTGAGGTAAGAGGATCTCTGTGAGTTCCAGGTCATCCTGGGCTACAATGAGTCTATGCCTAAAAAAAAAAAAAAAAAAAAAAAAGGACTGCCAGGCAGGCATGGTTGGTGGCACATGCCTTTAATCACAGCACTCAGGAGGCCAAGGTAGGAGGATTGCTATGAGTTTGAGGCCACCTTGAGACTACATAGTGAATTCCAGGTCAGCCTGGACTAGAGTGAGACCCTACCTCAGAAAACAAATTAGATCAGACCCTGCCTGGCACAGTGTAAATGTTCCTTATAGTCGCAAGTGGCACAAATACCTTCTTTGAAGAGAGCGAAAGACTCGTCACTCAGCCAGGGTCTCCACAGCCCTGCTACCTGCTTGTAGATATGGTTGCTTCCTGCTGGGAACTGGTTTTTAGGATGAAAGTCATGGTTTCCCAAAGCAGCATAGACTTTAGTGTCTGGGAGGAAAAGAAAAAAAAAAATACAAAAAAAATTTTTTTTAAAAAAAAAAACACTTGGTGGAACTGGTCATTGTCACTCAGCCACTGGCCATCAGAGCTAATAGGAAAGAGTGATAATGCAGATGAGGAAATATAAAGATAGGCAGAAAGCCACAGCTGATAGAATCTTACTGAACTTTCCTCAGGGCTGGTGTAGCAGCACTAACCTTCCCTGTGCTAGGACAAAACACCCCACCAGACACAGCTTATGGGAGAAAAGATTTATTCCAGCTTACAGTCTCAAGGGGAAGATTCATCATGGAAGGAAAAGCAGGACAGGCCTGAGCAGAAGGCCTGGGTCACAGCTCCACAGCAGCAAGAAGGAAGGAGTCTGAGGGTACTGGGCTTGGAGCTGGGCTGTATTACCTAAAAGGCCTCTCCCATCAACACGAGTCCTCCAGCAAGGCCTCACAACTTTCCCAAACTGCCACCACCTACGGACCAACACACGATCAAAACACATGATCTTTTCTTTTAATCTGTGATTTCTCTCTTCTCTCTCTCTTTTTTCTTTTTCTTTTTTCTTTTTTTGTTTTTGTTTTTGGTTTTGGTTTTTCAAGGTAGGGTCTCACTCTAGCAAGGACTGTCCTGGAATTCACAATTTACTATGTAGCCTCAGGGTGGCCTTGAACTCTTGGCGATCCTTCTACCTCTTTCTGCCTCCTAAGTGCTAGAATTAAAGGTGTGAGCCACCATGCCCAGATCTCTGGCATTTTTATTTATTCATTTAAAAATATTTTTATTGCCAGGCATGGTGGCGCACACCTTTAATCCCAGCACTTGGGAGGCAGAGGTAGGAGGATCGCCATGAGTTCAAGGCCATCCTGAGACTACAGAGTTAATTCCAGGTCAGCCTGGACCAGAGTGAGACCCTACCTCGAAAAACCAAAAAAAAAAAAGTTTTTTTATTTTATTTTGGGCTGGAGAGATGGCTTAGTGTTTAAGGCATTTGTCTGCAAAGCCTAAGGATCCAGGTTTGATTCTCCAGGACCCACATAAGCCAGATGCACAAGGTGGCACATGTGTCTGGAGTTCATTTGCAGTGGCTAGAGGCCCTGGCATGCCCATTCTCTCTCTCTCTCTAATAAATAAATAAAATAAAATAATTTTATTTTATTAAGTTGAGAGAGAAATAAACAGAAGGAGAGAGAGAATGGGCACACCAAGGCTTCCAGCTACTGCAAATGAACTCCAGACACATATGGCATCTTATGCATCTGGCTTACATGGTTCCTGGGGAATCAAACCTTGGTTCTTGGCTTTGTAGGCAAGTGTCTCAACCCCTAAGCCATCTCTCCAACCCAATATTTTTATTTTCTGCTGGGCATGGTGGTGCATACCTTTAATCCTAGTACTTGGGAGGAAGAGGCAGGATTGCCATGAGCTTAAGGCCACCCTATGACTACATAGTGAATTCCAGATCATCCTGGGCTACAGTGAAACCCTACCTCAAAAAAACAAAAAAAGAAAAAAAAGAATTTTCAAGCAAAGAGGGAGTGAATAGGAATGCCAGGACCTCTTGTCATTGCAAATGAACTCCAGACACATGAACCATTTTGTACATGTGGCTTGACATCTATACTGGGGAATCAAACCCAGGCTCTCAGACTTGGCTAGCAAGTGCCTCTAACCCCTGAGCCATCTCTTTAGCACCTGGTTTGTTCTTTTCAGACAGGGTCTCACTATGTAGCCCAGGTTAACCTTGAACTCCATGTCCTCCTTCCTCCACCAGAGTGCTGGGATTACAGACGCGCTCCAACACTTCCAGTTTATTTCTGCTACCATTTTAGGCTGTATCTGGCATGTAGTAAGGGCTTACTGAATATTTAACAGGTCCGAACAACTGCTGCCATGCCCAGTGCAGGGGACATGAGTGTTCTAGTACCACTGCCCCTCGAAGGGGTCCCGACAGGGCCACCAGGCAGCCTGAAGGCCGGTGAGCCGAGGACGGGTTTGAGTGACGCTTCTCCAGGTGAAGAGGACCCGGCTGCAGGGGCGGAGCTGCGGAGCGGCTGGCAGAGGGCCTGCCTTCCCACTACTTGCCAGATCTGCACAAACAAGCCCTGCGGGAATTTACACAGGACCAAGTTATGTTACTAGATAACACGGGAGCAAGAGATTTCCACATTGAAAGAATGCCATTCTACGTTGGGCATCAGTGCTTCGTTCTCGGAAGCTGAGCACTGTCACGCCAAGCTGGCGGACATAAGAAAGGAGCTTCGGATGCCTCGTGAGAAGAATTCGAAGTTGAAAACTAGTGCATTCAAACTGCAGCAGAAAGGCAAAAAGAAGAGCTGGGAAGGGAGCAGCAGCAAGAGGAGGAATAAAGCGGTTGACAGTTAAACCAGCCAAAAGGACACGAGAAATTGTATTTGCGTGTCTTCTTTCCCTGTCCCACTCTCTGGGTTTAGTTATGTAAGTGGACGGTGAGGTTGAGAGAGTGCCTTATGCCACTGCGCGTGGCCTGAGCTCCTCATTCCAGGGTTGCTGTGTCTCTCTATCTTCGTTTCAGTTACCCAAGAAATTTGTCTTTCTAAGTAGTGGAAACATCACATTGTCACTTGTTTTTTTGTTTTTTTTTTTTCGAGGTAGGGTCTCACTCTAGCTCAGACTAACCTAGAATTCACTATGTAGTCTCAGGGCGGCCTCAAACTCTCAGTGATCCTCCTACCTCTGCCTCCCAAGTGCTGAGATTAAAGGCGTGCGCCACCACATCCCAGCTCTTGTGTGGTTTTTATATATTTTCATCTCTAGTTCAAAATTAATATGAATGTTTTAGCTTCTTGAGTGCAGATTTCACAGTTTCAGTTTCTCACCATGTACTCTGACATGGCTTTTCTGCAGTGCAACACTGGTTTTTGTTAATTGCCTTCTCCCTGCTTAAAAGAAACTGCTGGTCTTCTCATCATAGATCTCACAGGAAGAGAGAGGATGAGCCTGTTGAAGAACGTAGTGGGAAAGGATATAAGCAGAAAACACGAGTGCCTAACATGCCAGGGGAGCAGATAGATTGTTCCAGACATGACTCGCTGCTTTCTGGTGTTGGTGCTTATGTAGATTCTGGGTTCAAGGTGGGATTCCATCCTTTCCTAATGTTTGGCAGAGGTAGTGGAGATGTCACACACTTGAAGGTGCTTCTGTGTTTATGCTTAATTACCACACAGTGAGATGCAGTTTCTGTTCTTTTAAAGTAGAATAAAATGTACCACTATCGGGCTGGAGAGATGGCTTTGTGGTTAAGGCATTTGCCTGCAAAGCCAAAGGATCCCAGTTCGATTCTCCAGGACCCACGTAAGCCAGATGTACAAGGGGGGAAGGTGCATGTGTCTGGAGTTCGTTTGCAGTGGCTGGAGGCCCTGGAACACCTATTCTCTCTCTCTCTCAATCCTTCTTTCTCTCTCTCAAATAAATAAATATATATATATATATATATATATATATATATATATATTTTTTTTTTTTTTTTTTTTTTTTTTTTTTTGGTTTTTCAAGGTAGGGTCTCACTCTGGCTCAGGCTGACCTGAAATTCACTCTGTAGTCTCAGGGTGGGCTCGAACTCTCAGCGATCCTCCTACCTCTGCCTCCCGAGTGCTGGGATTAAAAAATATATTTTTTAAAATGTACCACTATCCACTTCATAGGTAATGATAGAGATTGGTGAAAAGTTAGTAAGTAATTTCACAAAAGAGGCAGCATACTATTAGCTTTCTAGAATTTTCCCCTGATACTATATGCAGAAGCTTATCCTATGAGGGAAATAGAGATTTCATTGTTTCAAGTCATATATATTAGTATGCTCTCCTATTTCAGTATTTAATGTCTGACTGGTCTCCAATCCCTATTATGGGTGAACAGTACAGAACTTATAAAGGGGCATGACTGGAATGTATGTCTTTTATAATCCATGTTACATTTTCAGTAAGCTGGAATTACTACCTCTGATTACATATCAGGCTAATGGTAGAGAAAGCTTTAAGTTGAGTGCTAAGAACTGGCTTGTTTAAAGGTTTAAATACTTTCCTTGAAAGAGTCTTTCCTTCTTTTATAAATCAATTATGTTTGCACAAGTCACTTGATTTTGACCCTATGTTTAAGAATATAAATGTAGGGCTGGAGAGATTGCTTAAGGAATTTGCCTGCAAAGCCAAAGGACCTCGGTTCAATTCCCCAGGACCCACGCAAGCCAGATGCATAAGGTGGTGCATGTGTCTGGAGTTCATTTGCAGTGGCTGGAGGCCCTGGCACACTCATTCTCTCTCTCTCTCTCTCTCTCTCTCTTTCTCTCTCTGTCTCTCTGTCTTTCTCTCAAGTAAATAAAATAAATAAATAATAAAATATTTTTTAAAAAGGTGACCAATTCTGTCATCTTTAAAAAAAATAAAGAATATAACCGGGCGTGGTGGCGCACGCCTTTAATCCCAGCACTTGGGAGGCAGAGGTAGGAGGATCGCCATGAGTTCGAGGCCACCCTGAGACTACATAGTGAATTTCAGGTCAGCCTGGGCTAGAGTGAGACTCTACCTCAGAAAACAAACAAACAAAAAAAAGAATATAAATGTAAAGCTGGGTGTGGTAGCACACGCCTTTAATCCCAGCACTTGGGAGGCAGAGGTAGGTAGGAGGATTGCTGTGAGTTCAAGGATACCCTGAGACTACATAATGAATTCCAGGTCAGCCTGAGCTAGATGAGACCCTACCTTGAAAAACTAAAAAAATAAATAAATAAAAAATGTTGCCTTTGTTTTGAATCTATATTATATATGTACGTCACTGAAATAATAAAAGCATATTTTTGTTTACTTTGCAGTGAGTAATATGCTAATGTACAGACACTGAATGTGATGTAGATTGTAGATACAATCTACATCACAGTTTTGGGGCAGATATACCTTGTAAGTGTATGGATTATATATTCACATATCTTTGATTTTGACCTTACCAAATGAAGACTACTTTTTTTTTATAATTTTTTTTTTTTTTTTAATTTGAGAGAGAAAGACAGATAGAGGGAGAGAGAGAGAATGGGCGCACCAGGGCTTCCAGCCTCTGCAAACGAACTCCAGACACGTGCGCCCCCTTGTGCATCTGGCTAACATGGGACCTGGGGAACCGAGCCTCGAACCGGGGTCCTTAGGCTTCACAGGCAAGTGCTTAACCACTAAGCCATCTCTCCAGCCCATGAAGACTACTTTTATGCATTTAATAAAACATCTGGATTCTCCAGTGTCATTCAATAAATAAATAACTATTTAACAATGAACAAAAGCCCATCTTGTAGAAAGAAAGACAAGTCGGGTGTGGTGGTGCACGCCTTTAATCCCAGCACTCGGGAGGCAGACGTAGGAGGATCACTGTGAGTTTGAGGCCACCCTGAGACTACATAGTGAATTCCAGGGAGACCCTACCACAAAAAAAAAAAAAAGAAAAAAAACCACTTTTTTGTTGTTGTTTTGTTTTGTTTTTCAAAGTAGGGTCTCACACAGAAATGATGAGCATGGGCTGGAGAGATGGCTTAGCGGTTAAGCGCTTGCCTGTGAAGCCTAAGGACCCCGGTTCGAGGCTCGGTTCCCCAGGTCCCACGTTAGCTAGATGCACAAGGGGGCGCACGCGTCTGGAGTTCGTTTGCAGAGGCTGGAGGCCCTGGCGCGCCCATTCACTCTCTCCCTCTATCTGTCTTTCTCTCTGTGTCTGTCGCTCTCAAATAAATAAATAAAAAATTTTAAAAAAAAGAAATGATGAGCATGTGGTTGGTTATCTCTGGGCAGGAAGGTCAGCAGAAGAGGCAGGGGAAGGAGGACACTGACCAGCTGCTGCTAACACCCTTCCCTTTTCTCTTGTTCCCCTTTATCACCTCACACCAGGTTTCAAGGCTGTTCCCATTCATCAGACACTCAGCTGTTTTCTCTGTTCTGGGAAGGCCCTCACCCCCTTACCACACAGTAACAAGGAAACAAAGAAAGAGTTGAGGAGGGAAGAAGAGAGGAAGGAAAGAAAAGAAAGAGGGAGGAGGGAGGGAAAGAGGGAAGGAAGAAGAGAGCAAGGGAGGGAGGGAAGAAAAGACAGGGAGAAAGAAAAAAGAGTGATGAGGAGAGGGCAGAGGGGGAGAGAAGAAAGAAGGGAGGGATGAGAAAAGAAAACTGAGGGCTGGAGAGATGGCTTAGCGGTTAAGCGCTTGCCTGTGAAGCCTAAGGACCCCAGTTCGAGGCTCGGTTCCCCAGGTCCCACGTTAGCCAGATGCACAAGGGGGCGCACGCGTCTGGAGTTCGTTTGCAGAGGCTGGAAGCCCTGGCGCGCCCATTCTCTCTCTCCCTCTATCTGTCTTTCTCTGTGTCTGTCGCTCTCAAATAAATAAAAAAATTAAAAAGAAAACTGAAAAGAGGGCTAGGGACTTAGCTCAGTTCGTTGAGTTCTTTGCCTAGACTACACGAAGCCCTGGGTTTGATCCCCAGAACCACATAAACAATTGATAGTGGCTAATGCTTATAATCCCAGAACACTGGAGGTGGAGGCAAGAGGATCAGAAGTTCAAAGTCATCCTCAGCTACATAAGTTTGAGAACAGTCTGGGCTACACAGACTTTGTCTAATAAAAGAAAAGTGTTTGAAGGTGCTTGCTTACAAGTTCTGCCAGCTGGGTCCCCTTATAAAGCCAGATGCACAAAGTGGCCCTGGCATCTGGCACTCATTTGCAGTGGTGGGAGACCCTGGCACACATGTGTGCATGCACACACATACATGTGCAAATAAATCTTTTTTTAAATTTTTAAATTTTTTATTTTTTTAATTTTTTAATTGTTTCTTTGAGAGAGAGAGAATAGGCATGTTAGGGCCTGTAGCCATTGCAAATGAACTCCAGATACATGTGTCACCTTGTGCATCTGGCTTACATGGGCACTGGAGAATCAACCCTGGGTCCTTAGGTTTCTCAGGCAAGCACCTTAACAGCTAAGCCATCTCTCCAGCCCAAACCTTTAAAAAAAAAAAAAAAATTAAGTAGGGTCTCACTCTAGCCAAGGATAACCTGGAATTTAGTATGTAGTCTGAAGGTGGCCTGGAACTCACAGGGATTCCCCTACCTCTGCCTCTCCACTACTGGGATAAAGGCATGGGCCACCACACCCAGCTCTCATTTTTTTTTTTTTTTTTCTTTTTAAGCAAGAAGGGAAAAGGAAGTCATTTTGTGTTCAGAGCAGGACCTCACTATTTATGAACCTGCTTAATGCAACAGCATGGCCTTGAGCCAGTGTAGTACATTGCAGCCTCTGCTTCTCAGTTGGGAAAGAAACCCTTTGTCCTATAAAACCTACAAGATCCCAAAGTAGGAGATCGCCCATACTTTCCTGTAACTGCCTGGAGGGAAGAAAGTCTCCTCCCTAAAGCCAATGCCAGCAGCCATTAAGAAGCCTGGTGCTAGAGGCCTATAATTCCAGCTATTCTGAGATTGAAGCAGAAGGATTGCAAGTTCAAGGTCTGCCTGGACTACAAAATGAGTTCAAGGCCAACCTGGGCCAACCTTGAGACTCTATCTCAAGATAAAAAGTAAAGAGGGGGCTGGAGAGATGGCTTAGCGGTTAAGCGCTTGCCTATGAAGCCTAAGGACCCTGGTTCGAGGCTCGGTTCCCCAGATCCCATGTTAGCCAGATGCACAAGGGGGCGCACGCGTCTGGAGTTCGTTTGCAGAGGCTGGAAGCCCTGGCGCGCCCATTCTATCTCTCTCCCTCTATCTGTCTTTCTCCCTGTGTCTGTCGCTCTCAAATAAATAAATAAAAAATGAACAAAAAAAATATTTAAAAAAAAAAAGTAAAGAGGGCTGGGCATGATGGCACACACTTTAATCTCAGCATTCAGGAGACAGAGGTAGGAGGCTTTCTGTGAGTTCGAGGCCAGCCTGAGACTACATAGTGAATTCCAGGGCAGCCTGGGCTAGAACAAGACCCTACCTCAAAAAAAATCAAAAACAAGCTGGGTGTGATGGTGCATGCCTTTAATCCCAGCACTTGGGAAGCAGAGGTAGAGGATTGTTGTGAGTTTGAGGCCACCCTGAGACTGCATAGTGAATTCCACGTCAGCCTGAGCTAGTGTGAGACCCTACCTCGAAAAAAAAAATTAATTTTCCACATACTTTTTTTTTTTTTTTTTTTTTGGTTTTCCAAGCTAGTGTCTCACTCTAGCCCAGGCTGACCTGGAATTCACTATATAGTCTCAGGGTGGCCTCGAACTCACAGTGATCCTCCTATCTCTGCCTCCTAAGTGCTGGAATTAAAGGCATGTGCCACTACGCCTGGCTCTACATACCTTTTAAATCTTAGTGAATAGAGCATTTTCTCATCCATTATTTCACTTTTGTTCCAGAAGCCCCATGGGAAGCAGAGGAGGAAGAAAGACTTAGGCTGGGCTCTGTCTGAATCCTTCCCCAGGAAGTGACAGGTGTGGAGCCGGCAGTGTACATTGGGAGTGGTGACAATGCCTATTGCTGGGTGTGGTGAAAATGACCCAGCTTGACCTGAAGGAGTGACGTCTGCTGGGAGACAGAGAAACACCATCCTTCCTGGGTGGGAAGCATGGGCTGAGTTAGGTAGGTGTAGGCACCAGGCATCTCTTGGCATAAGGTGGTTCATGCTGAGGGGAAGAGGCGGCAGGAGTGTGACTAAGAGCAGAACTCAGACCAAGACACGGGTCCCACACTTGCCATGTGGCCTTGACCGGCTGACTGGACACCAAGACCCACAGTCCTCATGAGGACAGCTGAGCTGGTGACAGCTTGTCACTCTGCCATTGTTATGACAATGAATGCGCAGAGCGTGAACAAGTCATAGAGCCGGGCCTGGCTGGAACTCAGTTATTACTGTACAGTTATTGCTACTGTAACTTATTCTCATTATCATGATTCTTTTTTTTTTTTTTAATGTCTGTTCTACAACTGGGTCCTTGGGAACCATGACTATGACCTTCAGCTGTTCCCGAACTGAAGAAGAGGCTCTGTGGGCACTGGTAGTCGCTGAGCAACTTTCTCAGCCCAACTGACAGCCTGCGGGCTTGATGAAGCCCCCCAAGACCCTGCATTTGGCACGGCCCGATGAAAACAAGGTTAACAGCCACCGGCTGAGGCACACAAACCCTCTTCTCCTTGTTGTGTCTCTTGGGGGCTGTTCCTTATTCACTCCTTGTCCCTGCCCACTCTACCAGGCTCCAAAGGCCTTGGAAATACCAAAAAGCAGTACCAGGCTGGAGAGATGGCTTAATGGTTAAGGCACTTTCCTGTGAAGCCTAAGGACCGAGGTTCAATTCCCCAGTACCCACATAAAGCCAGATGACAAGGGGGTGTATGTGTCTGGAGTTCCTTTGTAGCAGAGAGGCCCTGGCATGCCCATTCTCACTCGCTATCCGCCTCTTTCTCTCTTAAATATATAAATAAGTAATAGTTTATTAAAAAAAAGAAAAAAAGCAGGCCTGGTGGTGGCAGCGCACGCCTTTAATCCCAGCACTCGGGAGGCAGAGGTAGGAGGATCGCTGAGAGTTCGAGGCCATCCTGATCCTGAGAATAGATAGTCAGCCTGGGCTAGAGTGGTACCTTACCTTAAAAAACCAAAAAGAAAAAAAAGAAGGTAATACCTTGGCTGGGAAACAGCATCTCCCTGGGGCCCTGGCAGCAAGATAGTTTGAAGACAGCAGATGCCAATTCCAGAGCCAAGGCATGGAACAAGGGCCAGGCATGAGACCACGTAGGGCTTACTCAGGGACAGGAGTGTATACCTGAAGACACCTTGGAAAGTTGTGAGTCTGCTGTTAGACGGAGAGAAGGAGACACAAGGAATGGCAGGCATTTCCATTAGTGGTCACCTGTGTACCCACAGGCCAGTGACCTGGCCTATCTCTGGAAGGTGGTCAGGAAACTAAGAAAGAATTGCTGAGGACTGGAGAGATGGTTTAGTGGTTAAGGTACTTGCCTGCGAAGCCTAAGGACCCAGGTTCGGCTCCCCAGAACCCACATAAGCACAAGGTCATGCAACCCTCCGGTGTTCAATTGCAGTGGCTAGAGGCCCTGGCATGCCAATTCTCTCATTCATAAATTAAATAAATAAATAAATAAAAACAAGTAAATAATTTTAAGAAAGAGTTGCTTGAAGGGCTGGAGAGATGGCTTAGCGGTTAAGCGCTTGCCTGTGAAGCCTAAGGACCACGGTTCGAGGCTCGGTTCCCCAGGTCCCACGTTAGCCAGATGCACAAGGGGGCGCACGCATCTGGAGTTCGTTTGCAGAGGCTGGAAGCCCTGGCGCGCCCATTCTCTCTCTCTCCCTCTATCTGTCTTTCTCTCTGTGTCTGTCGCTCTTAAATAAATAAATAAATAAATAAATAAATAAATAAATAAAAAGAAGACATCAGTCCCTCAACTGATGAGTGGATAATGAAGATGTGGCACATTTATACAATGGAGTTCTACTCAGCGGTAAAGAAAAATGAAGTTAAAAAAAAAAAAAAAAAAAAAGAGTTGCTTGAAAGCACCCTGAATCTCGGTGGCAGCCACTGTTGTGGATGGACGAAGGTCTTGATGCCAGTACTTATTGCTACTCCTACCGCTGCTGCTGCTCAGAGAACACCCTGGGAATCCCATGGAGGATCTTACCTGGAAAGACCTCTCTGATGAGGTTGGTCAGGCGTTCCACAATTTCCAGCACGGCTGCTTCCCCAAGCCTCTCGTTGGGCACGTGGGGTGTGTCATCACTGTAAAACACCAGGGAGCCAGTTAGGGCAGGCAACCCCAAGAAGGGCCATGAGAAGAGGAAGGGACAGCTCTGCAGTGAGAAGCTGAAAGCTTCACATGACAGACAGGCTACAATGCAGACAGGACACCATTCAGACCCAGGCTTTACCACGTGCCTGCTGTGGAGCCTGGGCTGGTTACTAGCCTCTCTGAGCTTCCACTAGCTCATCTAGATGGAATAGGGTTGGAGAGATGGCCTAGCAGTTAAGGCACTTGCCTGAAAAAACTAAGGACCTAAGTGCAATTCCCCAGAACACATGTAAGCCAGATCCACAAGGTAGTGCATGTATCTGGAGTTCCTTTACAGTGGCTAGAGGCCCTGGCATGCCCATTGTCTCTCTCTCTCTGCCTCTCTCTCTTTAATAAATAAATAAATAAAAATAAAATATTAAAATATTAAAATATGTAATAAGAGCCAGGCGTGGTGGCACATGCCTTTATCCCAGCACTCGGGATGCAGCAGTAGAAGGATCACTGTGAGTTTAAGGCCACCCTTAGACTACATAGTGAATTCCAGGTCAGCCTGAGCTAGAGTAGGACCCTACTTCAAAAAACAAAAAAACTGGGCTGGAGAGATGGCTTAGCGGTTAAGCGCTTGCCTGTGAAGCCTAAGGACCCCGGTTCGAGGCTCGGTTCCCCAGGTCACATGTTAACCAGATGCACAAGGGGGCGCTCACATCTGGAGTTTGTTTGCAGAGGCTGGAAGCCCTGGCGCGCCCATTCTCTCTCTCTCCCTCTATCTGTCTTTCTCTCTGTGTCTCTCGCTCTCAAATAAAATAAATAAAAAATTAAAAAAAAAACCAAAACCAAAAAACATAAAATAAAATACGGAATAACAGTTACCTACTCATAGAGTATTTGTGAGATTTTAATAAAGGAGAAAAAAGTATACGTATATAAAACATAATAATAGCAGTTATTAGATTGTCATTATTATTTTGTTATTGTTTTGATTTTTTTGAGACAGGGTCTCATGTAGTCCAGGCTGACCTCAAATTCATTATGTAGCAGAGGATAATCTTGAATTTATCATCCTTCTGCCTCCACCTCCCAAGTGCTGGGCTAACAGACTTATTCCATCAGGCCCAGCTTTTTTTAATTTTAGTAATTTATTTACTTCGCAAATTGTATTTAGCTCATAGTTTTGGAGGCTGGAAGTCCAAGTAGCACGGTGTGGGCTCTGGTGGGGGCCCTCTTGACTGAATCACATCATGGCAGCAGCTTGTGTGGATATTATTCAGGGAAGGAAGCTCTAGAGTGCCAGTCCCATCTGTAACTCTCCAGGGAGTTGAGGGTTGAGAGGCCACTTCTGAATTCCACTCACTTTCTTTCCTTGATGGTTCTAAGGAGACTGGATCATCTCTAGGTCACACCCAGGGCCTGCCACAGGGCCACTTTGTCTTCCACTAAACTAAATTCTTGGGCTCACCTGAAAGTCTCAGCAATGTAAGGGAACACGGGAAGGAGAAGGGTACTAGGTAGGGCTTGGGGGATGGATAGAGTCCAAGGCCATCAAAATACTGAGGCCTAGCCCGGATGTGGTGACACATGCCTTTAATCTCAGCTCTCAGGAGGCAGAGGTAGGAAGATTGCCTTGAGTTCAAGGCCACCCTTGAATCCCAGGTCAGCCTGGGCTAGAGTGAGAACCTACCTCGAAAAAGCAAACAAACAAAAAAATACTAAGGCTTCTGCTAGACCAGACTGAGGGAGAAATCTGCTGCCTCAGGAAGTTAACCAGCTTAAAATATTTATTGTGCTGGAGAGATGGCTTAGTGGATAAAGTGCTTACCTTCAAAGCCTAAGGACCCAGGATCAATTCCACATAAGCCAGATGCACAAAGAGGCACATGCATCTGGAGTTCATTTGCAGTGGCTAGAAGCCCTGGAATACCCATTCTATCTAAAACTCTGTCTCCTTCTCTCTCTTCTCTTAAATAAATAAATATTAAAATATTTATTTATTAAATATTTATTTCATTTTTTTTGTTTTGTTTTTCGAGGTAGGGTTTCACTCTAGCCCAGGCTGACTTGGAATTCACTATGGAGTCTCAGGGTGGCCTCGAACTCACACCAATCCTCCTACCTCTGCCTCCTGAATGCTGGGATTAAAGGCGTGCTCCACAATGCCTGGCTATTTATTTTTACAAGACAGATAATGGGCATGCCAGGGCCTTTTGGTGCTGCAAATGAACTCCACACCCATGAGCCACTTTGTGCATCTGGCTTTACATGGGTACTGGGGAACTCAAACCCAGGCTGCCAGGCTTTGTAAGACAGTGCCTTTAACCACTGAGATAATCAGCTTAATAGTGATTATTAATAGCTGGATGTGGTGGAGCACACATGCCTTTAATCCCAGCACTTGGGAGGCAGAGGTAGGAGGATCGCTGTGAGTTCGAGGCCATCCTGAGACTACATAGTAAATTTCAAGTCAGCCTGAGATAAGTGAGACCCTCCCTCAAAAAACCAAAATAAATAACAACAACAAAAAAGAGAATGAGGGCTGGAGAGATGGCTTAGCGGTTAAGCGATTGCCTGTGAAGCCTAAGGACCCCGGTTCGAGGCTCGGTTCCCCAGGTCCCACGTTAGCCAGATGCACCACAAGGGGGCGCACGCGTCTGGAGTTCGTTTGCAGAGGCTGGAAGCCCTGGCGCGCCCATTCTCTCTCTCTCCCTCTATCTGTCTTTCTCTGTGTGTCTGTCGCTCTCAAATAAATAAATAAATAAATAAATTTAAAAAAAAAAAAAAGAGAGAATGACCTTGGCCCTTTGAGTCTTGCCATGTGACTGCTCTCTTACCCCTTGCCAACACTTGCCCATGTCATCTGCCATGTCATGATGTAACCAGAAGACCCGCACTGGAGCTAAGCAAATGCTAGCACCATGCTCTTTGTTCACACTGACCTGGAACTCACTATGTCATCGCAGGGTGGCCTCGCACTCACAGTGATCCTCCTACCTCTGCCTCCCAAGTGCTGGGATTAAAGGCATGAACCACCACACCCAGCTGGCCTTTTATTTTATTTATTTATTTTTTAATGTGAGTGAGAGAGAGAGAATTGGCAAGCTAGGGTCTCCAGCCATTGCAATCAAACTCCTGACGAGTGTGCCCCCTTGTGCACAGGTGTGACCTTGCACGCTTGTGTCACTGCGTCTGGCTTACACGGGACCTAGAGTCAAGCATGAGACTTTAGGCTTTGCTGGCAAGCACCTTAACTGCTAAGCCATCTCTCCAGTCCTAGCACCATTCTCTTGAAACTCCAGAACCGTGAACTAAATAAAATAAACTTTTGTCTACGAAGTACTCTACCTCAGGTATTTTGTTGTAGCAACAAAACTAAGCTAATATAATAGACAGATTAGCTAGCTTCTTCCTCATAATACTACAAACATAGGCTCTATTGTTAGGCACATTTGACAGATAAAGAAACCAAGATACAGCTGGGCAGGGGTGGTGGCTTATGCCTTTAATCACAGCTCTCGGGAGGCAGGGGCAGGAGGATCGCTGTGAGTTTGAGGCCACCATGAGACTACATAGTGAATTCCAGGTCAGCCTGAGCTAGAGCAAGACTCTACCATGAAAAAAAAAAAGGGGGGGCTGGGCTTAGTGGTTAAGGTGTTTGCCTGCGAAGACTAAGGACCCTAGTTCAATTCCCCAGGACCCATGTAAACCAGATGCACAAGGGGGTTCATGCATTTGGAGTTCATTTGCAGTGGCTGGAGACCCTGGCACACCCATTCTCCCTTTCTCTCTGCCTCTTCCTCTGTCTCTCTCTCTCAAATAAATAAATAAATAAATTTTTTTTGAAGGCATGCTGGGTGTAGTGGCGCATGCCTTTAATCCCAGCATTTGGGAGGCAGAGGTAGGAGGATTGCCATGAGTTTGAGGCCAGCCTGGAACTACAGAGTGAATTCCAGGTCAGCCTGAGCTAAAGGAAGACTTTACCTTGAAAAAAGAAAGAAGAATGCCGGGCATGGTGGCACACGCCTTTAATCCCAGCACTCGGGAGGCAGAGGTAGGAGGATCTTTGTGAGTTCGAGGTTACCCTGAGACTCCATAATGAATTCCAGGTCAGCCTGGGATAGAGTGAGACCCTACCTCAAAAAAAAAAAAAATGTAGTCAGCCTTGCCCTGGAGCCAATGCTCAATCCATTACATCCTACCATATCTCTGACACCCTCATTAGAGTACCAAGAGGTGCTATTTGGCCTTGACTTCCTGAGGATAGCACAGGAACATCTATCTATCTATCTTTCTTTCTTCCTATGTTCTTCCAGAGCATCTAATTCTGTCTGATAGAAAGCATATTTATAGCTAGAGAGATAGCTCAGCAGTTAAAAGCGCTGGCTTGCAAAGCCTGAAGGCCCAGTGATACATGTGGTAAGAGGCCTGGTACATCCACCCTCTCTGTGCGTGTGCGTGTGTGTGTGTGTGTGCGTGTGTGCGTGTGTGCGTGTGTCTCCCCCTCCCTCTTGCCAACCACACAGTCTGTCCAAGAGCCACTCTCACATCATAGTGAGGGACAGCAAGGAGCACTGTGGTTTTCATCCTGTCTTCTAGAAGTATCTACTCGGACTGTCAGAGGGAGCAATGCCAGGAGGAGTCCTAGGAGGGATTAGATCCCCATGAAAAGGAGAACCCCAGACCTGTGAACCCCAACTTTGGGTCCTTGTCTAAAGTATCAAAGAATTGAAAACAGGGACTCAGAAAGGAAAATTATGAATTATGAGATTTATTTTAGGGAGAGTTAAGAGGGAAAGCAAAGCAGGAAAGCCCAAGCCCAAAGAAGTTCTCCCCCTTTCCAGCCTGGATGGGAAGAGGAGGGACGATGAAGAGCATCTCCCTCACATAGGAAGGATTCTCTCTGGGAAAGAAGCCTCTGGGAAAGGGTCACACACACATACACAAACACACATACACACACACACAGAATCTCCCTCTCATAGGATTTAAAAGAGCAGGAGAAAGCCGGGCGTGGTGGCGCACGCCTTTAATCCCAGCACTTGGGAGGCAGAGGTACGTGGGTCACCGTAAATTCGAGGCCACCCTG
The DNA here is from genome assembly GCF_020740685.1 of Jaculus jaculus. Lineage (NCBI taxonomy): Eukaryota > Metazoa > Chordata > Mammalia > Rodentia > Dipodidae > Jaculus > Jaculus jaculus. Next base: position 60,677,665 of record NC_059106.1, on the reverse strand, counting down.
AGATTACATAGCGAATTCCAGGTCAGCCTGGGCTAGAGTGAGACCCTACTCGAAAAACCAAGGAGCCAATAGTTCTAACCCGCGGCTCAGGCTCATTCCTATGACTCAAACATCCAATTAGGATGCGACTCATCACCAGGCTCAGGTGTATAAGCAAGAGACATGATTGGCCGGTGGGCTCAGGAGGCTGACTCAGGAAGGACCAGCCCACAGGGGCTAATTCGCGGAAAAGTTAAGGAAAAACTGGAGTTGAGGCTTGTAACCATCTCATGTAAGACTGGATCAGATGCAGGTCCTACTCTCGCCAGAGCAGGCAAGGTGGCATCCTTGTTTCCGTGGGCCAGTCCCTAACTGGCTACCTTCCAGACAAAAAAAAAAAAAAAAAGCTATCTTGCTCCCAATCTCTATCATGCGCCTTCCTGTCTTCCTCACCAGCTCCCTGGTTCATCATTTCCTATTGGGAGTCCTCCCCAATCCTGCACACTGACCAGTGAGCATTCTCCAGGGTCACCGGACAGCTGGTGGTGGCCAACAGCAGGACCATTTTAGTTCTGGTCTCATCTCACCTCTCTGTGTCTGGATCTCTAAACCCTACGGGGAGTGGCCCGGTGTACATCCCCAACTTCAGCCTGGGAGTTTTCTGGGTGTCCAGCCATGCCTCGTGCACATATCAAGCCTCATTGTACCAAGGTTGGGAGACAAAAAGTTGAGGGCAGTCTGAGAATCAGTCAGAGTCACCTGGGTAAGTTGTAAATCCTGGATATCAGGCTGAAATGAGGATTACAGGAGATGACATAAATAAAGGACTCTATGGGCATGTGGCACATGAATGCTCTTACCCTGTCCAGAGAATGAAGTCTGGCTTCGGCTCGATCTCCTTCATGGCATGGATGGAGGAGTTGATGAGAGCCCAAGGAGAATCGCAGAGGTAGTCACCCCACCGGCCTGCATTGGGCACCAGCTGGGAGCCAGCTGATGGGCACACCTGGAGGGGGTCTTTGGATACCGTGTAGTTGGGGTCAAGGTGCAGGTCAGAGATGTGCCAGAACTTTCCTGCAGGAAAAGAGACCTTCTCCTCATGGTGAGCGATGGACAGGGAGGGGGCTGTCCAGGTGAACTCAAGACTCCTGTGGGTACTGGGGTTCAAGCCATGCCATGGCCTGGCTTTCCTCTGGAGGGCACTGAGCAGAGCAGAGACTTGCTCCGCCCTCAAGCTGAGACCTTGTGATACGGCCACCGCCCACCCCAGCATCCACAGCAGCAACACAAAGAATGGGGCAACATGGCCCTCAAGGTGCTGAACAGGGCATTGCCAACAAAGGTGAGAAGTGGTTACGTACCCAGGCTCTGGAGCCACTGCAAACCAACTCCAGACATGCGCACCACTTTGTGCATCTGGCTTTATAGGGGCACTGGGGAATCAAACCCAGGCTGTCAGACTTTGCAAGCAAGTGCCTTTAACTGCCAAGCCATCTCTCCAGGCCAGGAACACAATTTCAGATTGGGTCAAGTTTCTCTTGCCGTGTGCTTGCCAGTGACCCTGGGTTTGGGGAGCAGCTTGTGCTAGAACGGTTGACGAGAACCTGGACTCAGCCCCAAGCCACGGGAAGCCAGCGAAACAGAAAGAGGAAGCCGGAGAAGCAGGCGAGGTGGACCGGGTTCATCGCATGTGCCCAGCACAGAGCCTGGCACGAGCAGTTTCTCTTTTGGGGGGACAGAATCTTGTTATGTATGCCAGGCTGGCTTTGACCTCAAGATCCTCTGGCCTCAACCTCCGGAATGCTGGAACCACAACACCTGGCTCTCAACAACCGCTTATTGCCTCAACCCTAAATCCTGTGTTTCTGAGTAAGAGAGCATGAGGATGGGATTGCTTCATCCTGTACCACGGTTGTCACTCCCCCTCCTGTTTCTGGGTCTTAGAGTCAACAGTCAACATCCTTCCCCCACAGGAGGCTGAGCCTGGGACGTGGATGCAGCTCTGGATCAGCCCTTGATTCTCAATCCTGGATTTTTTTTTTTTTTTCTCCCAGAAGCACTTGAGCACTGGCCCAACTCTCCTAACCTAAACCTGGTCTCAGGAGAGAATCTGAAGCTTGCTTACACGAAGACGTAAATGACGATAAGCAGATTATTACCCCTCCCATGCGCACGGTAGTCATCCTCCCCACAGCCCTGGTACTTTTGGATTCTTATGCCTAATTTAGAAATGAGGAAAATAACGTTCAGAGGTCAAGTGGCTACTGGCAGGGATCCTAGGGCTCAAATCATCTGATGGAAGGTGTAAGTACTAAGAGAATAAGCCCAACAGTACCTTGTTGTTTTAGATGGGTCTTTTATAATTTTTGTTTTTCGAGGTACGGTCTCGCTGTCTAGCCCAGGCTGACCTGGAATTCACTATCAGGGTGGCCTCAAACTCACAGTGATCCAACTACCTCTGCCTCCCGAGTGCTGGGATTAAAAGGGTGCACCAACATGCCCAGCATGATTTTTATTTTATTTATTTGAGAGAAAGAGCCAGACGTAGTGATGCATACCTTTAATCCCAGCACTCGGGAGGCAGAGGTAGGAGGATCACTGTGAGTTCGATGACACCCTGAGACTCCATAGTGAATTTCAGGTCAGCCTGGACTAGAGTGAGACCCTACCTCAAACAACCAAAAAGAGAGAGAGAGAGAATGGGCATGCCAGGGTTTCTCACCACTGCAAATGAACTCCAGACACATGTGCCACCTTGTGCATCTAGCTTTTCATGGGTAGTAGGGAATTGAACCTGGGTCCTTTGGCTTTACCGGCAAGCACCTTAGCCTCTAAGTCATCCCTCCAAGCCTTAAATGTGTCTTTTAGTTGAAAGTTATACATTGCTTTTTTTTTTTTTCCACCAAATTGAATCTTTGTTTATAATGGGAGAGGTGCTTAACTTTTTTCATAGATTGCAAACCCCAATATATTGAAATTATTCCACAGGGTATGGTGGTGCACATCTTTAATCCCTGCACTCGGGAGGCAGAGGTAGAAGGATCAGTATATATTCGAGGCCACCCTGAGACTACATAGTGAATTCCAGGTCAGCCTGAGCTAGAGCAAGACCCTACCTCAGAAAAAAAAAAAAAAGTCTAGAGTAAAGGGACTGTATGCCCTATTCTAATCAGCAGGTGGACGGGGCTGGTGGGCTCTCTGAGGTCCTGAGCATCTGCAGTGGGTGAGCCACACCTGTGTCCAAGCCTCAGGCCAGGCTGGCCAGGGTGACGCAGGATGGGGATCTTCTGTTTGGTGCAATCCCCTCGCTTCCTCTGAAGGCTCTTTCTCAGCTAACCCCAGGCACCAGGAGCTTGGCTGCTGTGGCATCAAACACAGAAAGCATTGCTCCACTCCAGAAAGTCCTGGCTGGTGATGAGGCTCATGTGGGTGTCTAGTAAAACTGAAACTACTTCTGGGTATGTGTGTGTGTGTGTGTGTGTGTTCCTGAAGGCCTAGATTATGGAAAGAACCTAAGAGAGGAACCTATGTCCAAGCAGGGGACACTCTCTCCTTCGGTGCCAGTCTCTTTATGGAGGTGGTGTGAGTCTCAGTGACTTGCCTTGCCACTCAGCCTGATAAGTTCATTCTCCTCCCAGGACCTCTTCCTGGTTTGCCCCATGGCCTCGCCCAAGCTTCCCAGGCCTTCACATGGCTGCTCTCTCCTCCTCACCCAGCCCTCAACCCAAAGGCCACCTGCTTCCCTTGCTACTGCCTCCTTGGCGTTTCGTGGGCTTAGCTTAGGCACATCCGCACGGGAATGCTCTTGCTGCCTGCGCCTCAACTCTCTTCCCAGTGTGCGACACCAGCCTACCGGGATCCTCCGTGTGTTCTAGGCACCTGTCTCATGCTGGAATGGGGAAACATACAAATATAAATCCAGCATAGGGAGGGCAATTAGAATAAGAAGGACTCAGCCGGGCGTGGTGGCGCATACCTTAATCCCAGCACTTGACAGGCAGAGGCAGGAGGATCATGGTGAGTTCAAGGTCACCCTGAGACTGCATAGTGAATTCCAGGTCAGCCTGAGCTACAGTGAAACCCTACCTTGAAAATCCGAAAGAAAAAAGTAATGGGGGCTGGAGACATGGCTCAGTGGTTAAGGCACTTGCCTGTGAAGCCCAAGGACCCAGATTCAATTCCATATAAAGCCAAATGCACAAAGGGGGAACATGTGTCTGGAGTTCGTTTGCAGTGGCTGGGGGCCTTGGCATGCCCCTCTCTCTCCCTCTCTCTCTCACTCTCAAATAAATAAACTTATAAAAAGGAAAACAAAACAACAGAAAAAAATCATTATAGGATATTGCCAAGGCTCTTGGTTTCCCACCAGAAATAGATGGTACCAGCCTCTTGCTGATGGGCTGCAAGGACCCTGAGAAATCTTGCTGGAGCCGAGTTGATGATGACATCAAAATAAAAGAGAGACTAATTAAGGGGTGAAAGGATATGATGGATAGTGGAGTTGTGAAGGAGAAAGTGGGTGGGGGAGAGAATTATCATGATTTATTGTCTATAATTATGGAAGTTGTCAATTAAAAAAGTGAAAACAATAGGAAGGACTCATAGAATCAAGGCTCCTGGCCCTTCATACTCATTTCATTTCATCCTTGCTGCTGTTTTGTGAGTACTGTTTTGTTGTTGGGTGTTTTGTTTTGTTTTGTTTTTTGAGGTAGGTTCTCACTCTAGCTCAGGCTGACCTGGAATTCACTATGTAATCTCAGGGTGGCCTCGAACTCACAATGATCCTCCTACCAATCCTCCCGAGTGCTGGGATTAAAGGCATGTGCCACCATGCCTGGCTCCTGTTTGTTTTAAATATTTTTTATTCTGTTTTATTTTATTTTATTTTATTTGAGAGAGAGAGGAATAGGTAGATAGTGAAAGAGAGAATGGGCATGCCAGGACCTTTAGCTGCTGTAAATGAACTCCAGACACTTGTGCCCCCTTGTGCATCTGGTTTACATGGGATCTGGGGAATTAAACCTGGTTCCTTAGGCTTCACAGGCAAGTGCGTTAACTGCTAAGCCATCTCTCCAGCCTGGTTTTTTTTTTTTTTTTTTTTTTGAGATAGGGTTTCACTCTAGCCCAGGCTAACTTGGAACTCACTTTCTAGTTCCAGGCTGGACTCTAACTCACAGCAATCTTCCTACCTCAGCCTCCCAAATGCTGGGATTAAAAGGCATGTACCGCCCAGCATGGTGGTGCATGCCTCTTAATCCCGGCACTTGGGAGGCAGAGGTAAGAGGATCATTGTCAGTTTGAGACCACCTTGAGACTACATAGTGAACTCCAGGTAAGCCTGGACTAGAGTGAAACCTTACCTCAGGGGGAAAAAAAAAGACATACACCACCACTCAGCTTCTTTTCTTCTTGTGGTTTTTTGAGGTAGGGTCTCTCTCTCTCTCTCATTTTATATATATATATAAAATATATATATATATAAAATTTATATACATTTATTTATTTGCAAGCAGAGACAGAGCATGGGCATGCCAGTGATGCTAGCCTCTGCAAATGAACTCCAGACCCATGCACCTCTTTATGCATCTGGTTTTACGTACTAGGGAATTGAACCTGTGTCCTTAGGCTTTGCAGGCAAACACTTGAACCTCTGAGCCATCTCTCCAATCCAAGCTTGTTTGTTTGTTTGTTTGTTGTTTTGTCTTGTTTTTAGAGGCAGGGTCTCCCTCTAGCCCATGCTGACCTTGAATTTACAATGTAGTCTCAGGGTAGCCTCAAACTTATAGCAATCCTCCTACCTCTGCCTCCTGAGTGCTAACATTAAAGGTGTGTGCCACCACAGCTGGCTTATCTCTTTTTATTTATTTGTTTGTTTATTTGCAAGCAGAGAGAAACAGACAGAGAATGGCATGCCAGGGCCTCTAGCTGCTACAAACAAACTCTAGACACATGCACCACTTTGTACTTCTGGCCTTACATGGGCAGTGAGGAAATGAACATGGGTTGTTAGGCTTTGCAGGTAAGTACCTTAACCACTGAATCCTCTCTCCAGCCCCAGTGCCCTTTTCTGTGTGTGGCGCTGGAGACTGAACCCAAGGTCCTATACATGCTAAGCAAGTGATTTGCCACTACTAGCCCTCCCACGACGGCCTTTTTCTAAGCCTTATTATGGCATCCAGACTAGTTTTATACTCTTAGGTTCAAAAAATCCTCCCACCTGAGCCTCTCAAGTAGCTGGAGCCACAGGTGTGCCACAGCCGGCTGAAATGAGGATTTTAGGCTCGCTTGACAGATGAGGACCCTGAGGTACAAAGCCAGACATCTCTGGCTCTGAACCACAGAAACCATGTTATTAAGACAGTTCATTTGAATCCCAGGAAAGGGCTATTATGATATTCATATGTTATTCACAAGAGAATAGGATAGCCAGGCCTGGTATACTTGCCTATAGTCCTGGCATCCTTGGCAACACAGCAAATTTGAAGCCAGCCTGAACTACATGAGACACTGCTTCAAAAAAAAAAAAAAAAAAAAAAAAAAAAAAAAAGACTGGTACATGCCTGTATTCCCAGTGCTTGGAAAGTGGAGGAAGGGGATCAGGAGTTCAAGGCCAGCTTGGGCTACATGAGAACTTGTCTTAGGAAATGAAAGAAAGGGCTGGGGAGATAGTGCCATGGTTAAAAGCCTGCTGATAGCCAGATGTGGTGGTGCACGCCTTTAATCCCAGCACTCAGGAGGCAGAGGTAGGAGGATTGCCATGAGTTCAAGGCCACCCTGAGATGACAAAGTTAATTCCAGGTCAGCCTGGACCAGAGTGAGACCCGACCTAGGGAAAAAAAAAAAAAAAAAAAAGCCTGCTGACCCAGATTCTCCAGTACCCATGTAAAACCACATACATAAAGTGGCACACGTGCCTGGAGCTTGTAAGAGCAAGAGGTCCTGATATGCCCATTCTCGCTGTCTCTGTCTTTCATAAACAAGTGAAAATATTTTTAAGTTTTCTTTTTGTTTATTTATTTATTTGAGAGCAATAGACAGAGAGAGAAAGAGGCAGATAGATAGAGAATGGGCATGCCTGGGCCTCTAGCCATTGCAAACGAACTCCAAATGCATGAACCCCCTTGTGCATCTGGCTTACGTGGGACCGGGGGAATTGAGCCTCAAACTGGGGTCCTTAGGCACCACAGTAAGCATATAACCACTAAGCCATCTCTCCAGCCCGAAAATATTCTTAAAAGCTGGGCTTGGTAGTGCATGCCTTTAGTCCCAGCACTCAGGGGGCTGAGGTGGGAGAATCACTATGATTTTGAGGCCAGTCTGGGGCTACAGAGTGAGTTCCAGGTCAGCCTGGGCTAGAGTGAGTAACTACCTCAAAAAAAAAAAAAAAAAAAAATTTTTTTAAGCCAGGCATGATGGCACACGCCTTTAATCCCAGTACTTGGGAGTCAGAGGTAGGAGGATTGCTGTGAGTTTGAGGCCATCTGAGACTACATATGGAATTCCAGATCAGCCTGAGCTAGAGTGAGACCCTACCTCAAAAAAACAAAAATGAAATAATGAAATACAAAAAATTCAAGCGAGGCTGGAGAGATGGCTTAGCAGTTAAGGCGCTTGCCTGTGAAGGCTAAGGACCCAGGTTTGATTCCCCAGATTTTATGTAAGGCAGATGCAAATGGTGGCACATGTGTCTAGAGTTTGTTTGCAGTGGCTAGAGGCCCTGGCACACCCACTTCTCTCTTTCTCTCTAACATAATAAATAAAATATAAAATAAATAATAAAAAATGGGAGGACTGGAGAGATGGCTCTGTGGGTAAAGAGCCTGCAGTGCAAGCCTGAGGACCTGAGTTTGAACCCTCAGAACCTGCGTAGTCAGACGCTGTGGTGCAAACATCCCTCCATCCAGTCCCCTATGGCAAGAAGGGAGGGGGAGACAGGAGAACTCCTGGAAGCCTGTGGGCCAGCCAGCCTAGCCGATGCAGCAGTAAACAAGACAAGACCCTACCCCAAACAAGAGAGAAGGCAAAGACCACCACTCAAAGTTGTCCTCTGACCTCCACACTGGTGCCAAGACATGCACACCTGCACGTTCACTCACTTGTGCACGCACAAAATAAGCCTCTCCTAGCTATTGATTCATGAATCATTATTAATTAATCATTGAGGGCATAAATAAACTCAGGGTCCACTACAGGGCCCGGGTGTGGGTGGGTTTTCCAGCTCTACCACTCAGAGGCTGTGTAGACAAGGGGAACTTTCCTCTCCAGATCTCACAGGGCCCTTGAGAGGAGCACATGTGATAATGTGAGATAACACAGCATCAGTGCACAGCAAGTGGGAAGCAGCAAGCAACAGTTACTCCATGTTTGGTCTTTTTTTTTTTTTTTTTTTGGCTTTGCAAGTTAGGGTCTCACTCTAGCCTAGGCTGACCTAGAATTCACTATGTAGTCCCAGGCTGGTCTCGAACTCAGGGTAATCCTCCTACCTCTGCCTCCTGAATGTTGGGATTAAATAAGTACCCGACAACACCTGGCCATATTTGGTCTTCAAAATGGCCAGGCCTATCGGTCCTTCTCTCATTGCAGAGAAGTAGGTGGGAGAAGGGGCTGCATCTTGCCCTGACCAATACCATGTCTCCTCAGCTGCTGTCCTCTGCAGACAGCGACATAGGACCAGCAGGACATTTTAAACAGAACAAAGTGAAGGCTGATTGGGTCCTACCCTGGTTGGGCCTGTGGGCACAGCAAGCTCTCTAGTGTTTATCTGGAGAGCACAGCTCTGATCATATCCCCAGGAAAGACAAAAGAATCTCTTGGTCCTTAGGGATCCCCATTAGTGAACATCTATTAGTGATGACACACACAAAGTCTAGCAGCTTTGCAGAGCCCAAGAAAATGTCTGGGACCTAGAAAAAAATAAGTGCATTGACTTCAAAAGTGTAAGAAAGAAACTAAGCCATGTAAATTAATAATGCATTTCAAAAATATATGAAAGTTCAGTGGTTAAGACACTTGCCTGCAAAGCCTTACAACCTGGGTTCGATTCCCCAGTACCCACATAAAGCCAGATGCACAAAGTGGCACATGTATCTGGAGTTTGTTTGCAGTGGCTTAAGACTCTGGTGTGCCCATTCTCTCTCTTTCTCTTTGCTTATAAATAATTTTTTAAATTATACATTGTAGATCGTTTGGACACAAAAGATATCCCTCCCCCAATTAAGAAAAGCACCATTTCAGGAGGAAACATGGGACGGTCTAAAGCTTACGGAAGCTGAGCACAGACTTTGTCCTGCAATGCTCCCTAGCTGTGGGACCTTGGACAGGTGTTGCGTTCCTCAGGAGTGTCATTTTTCTTATCTGTAGAATGAAAATGATAGTAACAGTACCCATGCTGCTAAGGCTACCAAAATCAAATAAAGCCAGGTATGGTGGCACATGCCAACAGTCCCAACTACTCAGGAGGCTGGGCAGGAAGATCACTTGAGCACAGGAGTTCAAAGCAAGACTGGGAAACATTGCAATATTCTGTGTTTATAAAAAAAAAGGGGGGGGCGGGTGTGGTGGCACATGCCTCACGCCTTTAATCCCAGCACTCGGGAGGCAGAGGTAGGAGGATCGCTGTGAGTTCAAGGCCACCCTGAGAATACAGAGTGAATTCCAGGTCAGCCTGAGCTAGAGTGAGACCCTACCTCAAAAAAAAAAAAAAAGGTGGTGAGGGGCTGGAGAGATGGCTTAGTAGTTAAGGAGGTTGCCTGCAAAGCCAAAGGATCCCCGTTCAATTCTCCAGATGCACAAGGGGGCACATGCATCTGGAGTTCGTTTGCAGTAGCTGGAGGCCCTGCTGTGCCCATTCTCTCCCTCTCTGCCTTTCTTTCTATCAAATAAATATATTTTTTTTGTTTGTTTGTTTGTCTGTTTTTGTTTTTTGAGGTAAGGTCTCACCCTAACTCAGGCTGACTATATAGTAGTCTCAGGGTGGCCTCGAACTCATGGCTATCCTCCTACCTCTGCCTCCTGAGTGCTGGGATTAAAGGCGTGCACCACCACATCCAATTTAAAAATACTTTTTAAAAATGGGGGAGGGGCCTGGAGAGATGGCTTAGCAGTTAAGCACTTGCCTGTGAAGCGTAAGGACCCCGGTTCGAGGCTCCATTTCCCAGGACCCACGTTAGCCAGATGCACAAAGGGGCGCATGCATCTGGAGTTCGTTTGCAGTGGCTGGAAGCCCTGGCGTGCCCATTCTCGCTCTCTCTCTCTGCCTCTTTCTCTCTCTCTCTCTGTCACTCCCAAATAAATAAAAATGAACAAAAAAATTTAAAAAGGGGGGAGGGTCTATGGAGACGGATCTGTGGATCAAATGCTTTCCATATAAGCATTAATACTGAAATTTGGCTCCCTAGAACCCACATAAAAAGTCAGATGTGGGGGCTGGAGAGATGGCTTAGCGGTTAAGCGCTTGCCTGTGAAGCCTAAGGACCCCGGTTCGAGGCTTGGTTCCCCAGGTCCCACGTTAGCCAGATGCACAAGGGGGCGCACGCATCTGGAGTTCGTTTACAGAGGCTGGAATCCCTGGTGCGCCCATTCTCTCTCTCCCTCTATCTGTCTTTCTCTCTATGTCTGTCACTCTCAAATAACTAAATAAAAAACGAACAAAAAAAAATATATATTAAAAAAAAAAAGTCAGATGTGGGGCTGGAGAGAAGGCTTAGCGGTTAAGCACTTGCCTGTGATGCCCAAGGACCCCGGTTCAAGGCTCAATTCCCCAGGACCTACGTTAGCCAGATGCACAAGGGGGCACACGCATCTGGAGTTCATTTGCAGTGGCTGGAGGCCCTGGCGTGCCTATTCTCCCTCTCTCTCTCTCTCTCTCTCTCTATCTGCCTCTTTCTCTCTCTGTCACTCTCAAATAAATAAATAAAAATGAACAAAAAAAATTTTTTTAAATAAAATTAAATTAAAAAGAAAAAGAAGTCAGATGTGGGCTGGAGAAATGGCTCTGGGATTAAGACACTTGCCTACAAAGCCTAACAACCTGGGTTTGAATCCCCAGTAGCCATGTAAAGCCAGATACACAAGGTGGTATATGCATCTGGAGCTTGTTTACAGTGGCTAGACAACCTGGCACACCCATTCATTCTCATTCTCTCTCTTTTTCTCTTTGCAAATAAATAAATAAATAACCTAAACTAGTAACTGACAGTCTTATCTTTAAAAAAAAAAAAAAGAAAGAAAGAAAGAAAGAAAGAAAGAAAAAGAAAAGGGGGCTAGAGAGTTGGCTTAGCATTTAAGGCTCATGTCTGTGAAGCCTAAGGACCCAGGTTCTATTCTCCAGGTCCCATGTAAGACAGATGCACATGGTGGCACATGCATCTGGAGTGTGTTTGCAGTGGCTAGAGGCCCTGGCACACTCATTCTCACTCTATCTCTCTCCTTCTCTCTATTTCTAACAAATAAATAAAAATAAAATCTTTTAAAAAGAAAAGAAAAAGGCCAGGCATGATGGCACATGCCTTTAATCCCAGCACTTGGGAGGCAGAGGTAGGAGGATCACTGCAAGTTCAAGACCAACCTGAGACTACATAGTGAATTCCAAGTCAGCCTGGACTATAGAAAGATGCTACCTAAAAAAAAAAAAAAAAGGGCTGGAGAGATGGCCTAGCAGTTAAGGTGCTTGCCTGAAAAGCCTAAGAGACTCATGTTCAAATCTCCAGGTCCCAAATTAGCTAGACACACAATGACACAAGCACACAGGTGTCATATATGCACAAGGGGGCGCACACATCTGGAGTTCATTTGCAGCAGTTGAAGGCCCTGGTGAGACCATTCTCTCTGTCTCTCTCTGTCTCTCTCTGCCTCTCTCTCATAAATACATAAAACCTCAAAAATAGCCTAATCATTCTTGCTATTTTCTTTATGCTATAAACTGTGCAATTGGACAGCCTGGACTCACATCTAGACCCAATTGTTGTGCGACCATGGGCTAGTTATTTCTCTAAAATTCGGTTTCTTTGTATAAAATGTGCATGAAAATACTTCATAAGTCAGGTCATTATGAAGGTATGTTAGCATTGCCTAGCACATAATAAGTACTTATGAGTACTTAATTGTTTTCACCTTTGCTCTGTTGTCTTGAAATGCTGGAGAGATGGGTCAGTAGTTAAGGCACTTGCCTACAAGGTCTACGTGGTATTTATAAACTCATGGCGGTAGAAGCTACTGGTGAGCCAAAGAAACAGCTGATTGGTCTGGGCTAGAGGCTGTCTCAGGAAGAGGCTAGCCGTGAGGACAAGCTCTGGGGGCTGAACTTGACCAACCACAATGTTAGGATTAAACCCTAGGAAAGAAGACCTCCCTTCCAGGAGGGGCCCAGGTTGTTTATAGAAAACACTTCTAGAGAAGAGATAAGAAGTCAGCTCATACCTTGATCTCTAGCAAAATGGAGACTGCAAGGATACTTTCAGGGGCCCCGTCACCATAACTAACAAAGCTACCTGACTCTCTTAGTGGCAAGCATCTATAATGCCAGGCTGACATGCAAACATATACATATACATATACATATACATATACATATACATATACATATACATATACATATACATATTGGTTTTTCAAGGTAGGGTCTCACTCCAGCTCAGGCTGACCTGGAATTCATAATGCATTCGCAGGGTGGCCTTGAACTCACGGCAATCCTCCTATCTCTGCCTCCCAAGTGCTGGGATTAAAGGCGTGCGCCACCACATCCAGCAATAAAAATATTTTTTAAAAAAGATCCTGCTCGAAGACAAAACAGCAACAAATAAACGAAAAGGTTAGAGCTGAAGAGATGGCTTAGTGGTCAAGGCGCTTGCCTACAAACTCTAAGGACCCAGTACCCATGAAAGCCAGATGGACTAAGTGGCACATACATCTGGAGTTCATTTGCAATGGCTAGAGGCCCTGGTGTGCTCATTCTCTCCCATTTTTTCTCTCTGTCCTTGCAAATAAATTTAAAAAAACAAACAAACATGGAGCCCGACTTGGTAGCGCACACGTTTCATACCAGCAGAGGTTAGGCAGAGGTAGGTGGATCACTGTGAGTTAGAGGCCACCCTGAGACTGCATAGTGAATCCCAGGTCAGCCTGGGCTTACAGTAAAACCCTACCTAAAAAGAAAAAAAAGCTAATTGGGCTACATTTCCAGACAGTACCATTGATGCTGCCTGGTGAACTCTCTCCACACTTACCTCCCTGCCTTGCTGTTTTATCACATGTTTGAAGGAGGATAAGAGAAAGCTAGCTTTTTCAATGTTTATTTTTATTTTTTTTGAGAAAGAGAGGGAGAGAGAGAGAAAGAGGCAGCTGCTGCAAATGAACTCCAGTCATGTACATGTGCATCTGGCTTACATAAGTCCTAGGGAGTTGAACCTGGGCCTTTGGCTTTGCAGGCAAACGCCTTAATTGCTAAGCCATCTCTTCAGCCTGAAAGCTAGCTTTTTTAAAAAAAAATTTTTTTTTTTTTTCTCTTTGAGAGAGTGTGAAAGAGTAAGAGAGAGGGAGAGAGAGAATGGGTCACCAGGATTTCCAGCCACTCCAAACAAACTCCAGACGCATGTGCCCCCTTGTGCATCTGGTCCTGGGGAATCAAACCAAGGTCCTTTGGTTTTGCAGGCAAACACCTAACTGCTAAGCCATCTCTCCAGCCCAATAGCTAGTTTTTTTAGGCAATCTCAGGGATTGAGGCTCAAGGAGAACCAGGAGATGTCAGCTTATTCACCCTGGCACTAGAAACATTTGGCAAAATGTCTCATTGAGACTGATCCACGGTGCCCCCTACTGCCCACAGCCTACCGCACATCCTGGGTGGGCTGACCCAGCTGGGCTGACCCTCAGGTTCATCCTCCAAATTTACCAGCCCATCAGGTCTTCCCCTTACATACCTGAATCTGATGCTACAAAGCTGAGGACTTACAGCCCCTCCCTCTCTTCTCTGGATAGGACCCTCAGCGTGTGTGTGTGTGTGTGTGTGTGTGTGTGTGTGTGTGTGTGTGTCAGAGAGAGACCCTCTCCTCTTTGATCAGGACACATGTGAGTGTGGCTTCTCTCTCACTGTTTCTTAACTGGGGAAACTTCTGCACTTTCCTCTGCTTTATAGTTTGAGGTAACTTCTCACTTTAATTACATGTATGATTTTTCTCTGATCTCAATCTACCGCGTGGGTGCTCTCTGAATTTCTCTGATACTTTCCCTCTTCAGGGAAGCACGTGGTTTCTGAGTCTCTCTACATACACATCTAAGTTCTACTTTCCATGTACTTACAACTCTGTTCCAGCCGTTTTCTAAAGACCTCAATTTCTCTTAAACGAACTTTATAAACTACACAGTGCTTCCACATGACAGTGTGTTTCCTACCATCCAAATGTTTAGCCTCCCGTCCTGAACCCCAGTCTCTGTTAAATAAACCCCATAATTTGTGATTTCCCCCAACTAGACTTAATAATTCATAATTTATCCTTCTTAAGTCCTCTATTACAGGTAACTAAAACTTGGGGTTCATAAATTCTGAACTCCAAAATCCTCCATCAATTTCATCTTTCTGTGAGCAACTTCCAGCCACCCAGATCCTCCCCCGCCCCGGTTCATAGTTCAAAATAAA